>NW_004443967.1:3753632-3788632 GCF_000243295.1 Trichechus manatus latirostris
TCTTTTTCTTGCCTTATTGCTCTAGCTAGAACTTCCAGCACAATGTTAAATAGGAGTGGTGATAAAGGGCATCCTTGTCTTGTTCCTGTTTTCCATATTTGTTTTAATTTTCAAAATTATACCTGCCCTTTTATTGGAAGTTAAATGCTCTTATTGTAATTACTGTTATGGGGCAAAGATTTCCAAGCCTACTTATTTCAAAAAGTACATAGCTTAACAGACTCTACATGGAACTAAACAATGAAGAAAGATAACTTCAGACTTTTTGGTCTCTCTGAAGCATTAAAGTCTTTTAATCTATAAAACTAGTAACTATTTCTAGTAACTGTTTCTGTAGGTGGGCTGAGGAGAAAAATTATCTCCGTGACTCAAGTTTGGCCTTTTGGCTTTGTTGTTTTCTACTCTGGTGATAATCCTTGAAGTTGTGGCAGTTAGCCAGATAGCAGTGTACAGATTATGATCAGATAAAGTGATTTCCAGCCTGGGGAGTCTTTCTGCTTTGTTTAGTGTTTGGTTTGTTTGTTTGTTACTGTTCTGGTTGTTTTTACCTGTTTTAAGGGGACATTAGTGATTCAGTGGTAGAAGTGCTGCCTTCCATATGGGAGACCTGGGTTTCGATTCCTGGCCAGTGCACCTTAAAGGCAGCCATCACTTGTCTGTCACTGGAGACTTGGGTGTTGCTGTGATGCCGAACAGGTTTCAGCAGAGCTTCTAGACTAAGACTAGGAAGAAAGGCCTGGCAGTCTACTTCTGAAAATCAGCCAGTCAAAACCCTAGGGACAACAATGGTCTCATCCTGTTGTACATGAGATCGCCATGAATTGGAGGCTGACTCCATGGCCGCTAACAACAGCAGAGCATTCAGAAAGTCAGATATGTTTACATTCTGGAGATAGGAAAACTCACTTAGTCTAAATTTGCCCCGCTGCCTGGACCATAGTTGATATAGTGGAAGATAGTTTCTCTACTCAGGGCAGACCCAGCCTGGGTCAACTGCTTTGTAATCAGTTCTGATCACTACTCTACAAGGCTGTTTGTGGTATTAATGTTTCTTGAGTACTTTGCTGAGATGATTATTATTGTTTTTTGTGAGGGGTGGGGACACACTGCACATATTAGAGGTAGTCTCTGGAGAAGGATCTCATGCTTGATAAAGTAGAGGGTCAGCGAAAAAGAGGAAGACAAGAAGGATTGACACAGTGGCTGCACCAATGGGATCAAGCATAGCAACGATTATGAGGATGGCGCAGGACTGGGCAACATTTTTTTCTGTTGAATATAGGGTCGCTGTGAGTCTAAACCAACTCGATGGTGCCTAACAACAACAAGATGATTGTAATTTAAGGAGCAGAAAACCCTCAACCATCTTTAAGAGAACCTCAAAAGCTAGAAGTTAACATCAGAGCCGTCTAAATATGGGGACGTGGGAGCTGCGACTCAGGGGCCCACACTTTGACGGGTAAACCCATTTATTTGCTAGTGGGAAGTAATGGGAGCAAGATGACACTGACCCTCCAGTTCATGTGTGGACTATCTCTTGATGCCTTCTCTACACATGAGTGCATGTATGCACACTTGCAAAAAACACACAATGTAGGGATTTTTTTCTCTCACAGTTCCCTTTAATCATCACCATGGTGCAGGCAGGAGCCCACGTAGCTGTCTCAGGCATATGCTCAATGAAAACAGTGATGACTGCCCATGTGGTCCGATTAGCATTAGCATGATTTCTCTGGGGGTAACACATTGGGAGGCGAGTGCCATTTTGGAACAAGGGATGTCTGTGGTTGGAGCTGGCAAGCTTTTCCCCAAATTCTAGCATACATTCCCATTCTGAACGAGATGATGTCTAGATTGGTACCACCTGTGGAAATCCATTGGTTTCAAATATTTATATCCTTCCAATGTGATTCCTCCTTTTATAAAATCGGGAGAGAACTTTTTAAAAAACCCTCTCAATTTAAGAAGTTTCCATGCAATTGATTTCACATCTATCGCTCATCTCAGCCCAAATGGTTTGTTTTTATAAACACCCAAGAAGGTTCAAATAACATTTTCTCATAAATTAGCCCTTCTTGGCACAATTATTCAGTTTTTGCACCATGAAGACCCTCTGGAGTTTGATGGTGTCAGGAAACACATTAGGAGAAAATAGTATGCTATTACCTAATGTTACTAATTGGTTGGTAGAAATGAGAAAAGAGAGCATGTAATTGGGGCTCCCGTGGCTAACAAGTTGTGAATTATGAAAATATTTCCAGGAGAAATTCCAGGGCTGTTCTCGAAACCTGTTATTTGCGTTTTCAAATATTTGATCCCCATTGATAGGGGAGGAGGGTGCTGTTTATCAACACTGCTTTCTTTTTCAGACCAAAGCAATCTCAATTTCTCGAGTGGTAGCTAGATTCCCAGGTACACCCAGCCTCCTGTGATGTTTTTGTAACCTCTCAGTCCCATTTTTAGCTGCTCGTTGTCCTGTTATAGGTGATACATTGATTTTTAAAGAGAGGACTGCCTACTAGACATCACAAGTCCAAATCAGACACTATTCCCCCTCTTGGCCACTGGTTTCTGCTCGGGTGCTGTTCATGGTGGACCGTGGTGGAAAATGAAGCAACATTCCTTTCCACAGGCTTGGCTGAGTAGAAGGAACTTCCCTTTAGCAAGACTCTCATTAGAAGAGCAGCATATTTTATTAACTGGATTCACAAAGCTTCTTGCAGCCTGGGTTCTTGGACTCAAGCTTCTGTCGGAAGTTCTTGCACGGCAGTCATTGCTGGGTAAGGTAGATGGGCTTATTATATTTTATGCTTGAACATGTGAATCAACTACTGTTCCTCAGTAATTGACGAGCATTTCGCATGTCTGAGGGGATTACACTGTTTCGGGACACAGACTCTCAGTTCCACATGCAGATGGTGGATGTGGAAGTTACAGGGAGGAGCTTCACTTTTCTTTCCCCTGCTTGAGGTCGCATGGAAACCTCACTGCTGTTGAAGGAAACAGACTGGAAAGGCGTGTGGGCACTCAGAGTTATGTGTGTCCCAGGAATCAGGCTTGTCTTAGAAAGGACTTCAGTTAGTATTCCAACCATGTCTGTTAGAAACTTAACTCATTTTTTGCATGCTGTGGCTTATGTCACAAATCTTCACATTATCACCTTTAATCCCCATAAAGCCTTGACCTTCACTTAAATAGAGTGAATTAGTGTTGATGTCAGTTAAAAAGTAAAAGCATCTCCTTTTTTGAAAGTTACCCAAATAACTCTTCATACGTTATTCCAAACTCTTTAAAAATACATATTTTGTGCTCATTTTACAGTTATTTATTAACAAAATGAAAAAAAATGTTTTACTTCCAACTTTTCAATGGTCAATAAGGCAGTGTTTTCCCCTCACAGGAATAAAAACAAAAACAAGTTGACATTTGCAAAATTTCCCTTTAACTGGTAAGCATCTTCGGAAATGATGCTGCAGATTACCACTCATGATGCCTTATCCCTAAAATGTTTCTCCCCGACGATGTAGAGCTTTTATCTAGAACAAGAAGTTATAAGAATAAGAAGCATTTGCAGCTTCTTCTCCTTAAATGTGACTTTACTATGTTAAATCTAGCCTGTTACTATATAATGGCCCTGTTCAGAAATTCAGGCACATTCTGTCTGTGCTTAGGGCACGTTGAGGGGCTAGCTCCCCTCGCCCTGCACTGTTGTAGCCTGTTAGAGGTGGACGGGGGCCTTAGAAGGCAGCCAGCATCCCCATTTGCCCCAGAAACTGAGCCCCAGAGATAGAGGGCCACATAACAGCTAATTAGTAGGAGTGCTGAGGTTGAGGCGAGGTGAACAGTGTTTTGTAAACGATAAATATGGCCTAAACATTAGCACCTTTTGCATTCATTCTGTTTTGCCTTCAGTTGTATCCTTGTCTCTTTCTCACTAAGTTGAGTTCCTTGATGGCCAGGGTAGACTTTATTTCTATACCCCTTGAGCACAGGGGAAGTACCTGAGTAGCGTACACAGTTAAGCACTTGGCTACTAACTGAAAGGTTGGCGGTTCAAATTCACTCAGAGATGCCCTGGAAGAAAGGCCTGATGATTTACTCCCAGAAGATCATGTCCACTGAAAACATTGTGGAGTGCAGTTCTACTCTGACACATACGGGGTCACCATGAGTTGGAATCAACTGGACAGCAACTGTTTTGTTTTTTTGGTTTTTTTTTAAGTACAGAGATGGTGATTATGTTTCACCTATTGTTAACTCTGAGCAGGATGGCTGGGTGATATTGCGCGAGTAAGTTGCTGTAAGTGTGCCATTCCTGACTGTAGGACATTGTCCTCCATATTTGATGATCCCTGCCTACCTACACACGTACATCCAGATGTGCTCGTGTGTGTGTACACGTGCCCTGTGTGCACACTCTCACGCCTTGTCACTCACACCCACTCACATTTTCAAAAAATAATAACAAAAAAAAAAATGTTGCATACGTTTGCTATGTCAGTGATGATGTCCTGCTTTGGGGAAGAACCAGGCTTGTCTCTAATGATAAAAAAGGTAGTCTATCTGGTACCCCAATTAGACGTTTTCTTTGGCATCTGCATTAATACGACAACATATTTCAAATATAATTAGTTCACATCAAAGTTACCTCACTTACAAACATGAGAATTATTGAAGGAGCTTAAAGCTAGATTGGCATCACCTATGAAGACCTTGATTCTTGTTCCACGGTTATAGATGTGTTTGCAGGTTTTGTTGGTGTTGTTTTATTTGTTTTTTTTTTTGTTGTTGTTTGCGCACACACCTGCATGTATATGTGGGCAAATGATTAAGGGATGTAAGGATTTTACCCTCTCCACCAATTAAAAAAAAATTCATTTATTATTTCTAGTATTTTGTTTCTTTAGTGAATCGCCTTTATCCATATCCTTCTCTAAGACAGATTTCTTATTCCTCCAAAGATGTTGTGTTTTCAAAATAAAATTCTTCCAGCATAGGACGCTGATTCCCTAGTTTTTGAAGTCTGAGTTTTAGTATCAGCCCTAATCTGGCCATGTCGTCTTGGGCAAGTTCCTTTGCATCTAGACCTTGGAATTAAATGAAAGTGCGAAAGAAATAATTAGATGAGTGATTTCTAAAACCTATTCCATTTTACATTCTAATTTCTTTTAGAGACCCGAAATTGCCCTTTCCCTCTTGCTATAGGTGAGAAAACCTTACAGAAAAGACACAACCAGAATTTTTTAAGTCTGAAGAATATTTCATACAAAACCTTTATATCTGGAGGCTTCAGTCTTTTGAGGATTTTTTAAAAAATGTTTTTCAGCTTCTCTTTTATACCCGCGTGTGTTTGTTTTTCCTGGCTGGGCAGTTGGTACTTTCTAGCTCTTTTGGTTCCATTCTGTCATACTACATTTTGACTGTTGTTTGGCTACCCAGTGAAGGGGCTGTAAGCTCGTAAAGAAACAAAGTAGTGGGATACACAAATGTTGCTCCACCTCTGTGGCTGGGACACCTGGACTCTTGATCCGTGTGGCCAGGTCCAGAACTTTTCAGTGCACCATGTCCTCCAGTGCTAAGCCACCAATGAAAATCGAACTTACAGTTCCCTTATGCCTGCCCTCCCTTGACATTTTACAGCCTAAGAACTTCCCTTTCCCAGAAGAAATACACCTCTTGAAATCCTATTTGGAGCAAGCAACCTTGTCACAGATAGGCGGTGCTTCTGGAGAAAGTTGAAAGGCAGATTTTAGCACAGTTAAGTATATGTGGCCCCTACTTTCTGGATCTGCTGTGTTCTTGGATACCACATCTTAACATAGGTCAGTGCACTAAGTAGCTTTGATGGAGGGTCCTCGAGGAGAAGGAAAACCTGTGTGACAATTCCAGCAGGTGTGTGGTTGCTGAAGTGGGGCCCACGTCTTTCCCGGAGACTGGCCACAAACCACATTCTTCCTTATTTCAAAAAGTACTCAAACCTACTCTAATACATTGCCTTGTTATAACTCCTTATCACGTCAGGAGCATAAAACTCATGAGGCCTTTATTTATCTGTATCTCCAAAGGGAGCCCTGGTGGTGCAGTGGTTAAAGTGCTTGGCTGCTAACCAAAAGGCCAGTGGTTGGAACCCACCAACCACTTTGTGGGAGAAAGATGTAGCAGTCTACTTTGGAAAGGTTGTTGTTGTTAGGTGCCATTGAGTCGGTTCCGACTCAGAGAAACCCTATAGGACGGAGTAGAACTGCCCCATAGGGTTTCAAAGGAGCGGCTGGTAGATTTGAAGTGCCGACCTTTTGGCTAGCAGCCAAGCTCTTAACCACTATGCCACCAGGGCTCCAAAAGAATACAGCCGTGGAAACCCTATGGGGCAGTTCTACTCTGTCGTTATAGGGTCGCTATGAGTAGGAATTGACTCTATGGCAGTAGCTGGAGAGTATCTCCAGTTTTTTCTCATTATCACTTGATTCCTGGATGGACAGTTATTGAGACCAGTCTGACTAAGTAGACGAGACTGCTCCAGTTAGAATGCCTCTCTCAAACTCAAACTGGCATGAGCAAAGTGAGTTTATTGGTCCATTACTGAAAAGTCCAGAGGTTAGTAGGCATCAAGCATGGCTGAATCCAGGGGCCCATGTACCAGGACACTGTCTCCAGCTCTTGTCTCTGGTGTCCTCCAGGTTGACTTTACTGTATAGAGGCAGGTTCAAGTCCAGAAGGAGCTTAACCTTCCCCACAGGCCTGAGACCTTGATTCAGCACAAGTGTCTGTGATACAGGACTGCAGTGTGTGAGTGGGCATGAAGGGAATAAACTTGTCTACCCCGGGCCTAAAACACATGGCTTTTGAGAGTCAGGGTGGTACCCCAAAAGAAATCCACAGTACTGTTAACCAAAAAAAAAGCATGAATGGATGTTGAGCAGAAAAATCAGCAGATGTCTACTTTCTAATCTTTAGGATCCATTGAAGGGCTTTGTGTTTGTTAGGGGAGATGCAATTACCCTTCTTCTCATGCAGAAAAGGATTTTGTATTTGTGTATACGTTCAGTTTGTAAGACATCTTATTGAACCCCAGATTTGAGGTGGCTTACAAAACAGTGTATTATGTAAAAGGTTAGAAGTGAATAGATAAGGAAATTAGAATAAAGTGAAAATTAGGGTAAGCCCATAGGATCAATGGAGATAAGATTAATCCTACAAATTCAAAACTGGTAGCCTCTAAAAGGTTGGTAGGAGTGGCCTGCAGATTTGGCTCTGAGTTTCCCAGCTGTGGAAGAATATCTCAATCTGTAAAGAGTTGTGTGTATGTGTGTGTGTGTAACATTTCCTCATAAGCCACAATGTCCTGTAGAAGCATAGGCCTCGAGAAAATAACTCAGGGAAGATAGCAAAGATGATGTGGTCTATGGTAACCTTAGATGCATTTGTTTCCCAAACTCCTTCTCTGGGAAACTTGCCTCTTGCTCTTAGCATTGTGTTAGGAAACAAAGAAAGCAGGCAGACAAGGATTAAACCCCTATATTGCTGAGTTCCTTCCAGAAACAATTGAAAGGTAAACCATGTCACCTTTGGTGGGAGACAGTGAGGTGAGTCACTGCTGTCACAAGGCAAAATTAGGTTTACCTTAGCTATAAAGTTGGGCTAATCTCTGTATGGACTCCCACTTGCCTAATGACTCACACTCCTGTTTACAAATGAATTGATTGGGGTTGGGGGGTGGTGGAATGCAGGGTGAGAGGCTCTGGTTCCTGGGGGGTAGAACTCTGCGCTTCTGGCAGTGGTGGCTTTCCAAGTCCAGACTCAGGGTCAGCTGCAGCCAGCAGGGACTAGTGCCAGTTGGTGGGCAGGGTGGTCTCCTCCCATATGGGGGCTCACTTTGCCCTTGCATGGTTTTAATGCACCTGGATAGACTTGAGATCCACGGAAGGACCAGGTACAATGGTAACCATGTAAACTGTTCTCTAAATGTGGCTGTCGTTTTATAGATCTATCCTTATTTTCATTGATTTCCTATTCCCAGCGTCCTCAATACCCACTATACTCAGGCTGATATTTAGGGAATATCAGAAGATGGTGCGTATTGTGTTCAATCTCATATTCTTAGTCCTGAATTCTGTTATTCAGGATTAAGATGGATGAAACAGTTGTTCATGGGATTTTTTTTCATAAATTTTTTTTTAAAAAAGCTTGAGTAGAGAAGGTATATATACCCTTTATGATGAATTTAAAAGGCACATTTTTCTTTCCTTTTTTTTTTTTTTTTTTACAGATAATTAGGATTGATATTTCTTTGTGAAATAGCCCCTCTCTGACCCCAGTTTGTTCTTTACACTAAGTTTTCTACCCAGTTTAATAGAGCCTTAGTAAACAGGCAGATGAGTCTACACAGCAGCCGTCTACACAGTCGACCAAGACCTGTTCTGTATTCCCCTCTGCCATTTACTAGCTGTGTGACCTTGGGCATGCTCCTTAGCTTCTCTGAGGCAGTTTCCTCCTCTGTAAAATGGGCACAACAATACCTACCTCACAGGGTGGTTGTGAGGACTAGTGGGATAACATGCACAGCCCTGCCTGGGGCCCTGAATGACCAGGCAGTGAGTAAACTGTAGCTGCTCTCGTGATAGGGCCCCTGTTAGGTTAAAATCCAATTCAGTGCAGACTCCTTGAGCACCCAAGGAATTTGCTTGCCAGATCTTGTGAGGGATCCAACAATGGAAATATAGTTGCTTCTCTTAAAAAAGATTGTAGTCTGGCAGGGGAGGGGGTGTTAAGGCAGATCCATGACAATTCTAGCATGGGGTGGAACCATACGTCATTGCCGTTTGGTAGGTTAGACATATCAGCAGTTTTCATGGGGTTCAAACTCATAGAAGATTCAGTAAGGTAAGTTGAGAAAAAGAGGAAGAGAGAACGCTAGCTAGAGAGCTCTCTGGAGGCTCAGGGGAAGGGGCAGCTAAATCTGTTGGGGAATGATGGGTAGGGGTGGGGAAATGGGAAGGGGCACAATAGGAAGGCAGTCAAGAGAGAGTGCACGGAGGAGCCGTGTTTGAGATGTCGCCAGAGGAGACCTTGAGCTGGAAGGCAGGGCGGTGGAAGAGTTCTGGGTTCATGTTGGGAATCACAATCCTCATTTGGACCTTGTAGAGGAGAAGTGTGGGTTAAGGCAGAAAGTCAGGCTGGGGGCCATGTCTGCCTTGCTGACTGCGTCCCCTCCCTCCCAAGCCTCACTCTGTTCCCCTTTCTTCCTGGCAGCAGTGTCCCCTCCCTTGCTGCACTCAGGGACATGACTGTCAGCACTTCTACCCCCCCTCAGACTTCACTGTCAGCACTCAAGTCTTCAGGGACATGAAAAGGAACCACTCCTTACAAAAGGTTGGGGAGCCCTGGTGTATGGAGGTAGGTCTCGGAGCAGAATGACGGTATGAGACGAGCTAGCTCTGAAATGGAACCGCCCATCCAGAGTTTACCTCCAGTAGGGCAGGGCCCATCTGCCATGACCCCTCAGTTCTCCTTGGGTCAATGTGATAATGGGTGCCATGATGTCTGAGTGTACTGACCACTGATAGGGAAATCATATCCATAAAAATGCCAGTTTACAACGCGGGGGTGGAGGGTGGTGCTCGTGTGACTCAAGGTGGCTGGCTCCCAGGAGACAGAGGCCGCATGAGCCAGTAGCTCATGTGGCTTCTGTGAGAATGATGAACAATGCGCTATCCCATTGAACTTGACCCCCCGGAAATACTTTCCTGGGACTCTTCACAGCTCCCAGTGGAAGAGATGTTATAACCTCAACTTGCCCTTTGTTATCAGTAATTTAGGACTGATAGATTTTCTTCTGAAATTCGGGGTGCTGAGAAATCCTCCCTTCTCTTCAGTGACGCCTACCCCGGGCGCTCGCGGATGGCTTTTCTCACAGATATTGCTCTCCAAGGACAGGAAGCATTGTTAATTTCCTTTAAATAATTCAATAGAATGTCAGTACTCCACACTGCTCAGTGCTGGGAAGTGACAGCTCTCTTCAAATTAGTAGTCCTGGAGAATAAAGAACATCTAGAACATGCTTTTATCTTCAGGAAAGCAAAAGTCAATGCAGATAGGACAATTTAAAGTAACTCTTTAGATGTAAACAGCAAATGATTTAGTACTAGTGGTAGCTTCCTTTCTTTGTTTTTTTTTTTTGAAGAAAAGCACGTATTTAGGAGCCAATAGTAAAGTCTCTGTCTTTTAAAAACATTTATTGAGTACCTATTATGTGTTAGGTGCTGAATGAACTTCATGTTAGGGCTACAGGTACAGGAAATATGGTTCCTATAACAGAGATGTAGAATAATATGTAACATGTGTACATGTATTTTGCCATTGGAGAGTGAAAAGGTGGAATAAATCATCTTTAAAAGCTTTTTTTTAATTTAAGAAGTAGTAAATGGCTGTTTAAGAGAACTTGAGCATGTAGAAAAATACATAGAAGGATATGTAAACACCATACCTTATCACCTATTAAAAATCTCTGAAAATTTGGACACCTTGCTTTCTAGTTGTTCACGTGCATGAACTTTATAAATGTTTTACAAAATTGGTCTTGTACTCTACAGTTTTGCATTTTCTTTCCACCTGATAATAATATCAAGGACACTTTTCTGCACTGTAATGGGCCTTCATTCTGTTTAGTAACTTCATATGTAGGTGTCTTGTGGAAATCTTCTGGTCTAACCATTGCCCTTCAGCTAAATGTGAGTAAAACTGAGAGTGTGTATGGGTCTTTTGAACTTCTCTTTTCTCTGGCCTCTGACCCTGCCTGTACCTGAGTTTCCTGGAGCTGAGAAGTCCCAGCTGGCCTCTATCTGAGAAAGTAGGGAGGCCCACCTTTTGTGCAGGAGCTGGGCCCTGATGAAAGCTTTTTGTCTCAGCCCCTTCCTGGTTTGACTTTTAATAAACTTAACTGGTCATTCTGACTATCAGTGATAAGACCATACCGGAACATAGCTATTCCTCCACAAGGGCCTGGCAAATGGTTACTCATTGATCTTTGGTCAGAGTTAGGAGGTAGATGAAGGAGAACCAGTCACCTGCTTTGAGTATGAGGAAAATGAAACAGAAAGACAAACTTCTTGCTTATAACCCAAGATCCTCAGGAGCCGATTAGCTCCCTGGCGCCAGCGACTGTTCCCATCACTTAGCGTTGTCCTCAGACAGGGAAATATCTCCTGGGGAGGGGCCGAGATGCCACATTTCCAGGATTGGGTCTCAATCTATACATTGTGAACAAGCCAGACACACAGACACCACTTACAGGATGGGGGAACTTGGGCAAGTTACCCAACTGCTCAGTGCCTCAATTTCCCAATCAGCGAAGGGGGAGCACGCATGGGCTATTGTGAGCATCACATGAGTTTATGGAGCAGATGCTGTGTGAGAGGAACTCGGTACAGCACAAGCACCAACAAAATTCTTGGTAAAGTACCATGATTTAGAGCATGTCAGTGTGATGGGCCATTCATCGGTGTGAGGGCCAGCTGCCACTGTGGAAGTCCAGTTTTGCAGCACATTTCCAGATAGGTTTTTAGGGGGTTAGTTAAATAACATTCACAGTACCTACGCTTCGAGAATTGCGATGGTGCTTGAACATCGCTATCCACAGCATGAGTGTGCTAGAGATGATCTGATTAGCGTTAGAGAAGCCACACGTAATAAGCAGTCAGAACTGGGTTTGAGTCCAACATTAAGTCACCTCTTTTGAGCAAAGTGCTTCACTCCTCTGCCATGTCATTCCTTTATCTGTAAAAAGGGAATGGCAGTGGAATACCTGGCCAGCAGCCGCTTCCCTGGGTACTTACAAGGATCCCTTGAAATACTGATCCAAGAATATTTAATACAGTGCTTGCTATGGTCCAGGCACTGCTGTGAGCCATTTGCCTATAGTAATTCTTCAAAGCATCACAACAACCCTTAGAAGGAAGTGCTGTGATTATCACTGTTTTACAGATAAGGTAACTGAGGCACAAGGAGATGAAGCAGTTTGCTTAAGATCACATAGCTGAGTGCTGGAGCTATAAAATTGCTGTTAATAAAACACCATGGGAATAGCCCATTGTTCACAGCCTTCCACCCCAACCATCTTCCGCTTGCTAACGGAGAAGGTGTTTGATCTTGTTGAACACCCAGCCTTCCCAGGAGCTGGGAGGAAACTTCGGATTCAGGACATCTAAAGTCCAATTTTGCTTTACAAGAATTACATTCGGGATCATCTGCTCCATCCCTGTTTAACTTTCTTTCTCTCCTTGCAGTTCAGCTCGGTTCTAAGCTTTAGGTCTCTCCTCAAGGGAATTTAGATTGGTAGACCAGTTGAGTAAATATGACTAAGAAAGTCAATACCCCACCAGGGCAGAGGTGAGTCACTTCTTTCTAGTTAGCTATTCACATCCATTTTAAAGCTAACCACACAAAGTCATCATTACATTGGGGCTATTAACGTGCTTGATAGTGACAATAATAGGGTGGGACCCATGGCATAAATGCATTCAGATAAGAAAGAAGGTGTTTTTTCCTGTAATTGCTTAGTCAATACCATTTTCATGGAAATACTTGCGAACAAACTTTGTTTTGAAGTTCCTTGTCTGAATCCTTCTCTTATTCCTTCTTTTCTTCCTCTTCAAGAGTTCTACACACTTTTTCTGATCCGGTGGCTGAGAACTAGCAAGATGGGGCCGACTGTTCCTTCTGATTTTTTGGTTGACTGATCCTTTTGGTAGTGTTGAGCCTGTTTTGAAGTTGAGGATTTTGCAGTTCTTTTTCATTTTAGAGTGTGTGTGTGTCTGTCTGTCTGTCCGTCCGTCCGTCTTCAGGAGGGGGTATGCTATTGCTGCTACTTGCTCATTAACCTCTCAGCCTATAAATTTGAGGGAAAAAGAGACTTCTGCTAAATTTGCAAAGCTACTTACATAGACAGGGAGTTAACCATTTTGGTGGGAGGATATGAAACTTTTCTTAAGTTTATTAGACCACATCCTATAAATCTGTGGCTTATATGTATGATTTCTAGAAAAATCATGGCATCATGGCCAGAGTTTTCTTTTGGCTTGTTAGTCATTTGAAACAAATATAGATGTTACTTCATTTCCTGGATACTTTATTTTTCAGTACATGTTATGTATGGAAAGTCTGGATTCATACAACAAAGTATATTAGTGGGCAATTATTTGCAGTGTAAAACCCTACATTCTAATTTTGGATTAGCAAGCATTCTGATACACTAGAATTTTTAAATTTGCTCCCCTCCCCCACCTATTAAACTAATAAAGTAGCTAGGGAGAAAATGCTAAAATACTGGCTTCCTAAAGGCAAAGTTAATATTTTGAGATACTTCCTTCCAGTCTTTACAAAATGTGTTTCAAACGTTGTAGATGGGCTCATAGCGTATATGCAGTTGTTTCCTGCTTATTTTCCAACTCTCGATAGCAGAAACACTGCCATGCCACGAAGACTCTTCCTAAAACTTCTAATGGTCATCCATTCTAGAAGAGGATGTCCCATAAGGTGCTTAGCGATTGTCCAGTGTAAACTATTAGGCTGTTTCCAAAGTTGTGTGGCTATAGTACAGTTGCATCTCATGTGGGAGAAGGTGTAAGTTGAAAATTGTGAAGACAAAATGACTCCAGAACATTCCATAATGTCCTCATATGTAAGTGACTCATGGCTTTGCTTGTACAGCCCTTGATAGTTCTTTGCAAATGGACCAGCAAATTCACACCCCTACCCTCATGCTCATTGGCTGGGATGGCAACTAACCAAAAACCCGACTCATGGCGGCCCCATGTGTTACAGAGTAGAACTGCTCCATAGGATTTTCTTGGCTGTAATCTTTATGGAAGCAGACAGCCAGGCAGTGCCGCTGGGTGTGTTCAAGCCACCAACTTTTAAATTAGTAGTTGAGCCCAAACCATTTGCACCACCCGCCCATATCATTTTGTTCTTTCTTTCTTTCTCTTATTCTCTATTGGCAAGGCTTATCTGCTGAATTCTTTTAGGTTAAGTGGGCTCATGGAGTTCCCTAGCAGTTTCACCGCTACAGCAGTATAAGTGGACATCTTGATGCCTATGTCAGAAATTCTAATGCCCGATGGAGGTCATGTTCCCAGTGTATCGTGAACATGCTGTATTTCCACCCAGCTTATCAGAGCCCTATGTGATAGAATCACAGGTTCCCCGCTAGGACACAACTTGCACAGAGCTGGGCCACCAGTGAAGCAGCCTCAGAGGGAGGAGACCTTTTTGGGCCTTACTCTCCATGTTGTTTGCCATTCCTTGGACTGAAAAGAGATGTCATTGTGAACGTTGTTCTTTTCAGTTCTTACACTTCTCTCCCATCCTGTGAAGCTGGTAAACGAAGTAGGAAGCCCAAGGAGGAAGTCCTGGAGGCTTTCTCAGGAGTTCAGCCATGTGGAAGTGGGAGCATCCAGGCCTCCGAGCCCCACCTGCCATACGCCAGGACTCCCTGGCTGAATTCACAGCTCTTATCTTGTTGGCTACCTCCCTTTCCCTGTTCTTTGTGAGTCATATATTTTCTTGGTGTCCCATGTGACAAAGGTCATTAATAGAGATGACTTGGGACTTTGATGTGTGACATGTTGTCATGCACACAATTTATTGTTTTGAATCCTCCCCTCTTATAATTCTGTGAGGTGACAGATTTTGTTTTTAAATGGGCTAAACTGTGTGTCATGGGAGAGTATAAATTAACCTGAGAAGTTTTGTTTCTTATACCAGTTGCTGTTTAGTTGATTCCGACTCATGGCAGCCCCATGTGTGTCAGAGCAGAACTGTGCTCTGTAGGGTTTTTAATGGCTAATTTTCGGAGGTAGGTTGCCAGGTCTTTCTTTCAAGGCACCCCTGGATGGACTTGAACCTCCAGCCTTTCCATTAACAGCCAAGTGCATTAACCATTTGCACCATCCAGGGATTCCTTTATTTCTTATACCAGTTGATCTGACTCATGGCAAACCCCATAGAATCCTCAAAATCAAAATAAAATACTTGATCAGTGCTTGAAGAGAGGGGGTGGAGGACTCATGTTTCAGCCCAGACTCCGCAACTTAATTTACTCATTTTTATTAAGGACAGTTATTTTTAGGAAAGCAAAGTGGACTGTCCTAGTGTTTATCCTACCTTATCAGGACCAGTCTTATGTACCTTATTTGAAAGGTGTCTATCGCATAACCTGCTGCTAGTTTAATACGAGATAATACTAGGAGCTACGTCATTATTTGTCCTTTATTCCACACCCTTCCAGCCTTCTCCATCGCATCTCTGGAAGTGTGTTTTAAGCCTCTCTGCAGTTAGATACATTTAAAATTTTGTTTTGTTTAGGGGACTAGGATGGTGGAAGTGGCATGTGGTCCCTGATGAGGCCAAGTTCAAGTTTTGGCCACCTTTTCCATGAACTGTTATTTTTCGATCATTGCCTGGCCTCCCCTCCCTGGACTGAAAATGGGAAAGGAGGTTGCTTTTGTGCAGCCACATAATTTTTAATTTTCTTTTGGGAATGCATGTGCTTGTCTGTGTGCACACGCATGTCCGTGGCCCTGCCACCCCGAGCTGATCTATCTCCACAGGTGGTCATTGATGTGCCAGGAAAGAAAAACTCTTTTTCGGCAAGGTCTAAGTAAGAGGCATGTTTGTGCTCAGAGTGGAAGCTTCTGTTTAGGAAAAGCCAGTTCCTTCTCAGGGGGAAGGGTAAGGATAAAGAAGAAATGAAGACACCAGCAAAAGAGGAAGTGAGAGTCAGGGAGGTAAAGGCATTGGGGTGACTGAAGGATGCAGCCGGCCCACTTGGTTTATTTCCCAACCCACTGGTCACTGGCTCTGACAAGCTCCACCTCCGCCCCTGTGTCTCGGCCCCATGCCCCAGCAGTGGCCTCTTGCTGCTTAGGAAAACAGAACTGGCAGGAGATGATGTTGGATTAAGCATGATCTACAGGGCTGGGGTCGTGAAAGGTCATGGAGACGCTCAATCACTGCACGCTCTGCCCGGCCTTTGCCCGCTGGGTTTCTGACAGGGCTTATGTTTTGCCAGGAGCACAGCATGACAGGTGAGAAGTCCACTCTTCCTTGGGAAATGACAAACCCCTCGACCAGAAAGTGTAAGAGACTCAGAATGATCCAGAGGGAGGTCCCGTTTGGTGTTTGTTCACAGCTCTGTCTCTGACAACTTTCTTTCCTTTTCCCACATTTACAAGAACCCATGAGAAGGATGGGTGGGGGTGAGAGGGAAACGTGTCCAGGGGAGGACCGCTTATGGCATCTTTTACTGGCTTCAGAAATGCATGTAGTACCTGAAGGAAAACCGAAACACAACCCGTTACCGATCGAGGTAGTTCTGACTCGTGGTGACCCCATGTGTTACAGAGTAGAACTGCTCCGTAGGGTTTTCTTGGGTATAACCTTTACGAAAGCAGATTGCTAGGACTTTCTTCTGTAGTACTGCTGGATGGGTTCGAACCTCCAACCTTTAGGTTAGTAGTCAAGTGCAAACCATTTGTGCCACCTAGGGACCTCCTTGAAAGGAAAGTAGGGTCATTTCTGTGCCCCTTGCCATGTCTGCCAGCTGGGGACAAGCGTCTGGGCGTATACTTACAGCTTTCTGGATGCGCTGTTGTGACAGAGGGATATGATTGCTTTTAAAGGGAATGGGACTTTTGTTTCTCCTTGTCCCTGTCCTGCTTGGGGCGGCAAAACCTACTCCAACCTGCCTCCCTTCAGGGGGCAGTTTTGCTTGGTTGGGTCACCTACAACTGCATATTTTTAGGACTTGCACTCACTAGGTATGTTTGTGTCCTTGACTTTAGGTCTGGGGCCAGGGTTTCTTTTGCGAAGTAGATTTTTAAAGTATATTTTGAAATCTATCATACATTAAAATAGACTTTTTGGTGTACAGTTCTGTGGGTTTTAATGTACATGTAAATTCATGTGCCTACCACCACCACCACCACCACCACCACCACCACCACCACCACCACCATCAGGACACAGAACAATTTCATCACCTGACAAACTCCCTTGGCTACCCTTAGTAGTCACAGGAGGTGTAGGCGTTATTTCCTCTGCTTGAAAGGTAGCATTGACTCGATCCATGTCTTTTATGCAGAGGCTGATTTTCCCTGGTTGATGATCAGATTCTCTGTTCCCCTCTTTCTCTAGGCCTTCTCCAGCAGAAGAGATTTAACCGTAGTCTTGGTTTGTCTCACTTGTTAGGTGTTGACAAGTCTCTGCTGAATTTTCTGGTTTTTATTCTGGGCTATTCTTGCCTGCACCCCAGAGTGCATGGTCTCTTTGTGAATTTAGGAGAATTCAAGCTAATTCTGACAGTGGCCAAAGGAAAATATAATTAGTAAGGGAAATAGGTTATTGCAAACCATGTAGGCAGTGTGACTTTTGGAGTATTTGGTTTTGAATTGTTTATGTTATTCTTAGATGTCAAAACAGTTTATCAAGGGTTGGGCATAATGTCTAAAATGAAGATGGTGCTTTATCTGCTGATTTTGTTGACCCCACCTGGCTCTCCCAGACTGCCCTCGTGTGTCCCAGCACCTGCATGAAGCCAGCAGCTGAGAGATTGGAGCACTTGAATTGTCCCAACCCATCGTCGGTAGCTTCCCATTTGGGTTCAGACACAAGCTGCTATGTGCGTGTGGAGGCCGCTGCCGCCGTTTTACCGGCTGTGGTCCAGGGCCTTATGCTTCCTTAGGGAAAGGTGAAACGCAGGGATATAACGTGACTAGGTTCCCGTGCGTGTGCTTGTCCTCCTCTTGGGAAATGAGAGGTGACCTCGAAGGTCCCCAACTCAGAGTGTCACACTTGAGTGAGCAGTAGAGGATGCTTCTGCTGTGAATTTTGCTGGAAGGTAACGGCAATTGCACACATGTAAATTCTTGTGTAATCTAATTCCTGTCTTTGTAATTACTTGGACACTTGCCATTTCAGCCAATTGAGAAGTGGGAGCAGTGACCCCGTGCAGAAAGCAAAAATTGGAGGGGAGGGAAGGGGAGGTGGCACCCACAAACAAAGTCATAGTTCTTCTGGCTTTACAGGCATCTAAAGTCACTTTAGAACCAGGAAAAAGAACTGTAACCGCCTTCTACAAGTAACCCAAGTTTCCTGTTTATGCGTGTGTGTGTGTGTTTCTTTCCAGTTGAACAACTCTCATCTCTGGGAGAGTGTGGTAGAGTCAGGGTATCCATGATTTACCTGAAAGAGGGAGTTTACTGATAAGAAACTTACATTGTCTGGCAACACGTTTCTGTAGAGGAATGTTCGGCACGTGAGAGAAGAATGGTTTCCTTTTAAACGCACGCACACGCACGCACACGCACGCACGCACACGCACGCACACGCACGCACACGCATGCACGCACGCACGCACGCACACACGCACCATCCCAAGCATGGGTACCTAAGCAGAAGAAGAACAAAACAGCTTACAAACAAGTTGCTTTTCTGCATCTTGATTGAACTGATAGGGGTGCTTTAAAAAGCCGGTGGTGGCACTATTTTCACAAGTGGACAAGTGTCACCATGGGACCTGGGTGTCTTAATTCTTTCCAACCTGCCTCCAGAAGAGCATGCAAAATGATTGGCTCCCCTCTGAAAGCTCTTGCCCTTTGCTTGATTGACACTGGAAACATGATATCATTTCTGCAAACACCCACATGAGAAGGGTTTTTTTTTGTCCTTATTTGGGTGACAGATTGCATGTTAGGGCACTAAAAGATGAAAGCACTAAATATTTGCTTTAGAAAAACACAGTGAAAGCGTCTCTCATCCTCCCAGCTGAAAACTGATGGGCTTAGAATTCCATTAACAGAAAACGACTGTCTGCAGCTAAGCTTGTTGCCCCCTTCTGGGCATGATGAACAAGTGGGTAGAAAGCGAATGCTGGACAGTGGAGGATTGTTCTGGGTTCTTTTCTCATGTTGTGTGAAGTAGGGGCCTTTCGTTGGAACGGAGGTCCAGGTTACTCAGAAGAAGTTCTTCCCTCTTCCTCAGTGTTTACCTTTTCCTTCTGGATCTTTGATGGGACTCCTTTCTCAGTGGGCATCCTTTCCATATAAAGGAGCTGTTTGTTATCCCCTCTTTGAGACTTAAAGTCCTCATTCTTGCAAGCCCTTTTTGGGGAGGAAATCCTGCTAGAGCAGACAATGTAGTTTTGGTACTCAGTTATAGTTACTGGGAAGTCTGTTTAGTACAATGGTTAAGACTCTGAGTTCGAACCCTGACTTTGTCACTGGCTAGCTCAGTGACCACGTGCCACATACTGAACCTGTCGAGGCCTAAGTTTTTCCATGTATAAAATGGGAAAATTATTGTACCTACCTTCATTGATGGGGATATTTGAATGAGTTAGTGTATATAAGGCAGGTGGTATACATGGAACCTGGCAAGCATCTGTCAACATTAGCTATTACTTGTTTACTAATTCTCAGTGGGTATAATGCTTTTGGGGGGTAGTGGTGGTTCAGTGGTAGACTTCTCACCTTCCATGCGGGAGACCCGTGTTCAAGTCCTGGCCAGTGCACTTCATACACAGCCACTCTTCTGTCATTGGAGGTTTGCATGTTGCTGTGATGCTGAATGGGTTTCAGTAGAGCTTCCAGACTAAGACAGACTAGGCCTGGTGGTTTACTTCTGAAAATCAGCCAGTGAAAACCCGGTGGATCACAATGGCCCTGTCTGTAACCGATCGTAGGGGTGGTGCAGGACCAGGCAGCTTTTCGTTCTCTTGCACACGAGGTTGCGATGAAATGGGGGCCGACTCAGTGGCAGCTAACAAGAACAACAACATGATGTTTTTTAATTCATCAGTTTGGTTTGGAAGGAAAGAAACACAAACTCTATCCTGGTGGTGGTATGATAGGGTTTAATATTAATAGTGCCCACCATTTATTAAAAATCTACTCTCCTTCAGGCACTGGACTACATTTTTCATAAATATCCTTGTTTCACCCTTAAAGTTACCCCTTGAGAGAAAAATTAATATTATTCCAACTTTACCTATAAATAACCTAGTAGCTAACATTTATTGAGCACTTAACTGTGTACCAGGCTCTGCTTTAAGTGGTTTTCATATACTAACTCATTTAATCCTCCCAATAGGTAAGAACTGTTTCCCCCATTTTAAAGAGAAGGAAACTGGTACAGGTTCTTTTTTTTTTTCTTTCTTTTAAGTAACTTGTTCTTGGATCCACTGAGAGGAATTGCTGGACTGGGTCGGCCAGTGTTCTCAAAGCCAGGGTGCCCACCTCCCTACCATATACCACCATCTGCTCCATAGCATCCGAGGCAAATGGGCCCAGCTTGGCTGGGTCACGTGTGAGGAACTCTGCACAGACCCAGAGATGCTCTAGATACTCTGGTTCATGATAGTTGGGAAGAAAAATCTTTATTATTGGAAGTTGTGGCTTCAGAGTCTCTGGGCAGTTGGCAGCCCAGACTTTTGTTTGGTTTTGTGTGTGTGGTTTTGTTTTTTAAATAATTAGAAACAGTTAACTCTTGTTACCACACACAGTAAAAATTGCTTGGATCCCGCAAATTCAAAAAAAAATTAGGTCACTTGGTAGAATGATTGAAACGCAGCTTTTGCGGAGTTTTATGGGGCAAATCCATTTTGGAGGGTGAGCTTTAGGTGTGGAGAGTTAGGGATCCCTTGCTTTTTCACTTCTCCCTTTGCCTGAGTTCGGAGTCAAGTCCTATTCATGGTGGTTGCCAGGGATGGGAGGAATTATGCACAAGATGGCTCTGGGAGGAACCCCACATTTTTTTGGACTTAGTAGTGGTATGTTTTTTGTGAGAGTGGGTGTGAGTCCTGAGAGCATGAAGCATATATTTGCACAGTGTGTGGTCCTTTCTGCTGCATTCCACGACCCATGATGTGGGCTACATGGGGAGGAGGAGATGAAGGGAGCTTCTCAGTCTAAACAGCTTCCATTGTATGGACTGCGTCCCTGAGGCAGGGGCAAGCCAGGCATCTTTTCCAGTTCCAAAGGGATAGGTCAGTCTCTTTGGGATTCTTGATTCCTCAAGACTGTGCTCTCATGATCAAAGCTGTGTCCCCAGTTTTGCTCAAGTAAAATTGGTACTTGTGTGTCTATACCATTCCCCTCATTCTCAGCACCGTCCTCAGAATTAGGATGAGCCATGGTCTGAGTTGAATGTCTTCTGTCAAGTTGGCCATGCTATCCATTGGAGATCTCAATTAACACCCCTTCTTCTGCCCCCGTCCCCACCAAAAACCTCCTCATGGTTCCATGACTATAGGTGGTCACATGGGCCAAGACATGCTTTCCCTGTCCTCAAGGGAGCTAGCAGCCGGAGTCTTAACCACTGTGCCACCAGGCCTCCTTTGTAAGAGAAGGAGCCTCAGTCATGCCGGAGGGGTGACTGTATGTGTGTCTCATTTTAAACCACACTGCTTTTGACTTCTCCCTTATGATGACGCCCAGGCAGCCTTCTCTTGACATCCTGATTTGTTTAAATTTATGGGTTCTTGGCAAGCAAATTTTTGATGCTATTCTTCTCATAGCCCGAGGCCAAGATCCCTTGTGGAGCAGTGCCTGAATTTAATCGATGTCATCTGGACACCAGGGAGGGATGTCTAGAAGAACTGGGGGAAAAGTCTTAGAAGAGAGATTTTACCCCTGATGCTACTGTCTTCCAGCCTCTTATTTATCCATTTCTGGGCAATACAATCGGAGTAATTCTTTGGTGGTACCACAGAGGTGCCTACAGTACCCTATAATTTTCATACAAAGGATACAGTGTCCTAATGGACTTGTAGACAGCCTGAAACATATGTGCTAAGTTACCCATCTAACTTGATCTTGAATGTCTCAGCATTATCGAGCTCTTACAAAGCCAAAAGACCTGTCCATATCTTTTGTGACATTGGGTGACACTCCGGGCACACTTGTTCTACTCTACTGGCTATCTGGGGCTTGATCCCCAGGCCAGGTTTAGAGGTAGACAAGATAGTACCAGCTCATTAGCTTGGCAGGTGAGGATTAAAGTGAGACTAGAAATTATGGAGTGAAGCAGGGGCACAAGTAAGTCTTTCAGACCCCGCTTACTCAGATATCAGACTTCTGGCTGATGCGTCTCCCTACTCCCCAACCTTGGCTGGGACAGAAAGTAGTGGGGGAGAAGATCATGGAAATAACTGTGACAAAAGCCCATTTGCTTGACTTTGTGGGAAAGGCACATCATCTCCTTTACCTGCTTCTGGATACAAATTATGAAAAGACCTGCAAGATAGGTCTTATAACTCCCAGGGTGATGCGACCTGACACCAACCTTAGGGGTAGCTCCGGTCAGTGTAGCCAATGTGATTGAGCACTGAGTTCTGCTGGGGACAAGGGTATGAGCAAGACAGATTAAACCCCTGCCTTCAAGCTGGAGGTAATGACTTGAGTCCCTAGGGAATTCTGCAGCCATTTGGTCACCCATGAAGGCCCCATCCACCTGAGGCCCTGCTGCTTTCTGAGGCATCTTCAGAGGAACTCGTCTCCAGAGCTCTGGACTGAGAACACCCTCCACGGTTGGATCCCTCCATCTTGGTGTGAATTCTCTTGGTAGTGGGGCTGCCAAGGTATTCTAGGTGATTTTTCATGGGCAAGAACTCCTTCTGGTTTGGGGGAGATGTCATGGCTGGGGAGTCCCTGTTTGGTACAAACATTTAACACACTCAGCTGCTAACTGAAAGGTTGGAAGGTTCAAGTCCACCCAGAGTTGCCTCAGATGAAAGGCCTGGCAATCTACTTCCAAAGAATCAGCCATGAAAACCCTATGGAGCACATTTCTGCTCCGACACACATGTGGGTTGCTATGAGTTAGAGTCTATTCGATGGCAGTTGGATGTTGGTACCACGGCTAGGATTCTGACCATAATCTAGATGCTGCCAGGCTCGTTTTTCTACTTCTTCACTCCTCACTTCTGTCTGGTGCCCAGGATCCTTTTGATCCCACTCTCTTTCACCTCCTCCGCCCCTTCCATTTGCCCATCCAGTGGGGTTTCTCACCACATTTCTGTTCTTACTCATTCAGTGTCAAGTTTTTGCTTTGCCACTCTTCCAACCACAGAGATCCAAGTTATGTACCTGCCTGCCAGACACATCCAATCCAGGTTCCACGCAGGCTATATAGTCACTGAGCATTCCAGCTTCTGACAGAGAGGGGGGAGAGCAAAATAATTTTAAAATCACTGTAGGCTGGAGCTATTTAGAATAGGGCAGACAGCCCTCAAGCTCTGGTAATTAATGGTTGTAATTAGGATGCTGATTTAGTAGGCAAAGTTTGTTGTCTTCACAATTTAAAAATAGATTATCTAGGGGAGTTAGCGAGGGCTGCCCTGTGGGTAAAGCGATGGTAGTGGTGGTGGTGGGGTTAATAAGGAGCCCTGGTGGCACAGTAGTTAAGTAGTCAGCTCCTTACTGAAAGGTCGGTGGTTAGAACCGAACAGCCTCTCTGCCAAAGAAAAGACTTGGTGATCTTCCCCCATAAAGATTACAGCCTAGGAAACCCTATGGGGCAGTTTTCCTCTGTCCTGTAGGGTTGCTATGATTTGGAATAAACTGGACAGCATACAACAACAACAGAGGGAGGTGATAGTAAGTTGCATGTTGCCTAACAGATAGTAGGCACCAAGTAAGGTTATTGCACAAATGGGCTGAGGTAGTCCCTTGGCCCTGGACTTCTGGTATAAGACAGGTAAAACAACTCAGGTCAGAGAAAAGGACCTAAGAGACCTGACCATACTAATATAAACAATTCCTTAAGCAACTAGCCCCAATCTCAGAGTAATTTGTTCACTGTGATTGGGGTGGGTAGGTTGGTGGAGTCAATTATAGAATTGTAGAATTGTGAAAGCTAAATGGCCACTCACATCTACCTGCCCCCACCCAATCCTTTCTCTTTATACCTGAGGAAACTGAGGCCTAGAGAGAGAAAGTGGCTGCCGTAAAGTCATATAGCCGTGGAGCCAAGCAGTGGTAGAATCAGGACTAGGATCCAGACCTCTTTGTTTCTCTCTTTCCTCTCTATACTATTCCGGAAGAAGATTGATTTTGTGAACCATTTGCGTTAAGTGCCATTTATTTCCTGCCCTTACTGGAATAGTTTGTGTGTGAAATTCCACGTGTTCAGTGTGAATTCACATATTTTCCACTTGAAATCCCTATTTTCTCGGACGCCCCGGGTGCTGATGTGATGATCAGGAGGCTCGTGATGGTGATGAGGATGAATTTATAATCATCTCTGCCAAAGGTTAACTAGGAAGCAATGAGCTGGAATTCACACATGAAGAATATCGAAAACTTTTCAAGCAATGCATGTGATTTAGCAATACATAGAAAATCAGAGCTTGCCGTTCATAAGAATGCTGTCAGTGATGGACAGACAGCTAGACTTTGGCAGGACATTTGTCCTTTTGTATCCCCACCACCACCACCACCACCATCACCACCACCACCACCACCACCTTCTTACCCATACGACAGCTATTTTGGAATACTTTCACTAGGATCCTCTTACCGCATTGCTTCCTGGGCTTTTGTTAGAATCTCAAACATAGAAATGCGTGAAAATGATCCCTTGAAAACAAGTTTTATACCAACACAATGTGACAAAATTTAGGGAGTATCTAGATTAGGGATCACCAAGACTTGCAGGGAGTATTTAGATTAGGGATCACCAAGACTTGAGCTCAAAGCTCAAGTTGACCACGATTAGAATGAACCCAAGAACTCATTGGAGATTTTATAGTTTTTGCTAGGAGCTCTGTTCTGCCCCTTAGCGGTCCCATGTTCTGTAACTGGGAACCAGGCTGGTGCCCTGGGTAGAGTTCAACAAGTTTGTTTTGACTTCTAGCCCAAGAAGGGAGTGAAGCTCTCATTACGTAATGTTAAACTGGGCCCGGAATGTCAGCTGGGCTAGGCCTGCCAAAGCTTGAAGAGTTGGTTAGGAATGGGCTATGTTTAGTATGACTAATCCAACTTGGCTAGGTAAAGGAATAGATGGGTACCTCTGTGAGGAGGGAGGCATGAGTTGTGCCATTTCGAATCTTCACACTTTGTATAAACTCTGAAGGCCAAGGCGGGGAAAAGAATTGAGTCTTACGGACCAACTAGTAAAATCTGATGCTGTTGATAGATACCCAAGCCTTGCTGTAGAAATCTGTGGTCAAGACATCAAGGTACCACTTTAATTAGGGAAATAATGCTTTTGGGTCATAGGAAATGATGTTTCTTAAAGTAGCTTAACATTGGTCAAGTGTTGCTGACATGGTATTTAATAAATCAATTATGCAAAGTAAACATTAGGTTTCTTAATAAAAATAGCAGTGAACCCTAATAAAAATTTAAAGTAAAGAAAGAGGTGGACTACTTTTCTGATAAAGATTCCAGAGTATGACTTAAGGTCTGTCTACTGACCTTCTTGGTCTTCATTTGGGAGCGTTTTTTTTTCTTTTTGCCCCCATGCATCCCCCCCAAGCTTCCTCTTATGGGGCAAAAGAATCCCATTTTTATGCAGATGCCTTTGATTGAAGGTAAAAAAATAATCAGGAACCATGTTTGCACAGTGATTCTTAAACACAATGTGGTCCCCACCCTCAGCAGAAAAAGAGTTTGCACGTTGGTGGCAATGGGGCGCTCCAAGGCTCTGCCCCACCAGAGGTAAGTGGGGAATCGCTTTTGTTCCTTCCTTGATGAATGGATGTAAAGTGTTCACTGAACCTGGAAACACCTCCTTTTGTGCCCAGTGCTCTGCTAACACAGGCCGTTAAACTTCGGGCAATCGCTCATGGTGGGGGATTGAATGGAGCCATTGAGGGGGGGAGGGGCTCACACTGAAGCCATTGTGGGCATAGAGATGCCATTGTTTTCTGACTATTAAAAAAGGAGTAAGACTCCGGGGAACCTCTGGGCATCAGTGTGACCACTGCACTCATGCTTTTCAAGGTTTGCCTTATCCCCAAGGAACTCCCAAACTGGAGAGGCTCAGTGAGGTCAGCTGGGGCCAGCCTAGACAGGAAGGAAAGCAGAGCTCCCCCTGCAGGATAGACGTGGTATCCTCTTGAGCATCTGAGCCCTAGGCCTTTCCTCCTCCGCACACCCAGGGTGCTTGGTTTCTTCCAGTGGTTGACACCCCAGCCGTTGTTTCTGCAGGGAGGTTGCTGTTTTCCTCTAGGCAACAGAGTTAAAAATGTTTGTTAAAAATCACTCCTTCTACCTTAGGAGTAACACATTCTCCCAATTCCTGGCCGGCTACTTTTTCATTTAACTTCCTTTTCACCATATGGTCTTTCAGAGGCACATCTGATCTTAATTATAGCATTCAGCCTTTGTTTATTTAAAAATCAGAAGACAGATAGGCTATTGAGGCTGTATCTGTACTAATTGTGCCAACATACCTGCCAACTGTGCCCTAAGTTATTAAAGGGAACCGCTACAATTCCTCCCGACACAGTGTTTACACACACACACACACACACACACACACCACCTAACTCAATGTGTTGATCAGAGACAGGAGTAAATTTCTAGCTTTCAGGCCATCCACAGTGGCATTTCCCATCATGGCCCTCTGCTACGAGGTATTCACTTGAGAGGAATTTAGCCATGGACCAGGGAAGAGCAGGGGTCTAGGGTTAGAAGACGTGGGTTCAAATCCCAGCTCTGCCACTTATTGTGCTATCCTCAGGTTTACCATCTATAAAAATAGACAGTGTTATCAGCATCCCAGGAATGGTGTGGGATTTAAATGAGATGCTTATGAAAGGCGAGAAGGTTAGAGAATCCTTGAAGAGGAACCACAGAGTGTTGAAGGAATATAAAATGAAGCTCCCGTATGGTGTTTGTAAGCAAAAGGCTTAGATATAATGGCATCCATTGTTTGTTTTTGAAACATAGTATGTTTATAGTTCCTTTGGCTCTTTTACCTGTCTCTCTGATAATTTTTGTATTTTAATTAAATGGTGGTTTATATCAGAATGTGTAATATTTTGTAGATTTCCGGAGCACTTTCCAAAAGTGACTCTTGCTGGAAGATTATAGCAGATCATTTTCACGTGTAGCAATTAGCTTTGCTCTGCTTACACTTTGAAAATACAGTTGCTGAAGCCGCTAAAGAGACAGTTTAAGAAAATGTCATAGAATTAGTTTTATCCTCATTTTAAAACAAGCAGTGGAATTCTGGGCTTCTTCCTCTGAATTTAAGACGATCTTCTGTTGGTGAAATCAGTTCTTATAGATCTCTATAATGTCTGTGTAAAGTATGCATCTTTAGAAATATAGTATTTTAGGTAATAATAAACTTCAAGCTGTACTGAGTTCTATACCATTTTCATTAGACCACCTCAGTCTGAACAGTTTAAAAAAAAATCAATTTTAGGAACTGTATTTAAAGAATTTCTAATCCAGCATTTTTCTCTAAAATTTAATTTTGAAGTTCTTGAGTGTCTCTTGGGGTGATTATTTTTTAAAAAAGACATCTCAATAGGAGTGTTTTAAATATAAATTTACAAATAAATTCCTGGTTGTGTATGTTAGGACACAGCGGTAACTATGTAATAAACACACATCTTTGGTAAAAGAAACCGTTCTCTTTACGAGCTAGACTGCCCAAAAATTACAGCAACGGACAAAGGAGATTCTAATTGCTTGAAAAGGAGATTCTGATGTCTAAAGCAGACATTTTAGCATTCACGCCAGTCATTGGAGCTGTTATAGTTAATAAAAGCACTGGAATTAAGTATGGGAGTACCAGAAAGCCCACACTATTGGGTTAAAGAGAAGAAATACAAGTTAGTATTGATTGGTATTCATGAACTCTTCTGGAGTGCCACTGATATTTCTGTCTCAGTCATAGATTAATTTGGCCAGTGGTATGGGTCAAGCAAAATAGCCAGCAGCCCTGAGTTCAGGGTGGTGTGAAAAACACTGCATCTGACTGTTAACACCAGGTTCCCCAAGCCTGTAATGTTCTCTGGCCTCCATTGCAAATAGCTGTTCATCTTTAGGTGATTTGACAGCATGATTTAGCATTTGGGATTCTTTTTTTTTTTTAAATTGATTAAAAACTTATGCTTTTTCCCTAGCATATAAAGCAAGCTTCCCAATTAAATCTTTAAGTGGACAGAATAATTAAAGTGAGTTGAACATTGGGCTGGATAGTCAAAGAACTGGCTTCTGTTTGAGGTTAGTTGACTTGGAGTAAATTATATACTATATACTATCAAGGTTCTCCAGGTGTGCATCTGTTAGCTCTTTGGCAGTTCTCGATAATTCTCTCTCTCTCTCTAGATTAGAAACTCCCTGAGGGCAGGGATTTTTCTTCATTTGGTTCAGTGATATATCCCTCATGCCTAGAATAGTGCCAGGCATGAAATAAGCATGAAATAGGCATTCAGAATTTACTGAATCAGCGAACAAATCTCTCAGTGAACTGACTTAAGAATGCAGGGAAGATTCTGCTAGGATCTTGACAGCAGTGGCGATAATTCTCATTTGCTCAAATTGCTAACCAGCTAATCTCGAATCCGTTCATCTAAATTATCTGAGCTTATTTGTTTTTCTGTCTATAAAATGGGGCTGTTGTCATGTGAGACTCTATTTGATTATGAGAAATAGTTGCTTCCAATCTTCCTTGAAGAGAGGTGCTAGACAAAAACAAGATGGTTTTGAAAAAATAACACTGCAGTCCAGACTATATTAAGATGCTTGGTTGCATTCAAAACCAGTTTCACTGTCTGCTCTAGGCAGGCGATTGCAACATGCTCCCCAGCTGCGCCTAATGTGTGTGCGCTCCAACTGCACGCTGTGACGGGAACATTGGCAGGGCTCTCCCCAAGAGAGCCAGTGGGCGTTGCTATGGTGGAGGCATGACATAATTTAATTTTACTTTGTTATTCGCTGGATGTACCCATTGTATGTTAGCCTCTGGGTATGTTTACAAGGAGTTTAGGAAAGAGAGGCTGTCTTGTGTCTGTAAAGACAGGGCTGGGTGTGTTCACACACACGTGCACACATACAGGCACACAAACCTCTACACCCCTACCCCTTCCTTTCTTTCCTGGCATCCAGGACCATCCTGGGCCAGGGGTGAAATCATCACTATCTAACAAGTGACTGGCAAGGCTCAGAAGGGCCTGCCTTTCTAGAGTCTCCTCCCCTTAGCCCCGTAATCCCCTGCAGTGACTTAGGTGGGTGTGCTCCTAATTTCTCAAAGAACACACACGTGTTGTAAAGGGCCCAGCAAGGCCCCATGCTTACTTAGTAGACTTTCAATCAACTTGCTGGATTTGGGTGTCTTTTCCTGGCAGCGTTCCTAAACTTCCTGTGAAAAGCAAAAGTTCAAAGTCCGCAAAAACATCATTTATTTATTCATGAAAACCAAGGAATTCAGAGCAGGATCATGCTGTCCTGTGACCTCCCCTCTGATGTCACAGAGGCACCTTGTCTTTCTCCAGAGGTGAGCAATAATGTGTTGTAAGCATATGAAGGAATAAAGGAAGGTGAGTTTGGCCAGTGTTTATATATCCCTCATCCCCCCCTGCCATGTAGAAGATGTTTCTCATAGTTTGCTTTTTGGTGGGTTTCTGTTTGTCATTGGTGTTTATAAAATTATTCCTTTTCCTGTCCTTCCAATTGACTTACTAATTTTGACTCTTGGTTCTAGCAGAGATGTAAAGTGTCTGAAAAGCAATTTCCCACCAAATTCCTTTATTTCTGTCATATCACTGCAGCAGTACTTAGCTAGGCACCCCGCGGGCGATAGGAGTCTTTTGGTTCTATAACCGAAAGTCAACCCCAAACCATGGCCATCCAGGGCTGCCTTGTTAAGTCAGTGAAATCCTGACAGCCTGCAGGTTGCTAAGCATACCTCCCCTGCTTTTCAAAAGGAAGAGATGTACACTATTCATCCAGAATCAGCAAACAAGTGCAGAAATCCCCCAAAGCTTGCCATTTTGAAATATTTTAATTTTCAAATCAATGACGTCTGACTTTCTAAAGCAACTTGATGTGCTTATTTAATGTTTTTTTCAGTACCTGGTTGTCTGGTCAGTGAAGACAGGACTCATGGGAAAGAGGCCTTCCTCACTCACATTGAGTGCCCGCCTTGGCTGGGCAGGCTGGCCAGGCCCATGAGCTCCTGCTAAGGGGCTCTGTGTGGCTGGCAAACTTGGCCTGGAAAAAGGAGGCACGAGAACATTTTCTTCAGACCAGCCTTTGCTCCCTGTAGCAATTGTGACCTTCCATTCTTGTTAGTCTTCAGATACACTTTTCCTAGTCCCAGAGAAGTATGTGCTTTCTCTTCCTCCCCACCAGCATTTAAAGAAATTAAAATTATTTTCCCTTTGTTCCCCACTGTCCAGATTTATGAAGCTGGAGGTAAATAAATGATTGACATTATGGGTATCTTAAATCCAAAAATTTATATCTACTTGAGTCTGCCAAGGATCTCTTTATTGTGTCAAAAAATTTATTTTCTAAGATGTTACATCAAAAAATCAGCCTTTTAAGAGACAGATGCAAAAGCCAGTCATGCAGCCTCGATTGTCCCACTTGGATTCCACTTTTTAGAACTGAGGATAACCATCAGCGTGGGTTTAATTTGACCATCAGTTGTTACAGGTCAGATACAGCCTCATGATTCTTAATACCTTACTAACGACCTCTCTAATCCTGTGAGTTTCCAGAAGGAAATCCTGATGAACAGTCCTGGAACTGCTTTGCCTGGTAACGTCTTACTTATTGACAGTTTTCCCAGCTGAGCTCGCCTGGTTAAAATGTTTGCTCTGGCACCATTGTTTTATTTATTTATTTACTGTCAGAAATGCTTATCAGTAGGTTGCAGGATTGGGGAAGGAAGATGGCATTTGTTCTGTTGCATTTTCCCAAGGAGTGTCTGGAAAGAGAGTTTTTCTTTCGTATCAGGTATATAATGGTCCTTGTCCTAAGAACATGCTACTGTTGTGATTTCTGCGTAGGAATTTTCTTTGACGCTGGTGTGTAGTTCTGGAGACTCCAGTTGATATTATTTTGCATGATCAGAAGGCCTGACTTTTTGGTCCTTAGCAGAGAATCCCATCTCTTGATAACTGGGAGGCTCCGTTAGTCGAGGCAGTGGTGTGTGGTCTTGTGAGAAGTCAGAGCACTATCAGGTTTGTGTTTTCCTCTGGCATCGAGTTTTGTCATGTCTAATGATGACAATCCATCAGTCCCCACAGTTCAAAATGAAGATAAATTGAATTAATATATGTGAGTTAAATGACTCATTGATATAATTATACTGTGAGGATTTCTTTGGTGTAACCTAACACATTTAGTGGTGCTAATTGTAACGGCTTTGCATGGGAGCATTTAATTTCATAAGCAAACAGAATAATTTATTAGTTCTCAAAAAGCTATTTCAAGGCATAGGCTTAAGAGAGAAAGGATATGTGTTTAACTTGGTGCTGTCTTAATGTGCTTTGCCTTATCAAATTTGAAATCTGCTAAGAATTTTTTTTTCCAATCCTGGTTTATATTGTCTCATAGCCATCATGTGCGCAGTTCAATAGTTGTCAGAATAAAAGTGGGAAATGGGTATCACCCAGTAAACTGTAATAAGTTATTGAGAATTGAAGAGCACTGAATAATAAAACAGTTCTAATTGCAGTTAATACTGTATTGGCGGCAGATATTACTGAACAAGGGTGATAATGCAGCTGAGGAAGAGCATTGGATGGCAGAATCGAAAGAAGGGTAACAGGCAGATTAAATGCAAGACTCAATTCAAATATTTTTCGAAATGTAGGCATGCTGTGTAAACCCATTTTTTGCTGAAAAGCATGTTTTCTCTCATGTCAAAATGATCACAGGGATCCTTTTAATATTCATTTAAATAGTTTTTAATTGGCTTCAGAGAGTTTAAAGTTCAGCATGAAGGTGAGATCTAAGCTTACTAATTAGATCGAATGCAGTTTGACTTAAAGAGCAGACTTGATAATTAAAGAATTTCATACTAAATAATACGTTTTGAAAATACTCTTTTCACATCCTTGAGGTAAAACTGGTTTCCCTAAAAACAATTTTTTCCCCATTCTTTACAAATAAAAATTCCTCTTATCTAATGATTACACACCTCATGTCACCTGTTAGAAAGTGACAGTTTTTCCGAGCAAGCCTCTCATTTGTTTATCATTTAGCCGACATCCTGCGTTCAGGTTCTTCTAAAAAAAAATTTTTTTTTCTCATCCGAATAGAATTTTGACTTGCACAGAACATTGTTATGATGAACACAAGTTGTTGTGTCTTTTTTCCCCCCACCAAGTTGTTTGATGCTGTTGAAATGGAAGGCTGAAGTAGAAGGGGGCACTTAAGCAGTGAAGGGTTTTTCTTTGTAAATAATAGATCAAGAGCACTGGATCTGTATCTAATGGAGCTGTGTGCGGCCTCCGTTTCAAGGACAGCGCGCGGTTTAAAACACAACTACCGACCATCCCGTCCGCAAGCTGTGGTCAGTTTTGTGAGTGTGGGTATCTGTGTGTGTGTGTGTATGCTTGCATCCTGTGTTTCCCTTCTACCTTCCCCCCCTTTAGTGGTTTGTTTTAATGTCATTATTTCATAAACTCGCTCACATCCCCCCCCCCCAAAAAAATCCTCAAACAAATAAAAAATATATATACTTCCTGTTACCCATCTTCTATAATTGTGGAATGATTTAAGGAAGTTTGATCCTGTTTTACGAAAACATCTGAGCCCATAACAACGGTGAGCTCTGCTAAGAAAATGCAGGTGGATGGAGCTGATATGAATGCAAAAATTAGTTTGTCACAGCAGCAGAAAAATTATATTGGTTTTGTTTGCAAGCATATATTACCTTGACAATTTGATAAACGTTTTAATTTGCCATTTTCTCCCCCTTTCCCTTTCCCCTTTTGAAGCTTATAAATTTGTTCTTATATTTGTTGGTTTGAACCTGTATTTGAAAATCATAAGTTTAATAGTTTTAGAATTGTGAGGCTATTTCGTACAGTTCTTAAAAGCATAATGGGGCTTTGTTTCCCCTGAACTGGAATTAGTTATAGTTTACCACTTACAATCGAAATATTACATAATTAATATTTTCCCTTGTACTACAGGATTGCAGACATGCACCGGTATCTTAAAATATTTATTCTCTGTCAAAAGTGAAGTTGAAAATAGAAAAATCAACATTAGATGTTAAATGTCAAGGAGGAGTCTATGTAAATAAAATAGAAATAAAAGTACAGATTAAATCTGGAGACTTCTTTGCTTATTTCCAAAATAGTTGTTTATAGGATTATGAGGTAGTTACTCTAAATTTAAACAGTTCTTCGATAGTATCTTTTTTCTAGGCACATTCCATAAATTTGGGCCTATTTTTAAAAAGGGTTAAAAACCATTTCCTTATGAAATAGGTTTCTAGGTAATAGATTTTAAACCAAACATTTTTATATTTTTTATTAATACATGTTGGAAACTTATCCTGAACGCACTGTTTCCTTGAGATAAAATCATTGATCTTCTCAAATGTAAGTGTAAAGTTGATCCATTTTAGCCTTCTTGTCCATAAATCGTTGATTACTGGTTTTGAAGGAAAGCACAGTACGAGTGTGTTTTGAATTTTAGCTTTGAAATCATAGATGTACAATGCGTTCCTTGCAGTTGAATCACAAGCAGAGAGAACCCATTTGAAACAATTTTTAAAGCATTCCTGTCAGGGTATTATTTAATGGGAATGATAAGTTTCAGATTTTTGGTTTTAGAAAGCTGAGGTTGGCTGTACTTCAAATCTACAATTTATTTAACTGCTTTGAAAGAATGGCTTTGCTTGTCTTCAGGGGGAAACAAATAACTTAGGAGACATCAGTTCATTCTTTTGCAGTCTTTCATCCCTAAGTACAACAAATTGTTTCTTTTATTAATGTACTTGTACTATGGCAGCAGTTCTTAGGGGAAAATAATCAGGAAGATATGCTTTGCTTCTGAGATCCTACAACCTGAGATATGTTCGCACGTTCCTTGAAGGGATTTTCTTCTTTTCTCCCCCCCAGTAAATACAGCTAACATAATAGAAATTACAGAGAAGGATACAATGAGATTTCTTTCCCTTCTCTCTCAGTGTGTTTTGGTTGGCTAGGAGAAGGCAAGGGTATTGGAATATGATTATCCCTATTGAAGGAAAGAAAAAAATGATATAATTTGTCATCTTACCAGTTCTCGGCATTCTGCGTGGTGCCCGCGTTAGTCAGTGCCGGGAAAACAGCAGTCTGACAGCTAATAGATATCTCTGCCCTCAATTGTTTAGACATTTTTGTCTTTTGTGACATTGCAGAAAAGACAAGGAAGGGAATGGAAGCAGCTAAAAAATGTCAAAAGATCAAAAAATCAATGGGCCGCAGGAATGCGATCTGTTTATCAGGGTGTAGCTGCTCTTTCTGTTCCGCCAGAAGTCCGAGGCGGTGTCTGGGGCAGGCACCAAAGTCGCGTTGTCTCCCTCCCTGGGAGCTGTGATACCTCGCGGAAGGACGCCTGGCAAAGCGGGCACATTTGCTTGCTTGCACCACACCCCCTCCCTCCAGACATAAATAATAAAATAAATAAAAGCTTTTCTCATAATGCTTTAGATTTAAAAAAACAAAACAAAACAAGTTTTTGGTGTGCTGCGCCTTTAAGTCCCTTTTCAACCATTTTCAAATTTGCTGGGCTTTACCCAGCAGATGGATTATTGGATTTACTTCGTAGCATTTTAATTTTTTCAGGTCAGGGGAGAACACTTAACATTTTTATTATTTATTTGATTTTTGGAGGGAAAAGTCGATAAGAGTGAAATGGGTGATAATTAGGTGGAGGCCATCAGGTGGATGAGTAATTGTTTTGTCGTGGCTTCGACAACTATTTGGACAAGACTAACTTATGCCTTGAGTTGGTCAGTGGGGGAGTTGAGGTTTTATT
>NW_004443967.1:3791132-3913198 GCF_000243295.1 Trichechus manatus latirostris
ATCGCTTTCGTCTTCCTGAGTCTTCCCAACTCGGATTTTATCAAGTCAGGATGCTCCTTGTTGATTTAAAGCCATAATAGATGTCTTCTGATCTAAGGACTATTGGTTGGCAAAAGTGGGGAGGGAGTATGGTACAATAAAGGCACCCCGATCCCTCCTCAAAATGAGGGGAAAAAGGGATGGGGTAAAAGAAAGAGTTGGCCTTCAAACCACTGTAATCTTAGAGGAAGGGTAATATGATTGGAAACTTGACATATTTCAACTGAATGAAAAATCATGATACCTTTACCAAAATTGTTAGCAAAAGGGAACTGGCAGGTATAGGAATGGAGAGCGTTTCCTTCTTCTCCCCCTTCCGCCCTCTTCCATCCTTCCTTTCCTAGCTGTCTATGAGGAGCAAAGCAGGTGGCTCCCTGTGGCTGACTTTTCATGACAACATGCCATTAGAAATTGCCGTCCTGTTGATCAATCCTCTCGACATGACAGATTTGCCGCAAGGCCTGGCTCTTTGAGCGCCAGCACTGTGGCTTTTCCCTCCTTTTTTCCTGCACTAATTGGTGAAAGTTTTTTTACTGTGCTAGTGGCAGAGGAAATTCTTTTGAACGTTGTCACAATCAAGTGTTGACTTCTTTAGAATTGCAAGTAGGTTAAGTGAGTATCAACATTGGGGGGCGTATGGGAGGAGGGAAGACACTAACACAAAGTTACTACTACCTAAATTTTATTATTAGAGTAAAATTGGAAAACAAACTAATTGGGTTACCAAAAAAAACAAACAAACTGGAATGCAGACAAGTATTAACATTATGGTCCGTTTAAACTTGCATTAGATTTTGTCATTCTTGTGGGGGGGGGTCAACCCTCGCATTTGGAATGGGGGAAACACATGGTCGTATTGATTGAGGAAAATACATTCATTGGCAACTGCTTGTTTTCTTCCTATAATAAATGGATTTGGAACAGAAATAACAACCATTTCATAATTTAAATCAAAAGGGATACATAAAGCTTCTATTAGTACAAGCACATAGTACTCTGAACTACTGACATTCTTCTCCAAAATCAACACACAAAGAGTAATCTTTTGGCAAAGGATTTGTTCTCAGATATTGATTCTTTACTGGAGTATCAAGATGCAATTCTGCTTAAATTCTGCTGTTCCGGTTACATGTAAGATTATTTTTTAAACCTAGAATATAGTAACCTTTCATATTGTTGAAATCCAAACTTCTCAATGGAATAGAATTACTATGGTTTATCTTTCTTTTTAGAGAGAATGTGAAATTCAAAATGTTTTTAATATCAATGATTCAAAATATTTACTGAAGGAATTTTTAAAATTAATTTGTTTGAATATGTATTCTCTCATGATAAAAAATTAATAGATTAAAATTTTGTTCAGCCAGAATGAAGAGGGATAAACACGTATTTAAACTTTACATGTCACAAAATCTGTGTAGTACATTCTGCTTCTTGTGTATATACCATTTCAAATAATTCCTACTGCGGGGAGGAGGGGAGGAACAGAGTATGAAATTCTACAAATTTACGGTGGGTTTGTGATAAATATTGAGAAGAAATCTGCCACAAAAATAAGGATTTTTGTACTGACCTATGATATAAACATAGGAACCATATGTAAAAAGAGGCTACTTCTATCCAGCACTAGATATTTAGTGGGAAGGAGAATTGTAGGAATAAAAGTTACTAAGATTATTAGCGGAAATTCTAGTAAATTATTTTTGCTTTAGGTACGAAGTGGGACGGGGAGAACAGATAATAAAGTGGGGTCCGGAATTACCTGGACGTGTGTTCCCTTAGCTTTACCAGTTGCTCCAATCGATATGTTTAGGGGAGAGAAGTGCAGAAACCCCTATTGAAAGAAGCATCGATTCATATAATTAATTTTGCCATTGTAAAAATCATTTGTAAAATTTGCATTATTAACGTTATCAAGTCACTAGTTGGTAAGACATCAGACATGACGAGCGTGAAGGGCAGCTTAGGGAGAACTGGGCTTTAAACCCTCAGTAGATCGGAGTTAGGATCAAAGGCGCTTGCTTTATGTGGCTGTGCTAGACTTTGAAGTCATGACTGCACCTACAGCACTCATTTCATCAAGTTCACTGGTGTCTTAATAGCAGATCAATAAGTTTCAAAGTCGGAGAGTTAATTTGATACTAGTGCTGATGCGGTCGTGCTGGGGAAGCAGAGAGAGAGGCTGAGAAAGCTGCCTATTAACAACTCCGGTATGGAGCACACAAAGATGCAGATGACGGAGCACACAAAGATGCAGATGATGGATGGGCATGGCCACAAAAAGTCAGGCTCTAGCCAGGAATGGGAAGTGGTGGATTGCTAAAATAAGGGGTCCCTAATTTGGACATTTTAGGTTATTTGGAAACTAGTCTATGCTTGAAAAACCTTTAGTTGGATTCAGGTGTGAGTGTGTGCACGTATGTGTGAGTGGTGGATACATGGGTGACGGGGAAAACACGTGCACATCTTTTTCTAAAATAAAGGGGGAATCTGCATAAGGACCATTGTAGATTTTATTGGATGATGTGGGAGAAAGGCACAAATTCTGTTTGATTTTTTGAAGGAACCTTGGAAAAGTACGCTTATACCATGGGCCACGTTTTGTGTGTGTTTTTTCTTTTAAGTGGCATTGGGAATATCTTCATAAGTGAATAATGCCTAGGCAATAATAATTTGATGCAAAGCTATTTTGATCCACTTAAAAAAAAAAGCTATTCAGGAGAAGTCTTAGCCCTGAATTCCTTTTCTTCTTTGTAGCATAACTGATTCGTGTGCAAACAAATGGGATTCTCTATTACTTTATTGCCCTCTATATTCCTTTAAAAGATTTTGTTCCAAGTCTCCCCACTCTAAAAGTGATATACTTTCACAATACATTCCAAAGATTTGTTGGACATTAAAAAAAAAAAAACAATAATTAAAGGTACTGGTAAATTCAAAGAAGAAAAGTTGGGCCAAGGTGGAATGTTTGTATATATATTTGGGATTTTTCTTTGTTCCCAATGGTCTTATTGTTTGGGTCCTTCTTATGGGATAAGGATAAACATTATGGGGTGTATGGTAGAGATGAAATCAGTGGTTATTGCAAGAGTTAAAGATGCAAATCACGAGAAAGAAAGTAGAAACCTTTAAAAAAAAATTTTTGTAAGAACTTTACCATCTGTATGTACAGCACAGGCTTCCCATCATCAAAGGTCAGATTCAAACCCTTTTTGAACAAAACTCTAATTTAGAATGTTCATCTAAGGGTTGATAATGGTCTTAGAAGGCCAGTGGGGTGGTCGGTGGGTGTTGTAGATTAGCTCAGTGGCCATTTACTGCTTTACCTAGACCCCCACGATTCATTGGGTAGATTAACCATCACATCTGTCATTTTATCCCTTTTAGTTCTCCCCTTTTTACCACATTTAAAATACGAAAAGAGGGAGGTGGAAATACCGTCTCGAAGACAATTTACATGGAGCCAAGCCAATGATGCACGCTATGCCTAAAACATCTAAGAAATCGCCATATCTGTCAATGCATGTATATATCATAATGTAGTTATGCATAATATAACTCTGCATGACATATAGATATAGATGTTGAAATGGTTTTGGTGAATTCAAATAAGTTGGTTATGCCAGGTAAGCTGCAAGTTTTTAAACTTAATTCCTTTTAATAAATCTTTTGCCTATTTTGTAAGAAAGTTCTCTGTTTTAATAAGCTCGTAAGACGTTTTCTGCTACTGGGCTGATTGCTCAGTTATTAAGCTTCTGTTAGTTTCATTTCTGACAAAACTTCCATTTCCACTTTGCGGCACCCTAAATTAGACAATCTTGGCTCCTAAGCCATGGAATAGTTGCGCTCTCTTTAATGGCGATTCGGGGTGTGTTTGTGTGAGTAGGCTTTCGTTGAGTTGTGTTGTTTCCTCTTTTATTACAGAAAGATGTCACTGTTAAAGGAACTTAAGAGTTTCTGTAAATGTAATGGCTCTTCCTGAATAAAGTGAGAGAGACAGTGCTTGGAATCTGGGGAATAGGGGTAGAAGGAGCTGAGTTGATGAAGGTGTTTCTTGTCAGATTTGTGTAGGAATTATTTACCGTGCTGTCTTTCCTGAGCCGCTACAGTAAAAGCAAAGGCATCGAAAATTATCCCAGATGGGATGAATGGCTCATTCTCTGTTCTTTTTTTAAAAAAGGAAAAGATTTCAGGAAAAAAAAGTCATCTTTTTCTTTAGAACAGTATGAATAAAATCTGGACAGCTGTCGAAAAAGATATGCTGTCTGCATTTTTTTTTTTTTTAATTTCTAGCCGCCACCATAACTAAATAGCTTGAATAGTACATCTTTTTTTTCCCCCCCTTCATACATAATGATCTCTACTTCATTAAAAGCGTATTAATCTGGTTCCCAGTCTCTTGGGAGACACCTTAAGATGATGATATTGTGGGTTTTTTTCCCCCCGAATTGTTTAAAAAAAAAAAAAAAATTCTACCAGATTTGGTCCCTGTCAGTCAGAAATAATTGTGTTCTTAATCTTGTCCCTGATGGATGACTTGGAGTTCAGCAACGGGCCGGCTCCAATGACAAATACAATATTAATATTCATTAACTGCTTTGACAATGCTAATTTTGATGCAGTAGTAAAGGGCCTTCCAAAGTTAGCGGCCAAAGCATCAGAGCTGCGCAAGGTGGCAAGATAATTTGTGCTGGTTTGCTGAGCTGAAGTCTTTTAAAGTCTATAGCAAAAAGCTAGGTACCACAAACAAAAAAGAGAAAGGGAAAAAAGTTCTGAAGCATTGGAAGGCAGGGCTGCGGAAATAATACGATCACAGTCCGCTAAAAAATTTGACACCTCTGATGCAGTTTCTTTGAGTGAAATTTCTACAAAGTTGCAACAAAAAAGCATAGCATGGTAAGTCAGCACATTCTTGATTTTGTTTAATCTTTTTGATCTTTTCAATTATCGCTATTTGAAGATCAATAGTCATTTTTTCCTACTATGCTTAGAAGACGCGCAGCGGTGGTTTAATATGTGTTAGGACCATTTGCTTTAAAGGAACACATCCACAAGTTTCCATGGTTATTTTTTTTTTGTTAGTCATGAAAAATGTTATACAGTAAATTTTTCTGAGTTCTTTTACGTATTGGTATTTTTAATGGTCTATTTTGATTTTTGTATTTTCCCCAAAAGAGAATTCCTCAAGATAATTCAGCAATGGATGTTGTCAAGAATTTTGACGGTACTTTCAGCTGGCAAAAAAACTTAGGATAGAAGTGGTCCTCTAACTTTATCTAAATTCAGCTAGCTTCCCCGCCCCCCCTTCTTTGAATGGCATCAGATAGCTGTTAAAGCTTAATTTCACTGGAGAACTGCAAAGCATTACTTTCACCAACTTAGGTGAACTTCTTTGGACTATTGAAATTGCCTTTATGTTTGCCAAGTCGGCAAACAGAATATCAGGCTTTGTTCTTTTGATTGAATGCCGGGTTGGAAAAAAAGAGTAAGAAAGCCCTGCCTTTTTTTTTTTTTGTGGGGGGGGAGCCTCCCCCTCCCTTTTTGGGGGGTGGATTGTTGTGGGATCGGGGGAGATCCCAGTTATTGTGCTCTTCCCCGTCAAGCGACAGAATTCTGTGAATGGAACTGTGCGTGAGCATCTTCTCGGGCGGCGCTGCTCTTGTGTGCCTGCTCCCCTGGCTGTGGGTGCGTGGCGCGGCGGCCTGGGCAGCAGGGCGGGTGCTGCCCTCCAGTGGAGCCTGCGGCCGGCGCGGGCGCGGCGCGGCCATCGGGGTGCGGCAGCATGCCCGCGAGCCGGCGGCGGGAAGGAGAGCCCCGCAACCCGCTCTAGATGGTAAGCGGCCCCTCTCGGGCGGGCGGCGAGCCCGGCCGCATCCCCGAGCATCCGCCCTGCCGTGTCCCTGCTTGTTCGATGCCATTGCATGCTCCTTGTCCCAGCCTTCACGATGTTCGCTGTCACTTTGCAATAACTTTTTAAGATTGATGCACTTTGACTGGTAAGATGCCCGATGGAGCAGATCTTTTTTCTTTTTTTTCCCCTCCCATTTACAAAAACGAAAACAGAAAATGACAATACCTTTTTGTTCCGAACTTTAGCCTGTGACCAAGGAAACATGCTTTATTATTATTTAACTCAGAAGTGAATATTTGGGGCGTTTCATTTCTTTTTGCCCACAAAGTTAGTCACAAATGCTCCACCCTCTGGCTCCCCCCTCCCCATCCCCAAATATTTCTGTAACGGGTCCATCCGCAGTTTCTACTTTTCAAATGTATATTTCTCCAAGATCTGTTTCTCCTTCCTCCCATCTCGAACCTTTTTATTTGAAACGACAAAACACAAACCAACAAACTTTGCTGATGCTGTGGATGGAGGACCCTGTGCTGTCAGCTGGCCCTGCTCCGTTCTTTAGATTAAAATTTCATGCTAAGAGGAGAGGGAAACTCTCTTGATTTGGGGAAGGTTTTTCTTTTTTTAATCGCGTAGAACTTTGCAGCACTTGATCACCTTTTAATTTTTTATGGAAATGATCTGAGCATGGGTGTGCTTCCGACAAATTGGGGCATTCTTGGGGACAGACTCCGCACCTCGTGATGGGACAAGCAAATGTCTGGAAGCAGTTTTCTTAGGAGGAATTCCCCACTCCGCACTGCCTTCGAGTAGATTCTGACTCACAGTGACCCTATAAGACAGAGTAGAACTGCCCTATAGGGTTTCCAAGGCTGTAAATCTTTATGGAAACAGACTGCCACGTATTTCCCGCAGAGCAGTTGGTGGGTTTGAAACGCTGACCTTTCAGTTAGCAGCCCAGCGCTTCAACCGCTGTGCCACCAGGGCTCCTTAGGAGGAATCAGTTTGCAGAATTTCAAGAGATTTGCCTTTTTAAGGAGGAGGAGGAAGTCTGTCTGGAACGTGTTGCCTCATCTTGTTGTTTCCATCCTCCTTGTCTTTTGAGAACGCCAGAAAACACATTCCTCATGGAAGTTGCCCATCCTGTTTGCTGCACTTTTTAAGTTATTGTCGCTGAGTGATTGAGAGCTGTCCATCAGCGAACAGAACTTGCCGTTTACTTAAGAAATTGCATGTGTGACAAAGGCAGCTTCGGAGTGTGGTGGTCCGCGTGAATAGAGGGAGGGAAGGCAATTAGGTGGCTGTGTGGTTGGGGCTCTTTACTTGTCAAACTGGAGGCTTGCTGCTTTTGTTACTGCCATGTAAAGGGAAATGGCAGGGTTTTGTTTTGGTATTAAGGGCCTCAATATTGCAGCCTGACACTTAAGCAGGAAGGCCAGCTAAATCCAGAAAGAGGGGCCGCAGAGAAGTATTTAAAAAAAGGAGAAGAAAATGAAGAATTCTTACTTTTTTGTTATCTTTAAGCCATTCTTGCCTTTTTTTTTTTTTTTTTTTTAAGGAGGGGCAAGGGTGATTAACTTGTCCCATGTATTGACAGATTGCTTAAAGATGTTCGTCATGAGAACAGTCCTGTGGGTTTGAAGATATACAACCTGGCAATCAGTTTGGTAAATCGAAAACATCTCCTCTGTCTGTTAGGTGTCCTGCTGCCAGAAGAAATCAAATCTTTGCAACTGGTCTTGCTGGAAGCAAGGCAGGTCCAGGATCCCAAGAGGCAGGCAACAGGATGATTTTTTTAAACCTATCTGCAAATGCAAGTTGTTAGTTTGCTTGTGAAGAGGGCAAAATGATCTAACACTTACCACTTCAGGAGGGAAGGGACTGCAAAGGCGGGTGGAGTTTTGTCCTCTTCAACTTTCTTCTGTCTTTAACCCCTCCTTACACAGCACCTTCCCTCCTTCCTGTAAAAGCGGAAGATTTCAGGCCTGTGTGATGTCTGAGTCTCTGAACTCAAATTAAGTTAAACCCACACAAATGTACCCAGCCCTGGATCCTGTGAGAGCCCCGGGAAAAGTAAGTCGGGTTGGTGGATTTAGCAAAGGCCTTTGCATTCCTGTGGCTCTTTTCTCTCTCTCTCTCCCTTTCCCCATCCCCTCCTTCCACCCCTCTTCTCTCTCTCATTCTGGAGAAAGCTCACCAAACTCTGAAGTCAAAAAGCCAGTTAGCATTCTGACTATTGGAATGCCAGGGAACATAGGAAGCTTCCGGACTTCTGCTTCCAGAAGAAATCTTGAAGGCACAGTCTTTTCCTCTGGAAGGAAAAGAGGGGTGTGTACATGTGGCAGGCAAGGCCCTACAAAGTGTCACTTCCGTGTCACTGTGAGAAGAAAATATACTTTCCTCCCCCTCCCCCTCTCCCATCGCAGCCCTCTCCCTAAGAAATTTGTTTTGAGGGATTTGACAATCTTGCAGATAAAGTGCCTGCCTTCTGCATTTGGTTGATCATTTTCCCTCATGGCTGACCGTAATTTCTTTGCTACTCTTAGCAGTAGCTCAGTCCCTGCTGCCCCAGGTAATGGGTGAGGGAGGGGGACTTCTCTTAGGTGCCCCGAGCTGGCTGGGGAAGATGGGCATTCCCCCTTCCTTCAAGGATTCCATAATGGTAAAGATTAGATACTAGAAGCCGTTTTTTAAATTTAAAAATTTTTGAAATTTAACCTACAACCAGCTGATTTTCTGGGTGGATTTTTTTCTTCTTTGTCTTCTTGTGGAATGTGGGTGCAAGGGGAAGAATTAGCCAAATAATCATAGGCAGTATGAGTGTGAACTTGGAGCATTTTGGGTATACCAGGCCCAGTGTCTGGAGCCATCTTGAGCTTTTAAGATGCTTTTTTTCAGCTCTTTAAGTGAAAGATACAAAGGGAGGGGAAGCTGGGAGGAAAAAGAAAAGGGAGAAAAGCAATAAGGGAGGAGAAAAAAAAAAAAAAGCTGGCCTAGTCCCATCTTGAAGGTACAGAGAAAGTTTTTTTTTTTTTTGAGCTGGAGAGAAGGGAAACCAAAGCTATTATGTACCTGAGGGATGCAATTTTAGTGGGAATGGAAGATTTGAGTGGGAAGGGAGGCCCGGTGGCCTCTGGGTTCTCTCTCTTCCAGCAGTTGGGCGGTTGCCACCTCAATTTGAATTGCTGGGTGAGTAGCTGGAGTGTGTGTGTGCGCGCGTGTGTCCCTGTACTTATGGGCTTGACCATTGAACCTCTGTGCTTTTTTTTTTTTTTTTTAAATTCAGATGGTGGGAAGGAAAAAATAAAAGCAGAATAAAGTGGTCAACTCAGACTATGCCCTTTCACTGTATACTTTTCACAGCAGTTTTTTTTTGGAGGTGGGTGGGTGGGGACTGATGGGAGCAAGAAAGGGTTAAAAAAGGATGGGGAGGAGAGAAAGCTTGACTTTCATCACAGTGCTTACAGTTATGTAGCAACTCAGACTCAGGTATCATTGAGCTGGAGTCTCAAAAGGGCTAGTGGGGTTGGGATTTCTTCGAACAGATATACTTTTTTTTTTTTTTTTTTTTTTGACTTTGCCCACCAGGGTGGGCTCAGTTGGAAGAGAGGGAGAAATGACATTGCCTCATGGAGGAGCATGCTTTCGCAGCTTGAGGCATTTTTGAGCAATAAGGTTTTTACAGTAGCCGGGTTGTGTAAACTGTGTATTTTGGTTTCATATTTAATACTCACTTTCTGTTGCTCTATCTTTAGTTGTATTTATTTTCAATCTGCAAATTTAGATGCCGGCCTTTCAGGGCTACAGTCTTGCTTGTGGTGTTCGTGTTTTCTAAACTTAATAAAAAATGTGTCTTGGAAACCCGAGCAGGAGACTGATGACAGCTTGTTGTACTGTTAATAATTAGGGAGAAGGCCCTTTTGCGATCCCAGTTTTGGGATTTGGGTACATTATACTCTGTTCAACTGGTGTGTGGAATCTTTTGCCACAAGCTGTATATAGGGTTATTCTTTTAAATTTGTTAGGTAAATCCTTCATTACCTTTATTATTACTTTTACTGTTGAATGGCCAAACACAAGCATTCGCAGTGGCTGGGCAGCTCTTAGATCCAAATTTCTGGAGAAAGGGAATGAAATACACTATGGCCTAAAAGTTATTATGTTTTCACAATCATGTATCAAATCCTATATGCCATATTAAAACGCAAAGTGGTTGATAGTTCTATAGTTGAGCATGAAGGAACAACACACCGTATGTCTTGATTTTCCTTTCTGGTTGTGTGCAATTTTCTAGTTAAATCGATTGTGTAAACTGTCAAGAACTATGGGGAAGAGAGAGTGCAAGCTGGCACTGCAAGTGTGTGAGTTGTGCTACCGCAAATTCCCCACCCTACAAAGTCTCCCCTCGCGAGGTTCCTAAAAGGTTCCAGACCTTTGTTTACTCAAGTTACTCGGGTTACTTAATAGCAGCCTTGCTGCTTTGGAGGCAGAAACCTCCATTCTTGATGTCCTGTGAGAAGGGAGTTGCTTTTAAAGGGTAAATTCCCGACTCCAATGATACAGATATTATGGTCTTTGTATTGTCACAACAGGCTGCCGCATTGGCATTTTCTGGAAGCAACAGAGCCTGCAACCTTGTATTCTTAGGGAAACCTCCCCTTTGTGGTTTGGGGTTGGTGTGTGTGGTGGTGGTGGGGGGGGTGCTGGCTGAGCTGTGTAATGGAATTCTTTCCTTCTGCAATATTTTGGAATGTGATGAAATCCTGACATGCCCTCCGGATTAGATACTTCTGTACACATTGGAGGGTTACTTTTTTTGTTGGTTGGTTGGTTTTTGCTTTTTTTAATTGAACTTTGCCTGGGTCTGGGTCATTGTCTTGTTCCCTTAAACTTCCAGCAAGACAGCTCACCCTCAGAAGCACCGGAACACTGCTTCGCCCTGCTCATTCCAGCGGGATCCTGGACTTTCCTTGTGTGTCATTCACTGAGGCTGTAGACGCCACTTACAGGATGCCCGTGTTTGGGATACTAACGGCAAAATACAGCAGGACCCTGTGCTTTCGTCTTGGTACTTGTCTTCCTTTCAGCCTGTCTTGCCACATTCCTGCTCCATCCTAGGGTCTGGTCATTTGTGTCTGTTGGGCCACATGAAAAACTTTCATTCCGCTTAGTTTACCTGCTCTTTTCTAGAGAGAAAATTTACCTGGTTTCTAAAGGAAACAGCTGTATCTGGAGCGTTTAACAGATTCCATTTAACATGCTTGATTTTTTTCAAATACAGACTAGATTCAGAAATTCAGCACAGGGTGGATAAGAAAAACAAAGGATGTTTTTACATAGCGATTCATTGTAAATAAATTAGAAAGGTAGTACCAGATTTTATCCACTTCTTCCTTGAATTCCCCAGGATGTAATAACCATTATGTACTTAAAATTGATTTGAAATCAAAATTGGCGATTTCCTTTCCATTACATTTAGGAATCACTAGATTTTTGGGTGGTTGGGTTTGAGGGAGTGGTGGTCTGGAAATTATTATTTTTTTAAAGTTGTTTTAGTGTGAGCTTTTGGGTGTCTTTGTTTAGAATAGGTTAGATTCATTCCTGACACTTGAAAAATCTGCTTTCTTACAACAGCTGTACCATCTTACCTAATTTCCAAACATTCCCTGCAAACTGGGACACTTAACAAGGTGGATTTCTCTAACGCTTATCATCTAAAACCCAAGTAGTAGAGAAATATCTTGCGGTAGGATGGAGGTTGCAAATTCCTGGGAACGAATTTACTTAGGGGCCAAGTGGCAGTTTCTTCATCTCTGAGACCTGATGCAGGATTAGAACGGTCGGAGGACCCCTTTACACCCCCTCACTCACTGCTGTCCTGGTTGAGACTTTTGTGATGCAGTGGCATGCTGCTGGAGGCCAGCAGGAGGGAACCCCGGAAACTCACCAGTGAGGGGTGAGCCTAAACCCGTCAGGGATGCTTTCTTTTTATTGGAAAATAAATGAGAACGAGTGGAAATAAATTACGTTTAATGAACTTAACTGGAAGTAATTGTTCAAGAGCCTGTGAAAGCTCCCCTTTGCTGGGCCGGGCCTTGGCTGCCGCCGTCACAAAGCCCAGCCACTGGAGCTTGTCTCTGTTTTCCAGGTTTAAAGGTTCCCCTTCGCGTGCCTACTCCCCACCCTGTTCCTCCTCCTTTTTGGACATTAAGAAAAGGTCATTAAGAAGAGCTGAATGTGGCTCTCTAACTCTCTAAGACTTGGCAATCTGTTTGGTGTGTTACCAGCTGGGTTGTTATGTTATAGAAAGGACAGGGAAAAAAATTTTGTTTTAAAGACAAAGGGCTTAAGATGGTTTGAGTTAGTTGTATGTATATGCATGTGTGTGTGAGAATTTGGATGAAAACCGACTGCACATTTATCCTCTCTCTGCCTGCCCTGTTCAGTCCATTTCCCTGTAAGAAGAATTTTAATGCCCGTGTGAGTACATGAGAAACTGTGAGTCGGCAGAATTTTGTAGACGGCAGGGAGCATCTTTCCTCTTTCTCTGCTTGCTGCCTAAATGGATTTGATTCCAGAGAGAGAGAAGTCAGCCATTGATCATTTACCAAATAAATAGCCAGCACTCGCCTTGTCAGACTCTTAGGTTGTAGAAAGGAAACTTTGCAGCCTCGTGCAAACCCAAAAAACCTCGCTGCCGTCGAGTTGATTCTGACCCAGCAGCTCTACAGGACAGAGTAGAACTGCCCAGTAGGGTTTGCAAGGCTTCAGTCCTGATGGAAGCACACTGTCACACCTTTCTCTTGCAGAGTGGCTCGTGGATTTGAACCATGACCTTTTTGTTTGCAACTGAGCGCTTTAACCACCGTGCAACCAGGGCTCCTTGTGGCCTTGTGGGTCAGAGTAAATTCTGCAGAAGCCGGGGCCAGGTGTTACGGGGCCCTCTGAGGGTGCAGGCTGGTCACGTCTCTTCCTGTATCTCACAGACAGACCTCCCCTGTCTTACCACTTCACTTCTCCAAGTGAAAGGGGAACCATGTGAAACTTTCTTTTATTATTTTCAACAGGCCTTTATTTATTATTTTCAACAGGCAGAGCTGTAGCTATCAATGGAAGTCTTGTCCATGGAAACAATGTGCCATTAGCAGGGAACATGGCCCTAGACAGAAAGGAGCAACGTGAAACTATGAAAGGGCCCTAGCCACCACCAGCAGATGGGTCCTGGGTGGCTGTTGGGTTTCCAATAGTTGTGAAGCGAGGGGCAGGGTAAAAGGTTCTGGAGAAGCCCATTTGGCCGAGGGTGGAAGTCCGCCTGCTACCCTTGCCCTGTCTCTGTAAGAAGGTCGCAGGATGCCAAAGCAAGATGTTCACCAGTTGAGTTGGGATGGGGCTGTGCATGCAGACCTCCAGAATGGCTCTGTATAGGGACCCTTGCGATCACTGCAGAAGCTGGAGAAGTAGATGCCAATTGTTGGGCTGTTGAGGCTGGAGGTTATCTTTCCTGACCATTCCACTACCCTGTGGTTTGTAGCCTGAAAAAATCAGTTTTGTTGAGTCACCAAGGGGTTGTTGGTTGAATAAGAAACCACCGCTCCTTCATCCCTAACCCCTCCTCATCACCAACTTTCTATGGCTCCAGTGACGTGAAACATCTATTAACGTTTTACTAGTCGCCATTGGCCTCGGCACAGCCATTATAAACGGCATCTGGAAAATACATGGAGATGAGCTATATAAACCCCCTTTTAATGTCAGCTTTGAACGCATGGTGTTAGTCTCAGACCCTGGGAGGGCTGGTAATTTAAGACCACTGAAGACCTTCCACATCCATCCGAAGGAAGGGAGAAGGCTGACAAATGCTTCTCTGTGCTGCTTTTGTTTTATTGTGCTGGGCTTGTAAAGGCACTCTCTGGCCCCATTTTTCTCCTGCAGAAAGGGAGAGCAATAGGGGAGTATTGAAGAGGAGGGCTGGCGGAGAGGCCAAGGCGAGCAATGGCTCTATTTGTTTTCAGCGTCTGTTGATTAATAGGTTGTGAGGTGAATGGCAAGCTTTCTTTCCCTTTAGGTTACCCATAGTTATAGAATGTTGAGGGGTTAAGGTGAGAGGGGGGCTAGCAGAGGGGACTGATCTAGAAGTGCCTTAATCAGTCTTTCACTTGTCAAGTTCCAAATTGTGAGCAGAGTTTGGACGAGTGTATGGGCACCTGGCGAGGAGGGTAGTGTGGCCAAGTTGCAGAACACTGTGCTTAAGGGTTCTTGAGAGGTCAAAGGTCAGCCACAGCCCCCCACAGTCTAGTTCTGTGAATACTTTGGGTGGAAAGGCTTTGCGCTTTGAGGGCTGTTAAAGGATCCTTTCTTTATAATTTAACTATTCAGCGCTCAAAACCCATAGAACTTAATGAACGAAACAAGGAAAGGCCTTGCTTTAGGAAATAGCAGTTTCTCCAGGTCAGAGCATAAAGCCCTAACGATTTAAAGTCAGATGAGGGTTTTGGTTCCTTTTAAATAGGTATTGTTGCTTCATTTGATGAATTCATTTCTTTGCTGACGTTTTCTTTAGTTTCTTGTTAGCGCGGAACGGACCACGTACAGTGTGTTTTTATCATCAGAATCCTGCTGGGCCCTGATATTACGTGTGTGCATTTGAGAAGGAGAAACATCCCATTAAATGTTCTTTACTCTCCACCTCCCTTAACCAGCAAAATGCTATAAAAACCCCTGCTGATAATACGCTGTGCCCTATGGCAAGGGTGTCCCTGGCAGAAGCAGAGAGCTCTAGCTGCTCCTGAAGTTTTGGTTTGGAGAAGACAAGGCCCATTGTTCATTGAACCTAGTCCAGGTTCTAGTGACTGCTAGGTATAAGGGCTTGAGGATTGATTCCCACTGAGTTGGGAAGCATCTGTATACAATTAGGAAGGTTGGCCCAGGCTCACCTCATCAAGACATATCTCACTGTATCAACACGATGATTAACTCCATCCTACCCTGAGCCTCCCCAGACATCACTGGGTTTGCACGGACAGAATGGGGGAGTGGTGGAGCACCCCTGTGTGGAGCTCGGCAGGTGAGGCTTCAAGGCCTTAGGAACACCACTTTGCCAGGGTGTGTGACCTGGGCCAGGTTTCTTTACCCACTGCAGGGAACTAATAACAAAAGCCGACTTTTTCGGTGTGCTGTGAGGATTTAATGGAAGAAAGCCTGTCACACCCTCAACAACAGGCTGGTACAGGGTCAAGACTCCATTCAGTGGGAACTGTGACCTGCATTGGAGTTGATTCTAGTGCTTCAGGTATCACAAGTGGTCAGTTATTGTCTGTCGGGCCCCACCCTCAGAGCATCTGGACAAGGGCTTCAGATGGCTGTGGAGGATGTGTCTCAGGTGCTGCCGATGGTGGTGAATGCCATAGTGCCTTGAAATGCTGTGGATTTTTGTGAATGCTTGCTGTTTTTGTGAAGCAAACATTCATAGTTTCTGTCATATTCTCAAAGAGTTAGTTATATGCCAATAACAGATTCTCCACGTTGCATACCACAACCACCACTACCACTACCTTGAACAGTAGTTAGCTGTCCCTGTGGTAATGATTTTGTACCTCCAGGTAGTTTTGAAGACATACTTAGATAAAGTAGTTACCTGAAAGGCACCTGGTTTTATGCTGCAGTTGATTGCATTGAACACTGGACTCTTGGTTTCTAAAAACATAAAAGGGGAGGTGATACATACTGTAGACTGTTTACCCCATCAACTCCTCCAGTCTAGATTGTGCTTCCGTTTAGAATCCATGGATGCATTTCTGGAAGGTTGTCTGTGTTCCTGCCCTTTCTTTAAAAAATGAAACTTAAGTACTTTTCACATTTGAATTTTCATAGGGTTGGCACAGTTTTGAGTACTATCCTTAAAGATCTCTTCAAAGAAGTGAGAACTGTTCAAAGAGAAGGGGGAATTCTAAGGAACATTTTCTATTTGTATTGTTTTGTGTTTCATCCATATCGGCTCACCCAGATTCTGAAAGGACATTGGTCACCTTCAGCTCTTCTTGTTTAATTGTCAACTCTTCTGTGGCTTTCTTACTTATGAGCATAATAAAGTGATGGGTTTTCTCAAAAGATATATTAAAATACATTTATTAATTAAATATCACATTTTTAAGAAGGGTGTGTGCCTGAGGAAGAGTGGTCACAAAACATCCCTACACTCTTGCCTCACGTCCCTAATGAACATCTTTATGTTTGAAATAATGAGTGAAGTCTGCCTGTGAGTTTAATTAGAAGAGACTAGAGGGGGTAGCTGGAGCCCTGGTGGCACAGTGGTTAAGAGCTTGAGTGCTAACCAGAAGGTCAGCAGTTCAAGTCCACCAGCCACTCCTTGGAAACCCTACGAGACAGTTCTACTCTGTCCTTATAGGGTCGCTGTGAGTTGGAATCAACTCAACAGCATTGGGTTGTTTTGTTGTACAGGGATAGCTAACTTCATCATTAGCATCCATTGCGTTACATAGCTTAAAGCTTCTCCATGTTGTGTGTTTAACTGTGTGCCAGGGACTGTGCTAAACACTTACATGCACAATCTCATTTAATTTCACAATGACCCTGTAAGGTTTGCAAAGATAGAAGTGGAGACTGGAGAGAGGCCACACTACTAGATTGGCAAGGTAGAATTTGGACCTGGGACTTCCTTGCTTTCACAGTCCTCACTCTAGTCACTGTGTGCCATGCAGTGGGTTCTAAAGCCCCTTTTAAGGCTCTGTTGTAACTGAGATGATGGTTCTAAGGGTATTGGACTGGATGGTTTCTGAAGGGTCGCTCAGTTCTGGTCTATGATTCCAAAACCCATTAAACCCGTTGCCCTTGAGTCAATTCCTGACTCATAGCGACCAAGTAGACTGCATTTAAAGAGCATAGCCATTTATGCAAAAGAAGTCTGTGTGACTGGCTCCGTACTCTTCTTCTCCTGCTTGTATTTGCAATTTGGTTGTTCTTACACCATTTACGATACTGTGTCCACCACTCTCAGAGGCTAGGCATTCCAGGGGACACAAAGTTCTAGACGACATAGTCTTTGTCCATAAGGAGCTTAAGTATGGTGGGACCAAGACAAGTGCATATGCAATTTCATGCAAAGCATAACATGTTATATAAAGAAAATCCTCCAACCATAAAAGCAACCCAGTATAGGCAGGTTGGATGGAGCAGCAACTAGACCCTGGTTTCTGCAGGTATGACCACAATCCCGTTTGTTGCCTGGGAACCAGTCAACTTGGAGAGGTGTAGTTATGCTGTTTTACAGGGACCTGCCTGGCTGGCATGGAATCAAGATCAGAAAAGAGAACCATGTTCTAGTAGGGCCCCCACTTTTTCCCCTAAAGCCAGGCTGCCCCTAAAACTTCTCACCTCCAAAGCTACAGAACTTCATCTGAACAGGAAAAACTAGCTGGCCGTGTTCAATCGTATAGGGTCTTCGGCAGCCAGAACAGGGTACAACTTCTGTTAGAATCACCTTCATAGATGTATCTAAGAGAAAGAGGGAGAATTAATTTTTAAATCCCACACCCAGTTAACATCATCATTGCCCACATGCTGTCTTTGTCCTTCACCATACAAGCAGAGAAGGCAGTCCCCACTCCCATTTCCTATTAGTCTTCCTTAGAAGACAGCTAAGGAATTTTTGTGTTGTACTGCAGACAGAACCATCTCATACAACTTCTCCATAACAGTAAAGATAACAACAATAAACCACTAATCCTGTTCTTAACCATGAATTATAGGTACTGTGCTAAGCCCTCTCTACGTATTCTCTAAAAGCTAAGACTTGACTCATGATTAGAACTGAAGTCTCTGTGTTTGCCTGTATCCATGTGATTCTCTGGCCTAGGGGTTCTCCATCATGGCTGAGCAGAAGAGCCACCCAAGGTGCTTAACGGGCAGACCCAAGATGCCCAGGGCTTGAGCCCAGACCTACTGAATGAAGTCCTTAGTGAGAGTGAGTTCCTAGGAGTAGGGACCAGGATCGGTATTTGTAACAAGCATTCCAAGAGATGCTTGACTCAACCAGGGTTGAGAACTGTAGGTTTCACTGCCTGTCATCCCTCCAACCCCATCACAGATTTTTACTCTTGCTTCCTTCCATTGCTTATGGCAGACCCCCTACCCAGAAGATAGTCCTCCTCTTCTGAGCTAATGGTTCTTCCCATTGGCCCCACTGTTTTTCCGCATTTACTTTACACTGTTCAGGACTGGTTTTCTTTGTTTCATGTCAGAGGGTATGTATCTTCCTAACTAAATGGAAAGCTTCTGGAAGGCAGCAGTAATCCTATTCCCTTCTTCCTAATGGTCTCCACTCTGTCTGTGTCTGTCTCTCTCTCGCTCCACCATAGCACACAGTGGGAACTTCTTGTTAGTTACTTCTCAAGTAGCCCTAAACCCTGTTGTACTGTCCATGCCGAGACCTGGACGGCTGCTGACTGAGGGGGTGTCACTGGTTTCCAAAGCTTCCTCTGTTTCGGTTGCTTTTAATTTAAATGCTGTGATTCCAAAACGAGTCCTGGTGCGCAACAGTTAAGTGCTCAGCTGCTAACCAAAAGGTTTGGTGGTTCAAATCTCCCAGCTACTCTACGGGAGAAAAGACCTGGCGATCTGCTTCCGTAAAGATTACAGTCTTGGAAACACTACGGGACAGTTTTACTGTGTCATATAGGGTTGCTGTGAGTCAAGTCATAAAGATGACAGCCTAGAAAATGCGATGGGCAGTTCTACTGTGTCACGTGGGGTCGCCATGAGTTGAAAATCGACTCAATGGCCCTTAACAGTGATTCCAAAATGGTAACTCACAGCAGGAGATACTTGTGAGCAACTAGCTAGTCTCTTTCTCCGAAAGAGTCCAGTTGTTTATAGGAGCCGATCGACCAGGTTGTTGGCATTGTTGACTTCTTTTTCTGTAGGTTTTTTTTTTTTCCTGGAACATCTAGTAAAGGCATATTTTTCTTTCCAAACATACCCATGAAAAAGTTAAAAGTACCTTTAGTGATGCCTTCCCTGCAATTAACCATGGTGAGCAATGCTCCTATTGTATTATACCCCTTCCTAGACCATTTAAAAAGGAAAACAAGGACAAGAAGAAAAACTACAAAGAACTGCTCAGTGGTCCCTGAACCAGAGAGGCGCTAGTGGGCAGCACTAGAACCTTACCTCTTTTCTCTTAATGCAGTGCCTTTTCCTTGATGTTAATGCAAGTTGTGCCTCCCTAAAAGTAATAAAAGGAAATGAAGACACATTCTGAAATGAAACTTGACTCTAATCCATTCATCATCTAATACTAGCCTCTTTATCTTCGCTGGTACCTAATCTGGTTAAATGTCCCTGTTGTAGGATTTTAGTGAAAATCCTCTATGGGGAATAGGGTTTTTTGCAATTGGATTACTCTCAGTAAATGGCCCAGTAGTTGGCTTGTTTCGGCTTAATTTTTTCTTTGTGATCTTGCTGGGCTAAGTTACAGCACAGCCTAGTGGAGGAGAGGTGAGATGGGGTGGGGTCATGTGGGGGAAAGAGAGGAGAATAATTTGGGAAGGCCTGGTCAGGGCAACCAGAAAAATCTTAAAACGCGCTCCTTTTTCTCTGCTTCTCTCTTTGTACCCACCCTTGTTGAACATAAAAATGCCTGTACTTTGCTTTCTAGAAGTGCCTATTTCTAAAATGCATACCTTTTATTAGCCCAATTCATCATCATCCAGTTAATTTATTAGTGGTCCCCCATGACTTCCTAATGAAATTCCTAATGAATCAGGCTTGCTGTAATCTGCATAAAATATGCAGGTGCTTGCCTGGCAGTTTAGAGCTTTCTGGTAAAGTTCACGCTCCCAACCACAGTGGGGCTTTTTATTCACGGTGTCTGTAATGGATTGTAGTATTCCTGCTATTTCTTAGGGGCAGGGGCTAGGAGCTGTGGGGCGGGGGTGGCTAAAGAGGTTGGCAGGGATGGGTTTGGGCCCTACCAGGTTTCCTGTAAATGAAGGTTTTCCTAGTCACCCCAGAACCCATGAAGTCTGCCCACCTCCTGGAGGTCCCACTGGTGGACCTGGGTAGGAGATCCCCCCACATGCAGGAACACATAGGCCTGGGAGATTAAAGTCACCTGCTTCTGACTTAACCTGCAGATGGGAAAAGTGCAAACTCCTGGGCTCCAAGATGGGGTGGTGATGGAGAAGGTACTTTAAAAGCCAGGCTCAGTGGGGAGGTAAAAGCTGAAGCAAACCAACCGAGAGAGCTGGCTTACAACTGTCTGTTATTTTTAAATGGCTAGGGGTGGGGGGAGTTGAATGCAACTTCTCAAATCAAGGCGGGAGGTGTCGGAGGGAGCAACCAAGTGCTGGGAACTGGCTTGACGGTGGCTTTCAATGTTCTTCTTCCAACAGTCGAACAAAGTGCCAGTTGTGCAGCACCCTCACCATGTACACCCTCTCACGCCTCTTATTACGTACAGCAATGAACACTTCACCCCAGGAAACCCACCTCCACACTTACCAGCCGACGTAGACCCCAAAACAGGTAGGCCGTGTGCTTGGGGGCTGAGAGAGTACTGGTCTTGGGACTCTCAGAGGACCTGCTGAGGCTTCCATGGGAAGCCCAGGGGTGGGGTGTGTGGGATTGGAGGGCAGTGGTAAGAGGGGCTCCTGTTCCTCTCCTGGGAGTGGAGAAGAATGCTCTGTGGGAGGCCAGAGCCTAGTGAGGGAGTAGATTGCCTCTCTATTGGGAAAAGTCCACTTGCAGCACTAGAGATCTGTTTAGAGTGCCCAGTACCCTTGACGGGACTCCCTTGGGAACCTCGCTATAAATCACTCAGTGTTTTCCAGGAGTGGCTCATAACTCCAACACCCTAAATCAGACTTAGAAGACGTAATAGTTCTAGAGGCTTCTCATGGGTTCCCTCTCAGCTTACTGGGCAGAAGAGCCCTGACATCCTGGCTCCCGGAGCCCTGGGTCCCTTGGCAGCAAAGGGACTCTAGTCACTTGATGGTGACTTGTTGGTGCCACCTCCAGAGGCCACATCTCTGGGTGCTATGTTCTCTTGCTGATTTATTTGTGTTCTCCCTCCCCTATAAGATGGTAGTTATTATCGAGCCCATTTTAAAGATGTGAAAACCAAAGCCCAGGAAGGTTTCATAATTTCATCATGGAACAACCAGTAGGATCGCCAGAGTTGCCACTTTATCCTCTAACTTTTCTACTTGTCCCTTATTTCCGTCCCACTTGTTCATCGACTGCTTTTTCCCCAAGGAAGAGAAAGAGAGAGGCAAAAGGTGATGTTACTCGTAGTGCCCCCTACAGCAAGATTTAAAGCAAGCAAACAGCCACTGCTTGTGGTGGGGTGGTCTTGGGACAACGGGTAAGGCTGGGGTGTGTCTTTTCAGCCCAGTGGAGAACTAGCTAGGGGTTCCTATTCTCAGCTAGTTAATTAGAAGGATGAATTTTAAATGGTGATTTGGTGTCACTTTGTCAGAGGGAATTGTTTGGTTCCAGGCTGAGATAGGCAGTCTCTTTAGGCAGCCTTTGCTCCCCCTGAATGAAGCCACACATTAGCTGGTTTTCACCAGCCTTGCCACCACTGAGCCCCCTTTGTGCTTGTGGGGACCAAGCCTTGCATTTGGATGGCTGGGGGAAGCCGGAGGAGGCCGCCAGCCAGCCCTAGCTCTGGGAGTGAATGGCAGCATCAACGTCTCATTTAAATAATGGTAGTACAGGGAATAGCTTTTAATGGTTATCGTAAAACATATGATTAACGTCTGTGGACTGTTTACTTTTCCTCTGCGAACATTCTTTCAAGTGTACAAATGGCTCGGTGTATGGTGCAAGCCCAGTTAATCTGTTTGGTCTTTGTAATAAGAGAGAAAGCGATGCCTGCATGAAAATGTCACCTAGGGAGACTTAATTTACAGATTAAAAACTTCCTGAATGAATTAAAAAAAAGAAACAGTTTTCATCTACGAACGTGCCCCTCAGTCCTTTCAATATTCTGGTTAGTTCCATGGTATTGTTCATTTTGCTTCCTACTTCAGCTGTGGGGATCATTTCCTCTCTGTCAAAATTGCTCCCAGCCTCTTGCTCTCTTAGAGTGGATCACAAGATGTGCTCTGTGGAATTAGTAAGTGCGCAGTGGCTTGTGCCTTCAGGCTTCACTCATGTGTGCCTCCAGAAGATTCTCTGCCTCATGAAGAGAGGTGGTACCTAGTCTGCTGGGGTGAATTCACATGGGTGACTCTGTCTTCCAGCAAACTAGATTATTCTAGAATCAAGCATACCAAGCCTCCAACATCTCCCATCCCTTCAGTTCTGATTCTACCCTGGATAAAATGTCAAATGGTATTTGGTCACTTTCTCCTACAATTCATCTTCTGAGGTGAGGGAAAAGTCTTCCAAAGGAGTTAGCTTTTTTTTTTAAAAGGCAAGAGAAACCTTTCAAAAGATGTAACTCAAAAAGTATGTTAGAAATCAGAGGAGTAACTCTCAGGTAGGAAGTCATTAGAATTTAAAAGGGCGAATTGACAAATTAGGAGGGCAAAGGGACTTGGTGTTAGTTGATAACCTACTATGTGTCAAGCACTTAACTTTTTTTTAATTCAAACCATCAACAGCAATCACATTGGCAGAAATACCTAAGATGGCATTTTCTGAGTCTGTCCAGTGCCACCACTGTATCAGTCCATCTAGAATGAGATAGTTTTTCAAACGAGAGTGGAGGAGAAATGAGCTGAAACTCACCAAGAAGTCTTATAATCATGAAAAGAACCTCATGCTAGAATTATGGAAGAGATATCTCCCTTCAGCCTTCCCCTGTTCCCATCCCCAATGGTTTCTCTTCCCTTCTGTCTCCCCTTTGTACTTAAAATGCTGCTTCTTCTCTCAGGAATCCCACGGCCTCCGCACCCTCCAGATATATCGCCGTATTACCCACTATCGCCTGGCACCGTAGGACAAATCCCCCATCCGCTAGGATGGTTAGTACCACAGTAAGGAGTTCCATTTTTTAATTTCCTTTTCGTTTTTACATGGGCATGCTTATTATTTATTCTGTGCATGTATGTGTATGCTTTGGAAGACAGGGTTGGGGAGGGAGGGCAGTGGGAGGGCGTGGGGAAGATGCTAACGTGTCCTGTGGGAAAGCAGGCAAGTCAATAGCCATTCAGACGGATTATGTAGGAAAAAGCGTATTGATACTTAGCCTTTGGAATGCACTGTTCTCAGAGGCTCCAGGGTCTACTCCATGGACAAAGGTGCCTTTAAGATACTTTGGGAATTTCAGAAGATTCTGAGGGTTTATGTCCAATGGAACTGATCATTGTTCTTCTGCTGCTGTTTAGAGCCCAAGTCTAGAACACTTGGCGCCATTTTAGAGCCCAGACTGGAATCCTGTCATTGAGCAAGGCAGCTGAGTCATCCCTTTTAGGAGTTGCATATGTGGGGGTAGGGGAGCGGGAACAGGAGCAACCTAGTTTTGAAATCCAGGGGTGGGAGTGGGGACTATTTTCTCCGAACCCCACAAGCCCTAGCCCCATCCTGACCCTCACTCCCAGGGTTGACAACAACAGTGGAAAGTTTTGTCTATTGAGAAGCTCCATGTTATTTAACCAGCATCTCTGAAATTCTTTACACTTTGAATGCTTTACCTAACTATGAGGGGTGGGGATGGGTTGGCTCAAACCCTCACTTCAGTATGTGGGGACTTCCTGGTGTCTCAGCCCCAGAGCCTAGCAGTGTCCAGATAATTCAACTGCCTTTTTCAATTTGTCTTTTTGTCACCCAGTCTTCTTTTTAAAGTAATATCACCCATTAACTGTCCTTAGACAACTTTAAAAATGTGTTTTGCAAACATAGTGGAAAGGCCTTTAATGTATAAGCACACAGTGTGTGTATATGTGTGTGTGTGTAATGTGTATTTTGTGGTTGTGTGTTTTCTGTATGTATTTTTCCATGTTTATCAGTGATCTCTGTTCTCTAAAAAAACACAGGATGATTTGTTGAATCCTGAGAGAAACAAAAAATCCTGGTAAAACCCTATAGTTTGAGTCTTGGGGGAACCATCATTTCATAGCCTTAAAGAATAAACTTTGAGAGTGATTCGCTTCCAGTTCTACCCTTATTTCTCTAGTGGAATAGATTCCATGCTTTAGGAAAAAAAGAGACAAAAACGCTTTCACTATGTAGTAACAAGACAGAATACCAACCCTAGGGGTAGTTTTCTGTTTATTTTTTAACTCCTTATTTTTGTTTGGAAAGGAGGCATGAACATGAGCTTGTGACTCATTTCTTCTGAAACAGGATGGGCCATTTCTTAAACAGTTCTCACTCATCATTTGCCCCACTCAGCTGATGGGGAGATATTTGAAGGCTCGATAAAAAGGAATAGCCAACTCAGACAGCCCTCTGTCAGAAAAAGTTGTGTGTCTTTCATGAGGATGCTGTTTTGCATGTTGCTGTATTTTTTAATTATTGTAATGAGGTGTGATTGTCCATTGGTTACCCACAATTCTTCTTGGGGACTCTCCCCCCCGGTAACTCTTGTCAACACTTGTTAATTTGACAAAAGGCTACAAATTAAGCTCTGTTAATTTAATGTTTTCTCACCAAGATCTAAATACCGAAAGAGGCCCAAAGCGCAACTGAAGTCCTTTGATTCACTGTACTTTATTTTGGTATAAATTTACATTCATTATTGTTTTCCTTTGGATGTGTAGCCCTCAATTAGCGTGATGGCTCCATTAAAGCAAGCGAGACTTCGCCTTTAATTATTACAACAAAACACCTAGTTTCAGCTTGGGGAGAGGGTCTCTATTGACATAAGCAGAGGTTATAAAATTTAATTAGCCATTCCTATCAGATTTATGGCATTCAAATTGTTCTGTGTTTCTTCCCTTTGATCCTTCCTGTACAATCCCCAAGATTTTTGTTCTAATCAAATGAGAATAAAGCTTACTGTGCGTAGACAACTTTTCCCTTTTCTTATTTTCCCCACTCCCACCCATTTCTGCTCTCTCACTTTTTATCCCCCTCTTTGTAGGCAAGGTCAGCCTGTGTATCCAATCACGACAGGAGGATTCAGACACCCCTACCCAACAGCTCTGACCGTCAATGCTTCCATGTCCAGGTGAGTCCCAGAACTGAAGCCTTCAGCCAAGGCCATGCATACCTTCTGGGGAGGTTCTCTAGACCTCTACCAGTTCATCAGAGATTGCCAGTACTAATGGTGTAAATGGTATAGCATTAGGCTTTACTCCTAGAATATACTGAAACATGGCCCTGGATTTCCAAGGTAGGTGATGTGATGTCTTTTTAGGTACAATTTTTGAGTCAATTTAAACTGAGCAATATTTTTATAAAAATTAAGGAGGCGAGAAGAAATAGACACGAGGAGGTTTTTTTTTTAAATCCAGTATAAATTTTACACTTAAAGAACATTTGGACTAGGGCTCAGTAGCCACATGTGGCTGGTGGCTACCACAATCGGCCTGTGTAGCTGTAAATCTTTTAAAAATTAAAAAACTCATATCTTTTAAAAATTAAAAAATCTTCTGTTGTTAAAAAAGCAAACAAGTGTGTATATACGTTCATATATGTTTATATGTATATATAAATGTATATACATACATGTACTCATATGTATATCTACATCTTTCTAATCCCCGTATTCTCCATTTCCTATCTCTGATTAATTCTGGCTAATTTTTCAGGGACTGCTAGTTTATTTACAAACTGGTTGGCAGCAGTATGTTTAAGTAGTCACTAATTGTTCCTAATGATAGTTTTATTTTCTGTTCATCTGATTTTCAGTCAAGTTAATTAAATCGGTGGAGGTTTAGACTTTCCTGATGGGCTGAAGCAACTAATCCATTTTGATGATGGCACATAATTAAATTAGCATGCATTACATGGCAAAGATGCTGTCCCCGGCCTCCTCCCCCAATCTCTGTGGCCAACATGGGAAGCCCAAGACCAGAGGAAGGGTTGGGAAGACAGGCCATGGTGCCCTTGTCTTTCTTACAAAGTGATTTTGTGGGGGAGAGAGGGAGAATCATATTCATTAATAAAAACAAACCATAGCATATATAATATTTGCAGTTATTTTATCATGTAATCATAAAGATGTATTTCCCACGTATGCTAAATCATCTATATTTCAGAATCCACACTGGTATTGGTTAGGTGAGAAAAACACTTGTGTGTTCTCCCCTCAACTGCAAAGAGGAAGGTTACATTCATTAAATAACATCATCACAACCTTGTAAGGCATGTAAATGAATAGGGAGTCTTCCAGGAGGAGAGTGGCATCTGAGCAACTTAGAGTCCACAGCGCATCCTCCCTGCATCCCAGCATCTGTCTCACGTACCCGCTTATTTTTCATGTTTGTGTATTTGGTGGATTCCAGAGGTTAAAAGCAGTGAAGTAATCGCAAGATAGGGCCTGGGGTTAAGCTTATCAATTGAATTATCATTAGGAGACCAGTGGATGCTTTATAGGTGGGCAGGGAGGTAGAAGGGAGGAAGGGAATGGTGGGAGGAAAGGTGAGGGGCGCAAGGTGCAGGAGGAGGCAGCCGATTCCCCAGGTAGGCCTTATGAAAGGTAGCTAGTTATAAAGCATATACAGCAAATTAAATACATTATTGGGGTAATGGGGCGACAGAAGTATAGGTCTATTATACTTATGGCAGTCATAGGAAATGTAGGCAGCTTGCCCTGTTCCAGAACACCCTTTGATATTCATTCTATTCAGCAGCGGGGCCAGGACTTCTCAGAATTAAGTGATGGGTCATTATACTTTAAACACCATGGAGAAGGCTAGATTGGCAATTAAACAGCTCTTGCTGACACTCACTTGTGCCACCCTGTGACCCCCTTTAGATTGAGATGTTGGAGCTCCGGGCCCTCAGCCTGCTAAATTGGTGCAAGACTCTTCTCCTGACGAGAGCGGGCTCTGAAATCTGCCGGCTTCAAAGGGAGTGAGATCATGTATAAACCATAATGTGGGTGCACCGTGGCTCACAAAAAATAAGGCAGGAAGAGATGAAATGTTACAAGTGCAAGGGGGAAAATGAGAGAATAATGACAAATCTAATGCAACTCAGAGCAGGATGGTTGCACGGGAAAATGCATCCTACTGCTCGTGCATAAAATCAAGGCCGGCAGATGACATCCAGTTAACAGAAACATGTCAGCAGTGAAGCAAAGTGAGCGTGAGTACGAGAGAAGCCCCTGAGACAGCCAGAAACAACAATTAGTTGTCCTTAACAAGTTAAGGTTCATCATTATATTCTGGCTTGGAGCCATAAAAGCAGATGGGGGTATATAACGAGCTGCTTAGAATTTTTAGGGTGTTTATTGCATTTCGTGGAATAGTTGTCTGCAGAAAGGAATTTCTTAAGCAAAGGTATGCATACAATCCACACCCACACCCATCCACACCCACACCCACACCCACATCTATAGCGTATTTCTCTGCTGTATGTGTTTCAAATGTGTGAATACAGATGTTAGGTATATGAAGTTAGAAGTGTTGGGTCTTGGTGGCTGCACTTGAAATTATTCACCACCCCAAAATGTACTCAACCTGTGGTGTCTCTCCGTGGTATGTGGTGTACGCAAGCTCGCACACATGCACACAGAGCTTTTGTCTCTCTCCCTCCCCCCCGCCCCCCATGTCTGTACACATATTCTCATTCTGCAGGAAGGGAACATATGTATTTGAGGAATGTCAAGCCTTTAAAATTCACAGTAAAAGCTGCCACTCCACCCACCGCTTCACCCAAGGGCTTCCAAGAACACATGTTCTTAACTTATGTTTCCTCCAAGGCCTTAGAGCAAAGGGAAGGAACGAGAGTAACCCAGGAGCCCTGGCGCCTCCCAAGGGCTTCCTTTTCTTTTCTTTGTTGGGGGGTGGGGCGGGAATGGGAGTTGTTTGTTTTATCTCTCCTCACCCCCCTTTTTTGGACACTCTAAATGAACTTAGATGATTCTTTTTTTTTTTTTTTTTTTAAACATGCTGTTGCTACCAGACTTTGAACATTGGCTTTGATTTTTTTTGTTGTTGTTTGTTTCTAAAAGATTATTAACATGACCGGAGTACTAACATCACACCTAAAAACTCCTAATTTCTTATCAGCCAAATGTCATAGTTTGAACATTGGCTTTAATTTTAAATGCAAAAGAAAGACACACAAGAGGACCCCATGGAGATGTAATTTCCGAGTCAAGTATCCCGGGTCATGGTGCCCCCTTCAAAACTCTGTCTTCTTCATTGATCTTTTCTCTGTTGATCTCCGTAGATGTAGTTAGTACCTTAATGTTTCATCATTTTCCAAATTAACACTTGTTACATTATGTCCACTTATGAAAAGAGCCCCATAAATCAATGCAGGATCCTTTTGAAATAACTGTTATGATAAAAACCATCAGTAGTACCTCTAGTTCCCATACACGGCCCTATATAAGATCCAGCTGACTCAGCTGAAAATAAAGACCCTCCAGAATCCTTTAAAGAGCATATGGTTATTCCTGGGAAGGCATGTTGGGCTGATTTTGGTTGGGATTTGTTAAGAAAGCATTGCAAGTGTCGTGATCTGGATTCCCCTTCACCTGAGCAACTGCCGAGTCCACTCACTGGCATAACCTGGCCAGGCTGGAGCAGGAGGCTGCCATTGTCTTTTTTTTTTTTTCCAAGCTTTCTACCCACTGTGCCCCTCACCCTAATTTTCTCTACAGAAGTATTAAGCTAGTTGAAGAGGAATGATTGATTCTTCTAACCTTGTATAAATCATGGTGACTCCAAAGCATATCAGAAAACGTGAAAGCTGTTTGTCAAGTCCAGTCATCAGTTTGCAGATGGGTAGAGAGTATCTTGAAATGAGCTTTTTATATCCTGGCAAATTTCCAGGGCTGGGAAATGCCTGTTCAGGGCCGAAAATGGGTTTCAAAGAACTTTGCTAAAAATAACCAGCACTAGATTAGAAAACAAACTTTACTTTTCTTTGCTTACAATTTTCATAATCATTTAGAAGGCCTTTTAGTTCATAGACAACATGTTATTAAGTAAAAATGATTCAGAGATCCTAGAATTGTTGAGCTGGAAAAGACATACAAATTGAATTTGAAGTTTCATTTTTGCATGTATGAAAGTACTGCTTTCCTTGCTTCTTTCCATAGTAAGATACAAACTTATTAAAAATGTTAGTGATTTAGGATAAGAACCAAAATGGAAATATTGGGATTTTCCCCCATCTCTCTGCCTCACTCTTCATTCCTGTCAAAACGGTAGGACCCAACAGCTAAAGAAAAATAAAAATTTTATTGCATCCATCATCACCAGAATGAGGCCTAATGAGGCGTGCCCAGCATTGTCAAAAATCTGTGTCTACTTCAGCCACATTAATATTTTATTTAGCTGTCGATATGCAACAAAAGATTTCTCCTTTCATTCTGGAACTGATTAGGACTTAGGAAATTGTCTCCTTAGATGCCACTAATAATGGCTCAAAAAGAAAGTGGACGTGTGATTTCCAGCAGGTAGTCTAAGCATGCTTTTCCACCCAAGTACATCAGTTGAATTTGTCTTTTGCTAAAGATGTTAAAAATCGTAATGTCTCATGTCAGTAGCAATAATGAAAGGGGAAGATTAGCTTTAATGACATTATGAGAATCATTATGTTTAATTTATTGCTAATTAATGCTGACAGGTTTCATATGGCTTTGGGCTGCTTTCATGTGAGTGTTACGTGCTGTTTTTTTTTTAAATTGTGTGTACACATCCCTCCCCATTCATTCATTTTTATTCTGACGATTTACACAGCTTTCTGTCTTCTAGGTTCCCACCCCATATGGTCCCACCACATCATACTCTGCACACTACCGGCATTCCCCACCCGGCCATAGTCACACCAACAGTCAAACAGGAATCCTCCCAGAGTGACGTCGGCTCACTGCATAGCTCGTAAGTTTTGCTCTTATCGCTTTCTTCTTCCCCAGAGGGTCCAGCAAGCCCTATAGAGCAGCCGTGGCTGCAGGGGCTGGCTCTTTACCTGAGGTTGACCCGGCTTGGTTTGAGTCCAGTAAACACCCAGCCCTTGTGGGATTCCTTCCTTACAAAGAGGGAGAAAATGGATCATGGCAGAGCTTTACTGATTGCGCCTACCGCAGGGTAGACCGGAACTCCCTTTTTTATGCACTTGGATGGACTAGGATTTGCAACTACTTCCCTGACCCCTCACCCCGTAATGGAATGTCTGGTGTTTTGTTTTGAAAGAACAAGAGACGCCTCTCAAGATGGAGAAGGCGACCATGTGCTTTCCCCTCTGGCTTGGGAAAATTGTATATTTGTGAAACTTGAGGAAGTGATTCCTCCACCCCCTCCCCAGGCTATTTTTGTTCCATTTTCCAGGGTGGAGAAGACCAAAAGTGGAAGCAGGGTTTTTATTCAAAACTGCTAGGTTTGGGTGTGAGGAGCCGGGTGAGGGCTCTCTGCCCGGGAGGAAGTTGGGCCACGTGACCCTTTACGGGGTTGTGTCTGTCTGTTTTGTCTCTATCCAGAAAGCATCAGGACTCCAAAAAGGAAGAAGAAAAGAAGAAGCCCCACATAAAGAAACCTCTTAACGCATTCATGTTGTATATGAAGGAAATGAGAGCAAAGGTCGTGGCCGAGTGCACGTTGAAAGAAAGTGCAGCCATCAACCAGATCCTGGGTCGGAGGGTAGGCTCACTGCCGTGGGAGAAGGGGAAAGCATGGGCGATGATGTCGCCGTGTGGGGTAGAAAGCGTCCCTGTCTCCACTTGTTTGGAGAGCCCTTTCAGCCCCATTCTGACTCCTTCAGTGGCCTTCCTTGAGTCAGACCGGGAACTCTGCATTCCGATAACATTCAGAGCAACACAACCAAAACCTTCCGTCACCCCTAGAGAGAGAGAGGAAATGATAGGATATTATGACAGTATAAATGACAAGTCAAGTTTTTGCCCGCACACTCGCGTTAATGCCCAAAAGCAAAAACCAGGTGCCATCGAGTCAATTCTGGCTCGAGCAAATGTGTGTCAGAGTAGAACTGTGCCCCATAGGGTTTTCACGGCTGTGACCTTTTGGAGGCAGATCGCCAAGCCTTTAATGCCAGAACCTGGCAAATTGCCAGGATCAGCAGATCACATTTCTGGATGGAATCACCCGAAAAAGATATGCTGTTATTCACTCCCTGGCCATAGTGTGTTTGTGACATTTTTGCATGTCTGTCTCCTCCCTGTACCCCCCCAGTGGCATGCACTGTCCAGAGAAGAGCAAGCGAAGTACTATGAGCTAGCCCGGAAGGAACGACAACTCCATATGCAGCTCTACCCTGGCTGGTCTGCACGGGATAACTACGTAAGTGGGTCCCTTTCTCAGGACTAGTCTGTACAGGTGTATTATGTGTCATATGGACAAAGAGAATGGTAACTGCCGACTTGCATCAGGCGCTGAAACCATGTGGCCTGCCCAGTTCCAGGACTGTTAGCATCTCGCCCAAGCTCTGGACTGAAGGGTCTTGTCTTGGCCTCCAGCTTGGCTCCATTCAGCATTGCCATCGTTCCTCAGGGAGGTCAGAGGAGGCTGGTGTTCCAGGTTCCAGCTTGGGACTGATGAGGTCAATTTGGGGCTGTCCACACCTCCTTGTCCACATCTTTGAGAGCTGTGGCTCCAGGATTTGCCCAGTGGGGCTCATGAGCACCAGCCCAGCTCTCCGTGCTCTCCATCGGTGGTGTGGTCTTACAGGGAAGACTAGTAGGTAGTGATAGAGAGAGTTTGATTCCTCAGAGGTCTTCCAGCAGGGTCTTCACCCTTAAGAGGGAAAAACAAAACAATCACCTTATGATACCATAGCACAGTCCAAGTGGGGAAGCCTGTATTGTCCTAAAAGGGGCATATCCATTAAAGTAGCCAGTGGGAGTTGTTCTTTGGCAGGATGGATAGGATATCAGGGCCCAGCCAGCGTAGGGCCTTGGTGTGTGTTATGTGATGTGTGTGTTCTATGCTTACTGTGTTGGCCGCCCCATTTGCCTAATTTCCTCTCCTGGTTTTCAAGAAACAACAATAGGATTACTGTTTTCACTAGTTGCTGTGGTTGTGACACTTGAGATCCTTCTTCTCCCGTCAGCTTGCTATCCTTTTTGGTTAGAGACCTCTGTGAGTTCCCACCATTGTCACCATTATCACTTATTCTGCATTTTGCACAGTAGCTTAGTTCTGGACTCTCTCTACTCTCTAGATGGATGAAATGCCTCTTATTTTGCCTGACAATTTATTGCCTGGCACTGGGTTTTATGAAGTGATTTTACCATTGTCTGAGTTATCTAGTGCTGCTATAACAGAAATACCACAGGTGGATGCCTTTAACAAAGAGAAATTTATTCTCTCACAGTCTAGTAGGCTAGAAGTCCAAATTCAGGGCGCCAGCTCCCGGGGAAGGCATTCTCTCTCTGTTGGCTCTGGAGTAAGGTCCTTGTCATCAGTCTGCTGCTGGCACTACTTTCTTGGTGGTACAAGGTCTTTCGGTCTCTCTGCTCACTTCTCTCTTTTATATCTCAAAAGAGATTGACCCAAGACACAACTAATCTTGTGGATTGAGTCTGGCCTCATTAACATAACTGCCTGTAGTCTGGCCTCATTAACATCATAGAGGTAGGATTTACAACACATAGGAAAATCATATCAGGTGACAAAATGGTGGACAGTCACACAATACTGGGAGCCATGGCCTAGCCAGATTGACACACATTTTTGGAGGATACAATTCAATCCATAACAACCATCGACTCAGAGAAAACTCTCTTGTCTTAAGGTCAGTCAGTGACCGTCTTACCCCTTTTTTTGTGGTGTCACAGAGCCACGGGTGATTACTTTGGCATCCCATGCTCTTCTCACCTGGCCCTACTCTCGACATCGTCTGTGCTGAAGCTCTCCATGTTCATGGGTTGGGGCCCATGAAATTATTAAACTGATTGTGAACTTACTGTGCACAGGTATTTTGGGCGTTCAGGGTGAAGTCAGATCTGTGTCTCACTCTCTCAGAACTTACCATTCATCAGAAAGTCACAAACATCTGCATGGACATGTAGGCCCGAACTGAAGATTACTTTCTGCTTATTCTGACCAGCTTTTTCAAGTCTCCTTCCTTTGTATTCTCATACCTTAAAGCACATGCTTGCTGGTCTGCCCTTTGGTGTATAAGTGAGGGAACATGGAGAACAGAGACTGGCAGGCTTGACTCCCATGTCCTCGTCACTGCCCCCACCCGTCTCCCTCTAGGTCCCACCACCCTCAGTTGCCAGTGTCAGCCTCTAGACTGTACCCCTCCTGGGAGTTGAAACCAGAATCAGTGCTAGTACCTCCTGAAGTGAGTGTCCGTGTCACCGGCAGGCAGACACAGGGTCTTAACTGCTTGGGACCTTTTCCATCTGTCCCCAGCATGTGTGCAGTAGGAAACCCTGTCTTCCAGTGTCGAAAGGAAGAGCATGAGAAAGTCAGTGCTTTCCCACAGGCTTGCTGCTCACCCTCACCTGGCCTCAAGGTGGAGCTTCCCAGCAGCAGGTAGGCTCTGCAACCCCTGCACACACAGCCGTGCCATTTCCCTACAGCTGCTCTCCTGGTTTCCAGTTAGAAGTTCTTGGAGTTCATCTCTAGCTTCTGCCTTCTACAGATCTAATCTTTGAGTCATCTAGAATGGTGCCCCAGAGAGGAGTCAAGCTATAGGTATCATATCCCCAGTAGATAGATTGGGTCATAGCAGGGGCTTCATGTACAGCTGCACAGGCTGTGTACTGCACAACTCTAGGGTGTACCATTCACACTGTGGTCTGTGTGAATGCTGCCCCCGGACTTGTGCAAGATACAATCTTCACAAAAGTACAAGGCAGACTTTCTGATTGCGCTTGGCTTACCTGGGAGTCGTTTTGACGTAATAATGCCTGAAGCTTTTTGTGACATGCTTTCTAGGTTTCAGAAGGCCAGTGAGGCAGTTGAAATGATGTTAGCTGAGTTTTACATTGGGAAAATGTTTGGTATGACACGGGAACTCTTGATAAGACTTGAGAGAAAGCATAGAAGTGGATCTGGATTTAAGAGTAGAAAAACTTGTAAAAGGAAGTGCCGGATTCCTATTATGATGACTCATTACACATGGCTAGGAACATGTGTGTGCGCTCTCTTTCTCCCCTTCTCTCTCCACCTTTCTCTCTCCTTCCTTCCTTCCATATTCCAAGGAACAGTCTGTAGGGCAAGAATCAGAGAATTGAAGCTTTTATGGATTTGATTATAGTAGGACCTTACTGGTATCTCTTTTTAACTGCCTTGACTTAGTAGTTTCTACAAATTGCCTTGATTATAAATTCCGAGAGGTTCTTCAAGAAAAGGTGTTCTGTGTTAACCTCATGCCTCTTTAATGTTAATATTTTTCCAGCCACGTGTTGATGACACAGGTCTTTATATTGCTACCTTAGGAAAACAGGCTTGAGTAAAATAGTCACATTTGAGTAAACTTGGCACATTCTAGAACACAAGAAAAACATTTTGATACCATAGTGATACCCAGTCTCTCTGGCCTTGTTCTAGGACTTTTTTTTTTAGCTCTTCCAGATTAGATAAAGGATGTAAAATTCAGGCCACTTGTGTATCTAAGTTGGTTTTTGATTTCCTTACCCTCATATATTAGGCTGTTTCTTTGTTTCGATACGTTTAAAGAGGTAATGGAGTGGTTGCCTTCCTTGAGCCCATCTCCCTCTTCACTATATAGTGTTCTTTGAGTTTCTTCATATGCCTTTCCTATTAAAACACAGCCCCTGTCCTCTAGAAGCCTTTAGTCTAAACGATAATTTCCTCAGTCACGAGCATCTCAATTACATATCCTCAGCTGACAGCTTCCCATGGGCAGAGGAATTTTCAACTGCCTTTCAGAATATATTGTAAGAGATTGCAAATGGGTGAACACTGTCTTAAAGATAACTTTGAAGTCCTTGGATATATGAATGCTGACACGCCTTGAAGTTGAAACGTTTCTGTGCCCAGTTGAGTTTTGACTGCAGGCTCCTAAATAAATTGAAACTAGACCCTCCAGGCAGCTTCAACACAGCCAGGGGACACGTTGCTGCTTGCCTGGGGGAGGCACAAAGATGGGGTGCTAAAGGCTTTTGAGATGTGTGCCTCATCGGAAGGCACACAGACTCCTTTTTTTTTTTAAATTCATTGTATACCAAGGAATATAAAATGGTTCAAATAGAAGTACTGAACTGAAAGCCAAGGTAAATTTCCCAGGTGGCGCTGTCCCTGAGACCTGAGAGAAAAGAGATGCTTCTCTGAAGCAGTTGGCTCTCAGGCTCTTGGATGGAGCTACAACTGTGTGGCATCTCTGCCTTGAGGTTCTCCTTGTTGTTTGCTGTTGTCACGTCAGCCTCTGACTTATGGCAACCCCCTGCACAGCGAACCATTGTGATCCATAGGGTTTTCACTGACTGATCTTTGGAAGTAGATGGCCAGGCCTTTCTTCCTAGTTCGTCTTGGCCTGGAAGCTGCGCTGAAACCTCTGCTACAACATCATAACAACATGAAGCCTCCACTGACAGATGGGTGGTGGCTGCATTTCAGGTGCATTGGCTGAGAATTGAACCCGGATTTTCCACATGGAAGGCGAGACTTCTGCCGCTAAACCATGGAATGCTTCATGAGGTTCTCCTTAGAGGGCCTCGGGGGTTCTCAAGGTTTTTTTTTAACCTGTCTTTGTCCTTTTGTGTTCCAGAATTGATGTTAGCATACCATGAGACTCTTTAGGCAAAGATAGTCTTATTTTAATATTCTGAAGCAAATGGAAATGTAAAACATTCCTTTTGTTTGTGAGGCTAACTCTTATGGGTAGTGTTGGTGTTAGTGAGGCTGCCATATAGGAGGATCAGGTTGGAGACTGTGAATGACTCCATGCAGTTCATCACCCTTACTTAAAAAGAGTTTCCTTAGCGGGTGAGACGTTAAATATGTAGGCAGTGCAGCCTAGTAGTGACGAGCACCGGCTCCGGAACCAGGACTGCCCAAGTTCGCATCCTGGTCCCACCACCTGCTAGCTCTGTGGCCTCAGGAAAGTTATAGAACCCCTCTGTGCCTCATCTGTAATATTGGAATAGTGATGTTGAGTAGATTGTTGTGAAGATTAAATAAAGCAATCTATGTAACACACATAGTATGTGCTCAATAAATTTTCGGGCTGCAGAAACTTTATCTCTCGTAAGGGGAACTGCCAGATTCGTATTTTGATGAAACGTGGGCATAAACACACACACACTCACACTCTTTCCTTCCCTGGGGCAGTCTTTGGGGCAAGAATCACAGAGTTGCAGCTTTATGGATTTGGTTTTGCGTGGGACCTTGTTAGTATTTATTTAGGAGTTTCTATTTGGTCATTTATGTTGTTGGGTGCCATTGAATCAATTCTGACTCTGCAATCCCTTGTGATAGAGTAGAACTGCTCCATAGGGTTTTCTTATCTGTAATCTTTTTTTTTTTTTTTTTTTAATTTTTTATTGTACTTTAGATGAAAGTTTACAGAACAGAAGTTTCTCATTAAACAGTACAGATACTGTTTTATGACATTGGTTAACAACCCCACAACATGTCAACACTGTCCCTTCTCAACTTTGGGTTCCCTATTACCAGCTTTCCTGTCCCCTCCTGCCTTCTAGTCTTTGTCCCTGGACTGTTGTGCCCCATTAGTCTTGTTTTGTTTTATGGGGCTGTCTAATCTTTGGCCGAATGGTGAATCTCAGGAGTGACTTCATTACTGAGCTAAAAGGGTGTCTGGGGGCTATACTCTCGGGCTTCTCCAGTCTCTGTCAGACCAGTAAGTCTGGTCTTTTTTTGTGAGTTAGGATTTTGTTCTACATTTTTCTCCAGCTCTGTCTGGGACCCTCTGTTGTGATACCTGTCAGAGCAGTCAGTGATGGTAGCCGGGCACCATCTAGTTGTACTGGACTCAGCCTGGTGGAGACCGTGGTAGTTGTGGTCCATTAGTCTTTTGGACAAATCTTTTCCCTGTATCTTGTTGTCTTCATTCTCCCTTGCCCCCAAAGGGGTGAGACCAATGGAGTATCTTAGATGGCTGCTCACAGGCTTTTAAGACCGTGGATGCTGCTCACCATTGCCTGTAATCTTTATGGAAACAGGTCTTTCTCCAGTGGAGCCACTGAGTGGATTTGAACAGCCAGCTTTTCTGTTAGCAGCTGAGCACTTGACCATTTGTGCCACCAGGGCTCCTTGGTCATTTATAAATGGTAGCTATTATGACTAGAAGTATTATCTTAATCTTATATAAGGTAGGAGAGAATGGAGGGAATAGCCCCCTCTTTCTTGGATGCCCACCCAGCAGTTCTGAAAGAAGCGCAGGAGATTTCTGGTTCTGTTTTGCCTTTTTTTCCACCCATCTTTTAAAACCAAGACCCATGCTTCAGCATGAAGCGAAGTTCCGACTAAATCGGTCTTAATAAGTAAGAGATCTGTGTCGGGCAAGGCAGCTGTCTAAGCTGAGTAGCCATCGGTGTTCATTTGCCCCCAGGCCAAGCAGCCCAGTGGCTATGGGCTCTTGAGCTGCTGCCAACCCCTCCCCAGTCTTCCTCCTCCAGTTCTCCTCTACCCTTTTCTGAAGTAAAATGCCCTGGATCAGGTTCAAGGATGGACATAGGTAAGTGGGAAAAGAGCTCTTTTCTTTTCTACCTACCAATCCCTTCTCTTCTTCTAAGGAGTGGGTATCCAGTTCAGCAGCATTTGAATCACAGAGGTGGAAGTTTGAAAGCAGTGTGGGGAGCAGGTTCCAGTGGAGATAGTAGGGTCTCCCTCCTCCTGCCTTCTGCCAGGCGAGCCCAGGTGCCCTGCCTTCCCTCTGTTTCTTGAAATAATGCCCTGTGTTTTGTCTGTTCCTTCTAGGGGAAGAAGAAGAAGAGGAAAAGGGATAAGCAGCCGGGAGAGACCAATGGTAAGTTACAAGCATCCATCCACCCATAGGGAGGCAGGAGCGGTACCTGAGGACCACTTTTATGTTAGGCTTCTGTCTGGGGGCGGCAGGAGAAATCCAAGGCCAGGACATTGTGGGGAACCCATCTTAGCCAGCCTTTTTGTTTATGCATTTTAATTAATTGCTTCATGACTGCCCTTTTAAAGCTAGTAACATTCATTGTTGCATGAAAAGCACATTGTAATTCTAGTGGAATGTGTTTTTAAATAACTGCAAAGCCTGTAACTGGAGAGCCGTAGGCTTGCCTAGGCCGGGATTTATAGTCTGCTTATTTTGTATGCGTCTGAGTAGGGCCGAGGAGGGGGGCTAGGGGAGGAGCGTGTGAGTGTTTGATATTAACTGGGCTGTTCCTGAATGTTCTGATGCATGCCTTTACAGTGGTAAATTGCACCCATTTTAAATTAAGGAGGTTTGTCATTCTCTAGAAGAAATTAGAAATACTGCATAGGCAATCTCAGAGGTCCCTTGGAGAAGGCCAGGCTTTTACAAACAAAAAAAAAATTTTGAAGGCTTTGTATAATTTGTTCTTTTTTTTCAGAACACAGCGAATGTTTCCTAAATCCTTGCCTTTCACTTCCTCCGATTACAGGTGCTAATGTCATTTTGAGTCATTAAAATAGTTGATAAACTGTTTTTTAATTTTTCTTGCCATTATAGTTTTATTAACATTTAGACACGTATGACATTTGAACATTCTTTAAAATGACCATCTACATATGTTTCAGTAGAATTTTTTTCAGTTGCTTTTGTTGTTTTTTTTATTTTTTTGAATTTAATTTAACTTTTGTTTTGTTTATTTATTTTTCCCATAACAGTTGTTTAAGCAGTGACGACAGTGATTTAGAGTTGAACTAACTGTGCAAATTGAATATGCAGTATTTCTTTAAAAGAGACTGGTTAAAAAAAAAATGGAAGGAATTCAGTAATAAACCTCCTTAATCTAATGGCATTTTTCATCGCTCCCACTAAGTTTTCTCATGCAAGCATGCATCCGCAGTATGATTATTTTTTCCTTTGCTTTTTTTAATTTTCTTTTTTTTCTTCCTTTTGCTTTTCTGCTCATAATTTGCAATCCACTAGCATTTTACTGACTGTGCCTGCTTAAATGCTGCTATGAGCTTCCAACTAACTCTTAACAGCTCATTCACACAGCTTGTTCATACCTTTATCTGTTCCTCTCTTAGTATTAATGAAAATAGACAGGAAGAGAAGCAATGAACATTCCAAAAGCTGCAATATCCCAGTACCACAACCCTTTTCTTTCTTTATTTCTTCCTGTTTTGTTTTGTTTTGTTCTGTTTTTATTTGTAGTTTTTTTTTCCTTTTTGAAACTGTTATACTCTGAGAAGAAAAAAGCATGTTACAAACTTAATTCCCTCCTTCGCTTTATTTTCTTCTTTAAGAAAAAAAAAATTGAGGAGAAAAAAAAAAGGAAGGCAAAACCAAAAAAGAGGAAAAATTTTCAGAGTTAGTTCTTCAGTATCTAACTTCCCTTTATCAGCTCAAACCAAATCTGAGAGACAGTCCTTAAAGAAGGGATACTGCAGCTTTATTTGCAACAGCTAATTTCATAAGTTGAATAAGAATGTGATTTTCTACCTTTTTCTTTTTTTTTAATTAAAGTTTTAAAAAAAATCGAAAGTCAATATTTTGCCGTTAGTAACCAGGTCATTGATTTATTCCCTTTTTTTATTTTTATTTTTTTCTTATTTGTATCTTTCTCTTTTTCCCCTCCCTCTTTCCCTCCCCCATCTCTCTTCCTTTCTCTCTCTTTTCCCTTTCTCCCACTTCCTCTGCTCGCTTCTCTCTTGAACTCATTCAGACCTGAGCGCTCCTAAGAAATGCCGAGCGCGCTTTGGCCTTGATCAACAGAATAACTGGTGCGGCCCTTGCAGGTGTGTATAGATTTCCCAGATTCGCTGTGCTGGTTTGCAGCTGGTCTATTCGGTCCTTTCCCCCTTCTCTGCCCTGTTGCTTTGTAGCTGTGTGTGGATCGTAGGAGACACGAGGGAGTGGGGCACTGCCAAGTGTGCTGGGCTCTGTGAGGGATATGCTTGTTCTCCCTGCTGCTGCTAGCCAAAATGCCACTGTAAAACAGCCTCACTCGTACCTCCTCGGGTCAGCGACAGCAAACCCCAGCGCGCCCCCTCCCAGAGAATGTTGCCTGCCAACCCCCTTCCTCAGGACAGCCTAGGATGGGGCTCAGTGACGTCCACCGTAATCCTGGCCTAGGTAGAAGCAAAGAGCGTCACCTCTCCCTCTCCCTTTCTCTCTCTCTTTTAATTTGTTTTTCATTGTTGTTTTTTGGTTTTTGGTTGTTTTTCTTTTGTGTTTTATTGTTTTGTTTTTGTTGTTTGTTCTTTTTTTTTTTTTTTTCCCTTTTGACTCATAGAAGCCCTTTCCTTTCATGTACTTGATAAGGGAAGATAAATCAAAGAAAACCAAGGTGATGTAGCAGAAAAATAAGCTGTAGCTAAGATGTCACTTCCAACTGAGCTCGACCCACCACTGTGTTGTATTTTTTGTGTTTACCTTATGCTAACAGATGCAAATACTCCAAAGAAGTGTCGGGCACTGTTCGGGCTTGACCGACAGACTTTATGGTGCAAACCGTGCAGGTATATTATCACTGTTAGGCCTTTGGGAAAATCAAAGCATTCTGTCCTTCTGGTACCTTAGTGTGACAATATATTTTGACCTTATCCCCATCTACTTCCCCACTGGCATCAATGACTAATAAATCCTCAGTCTTCAAAATTTCCTTGCTAATTTTATGCCATTTCCTCTCCCCACTTTCTCTTTCTCTCTCACCCCCCTGCTCTTAACAAATTACATGGCCCTGGTGGTAGATCTGAGACCAGAACCTTAACAAACAAGGATGGGCATTTCTCCCTGGGCTTTGAGAGCCAGAGTCCTGGAGCTGGCCCGGCCCTGTGAGTGCTTTGGCGGCGTATGTCCTGAGCAGATAGAGCCACCATAGCCAAAGATATCAATGAGTTAACACTTGGCAGGCAGCGATGGCATTCCCATGCACTTGGAGTCAAAATGCTCGGAGATGTGCTCTGGGGCAGGCTTATTTCTTTTATTTGTTTTTTGGTTTTTGTTTTGCGTTTAAAAACCACCTGTCTGTGCTCAGAGGAGCTTGGCTAGCTGACATTGTTTTACAGTGCTGAAAAGAAGCGTGGCATTGAACGGCATGCACCAGCTAAAGGGCTGCAAGCAGTGAGTCATGTAGCCGCCAACTGCAGCGTTGCTAGGCCTGCAGAATTGAACAAATATATATGGACATATATAGTATTGGTACCAAAAGGAATCAGAAAAGCCCAGAAGAGTCCAAATTAAACAGCCATGTTCCACCTGCAGGTTTCCACCTAACTTGTAATCTCAGGGAAGGCTGTAGGTACTTCCTTCTTGGTGGAGGGGTGCCAACTAGTTCTTGTCTCATTTCCTTTCCTTTAATGACCACCTTTGGTTAAATTTGTTGTTTCTTTGTTCTGATACAAGCAGTCTTTGAATTTGGAATATTATGATGGTAGGTATCTCAACACCCCAAACACGCCCCCTGTTTGTAGTGCCTCCCTCGTCACGTTTTCCTCTCCTCCATGCCTTTACCATGTGCTCCGTGTTTAGACTCTAGATCAGATGTTCATCACATCACGTGCATGCCCACAAGTCTCCTGTGTCTCTCTCCCCCTTCTCTGATGCCGGTACGAGAGATTGGTGAAGTGCCTCTGTTGACCAAGCGTTTAGGGTGAAGAATACCTAGGAGGAGTCTTCATTAATATGGGCTTACACAGAGGACTCTCTGCCTATAGCGGGTGAGGGGAGGGTTGGGGCCTTAGCTGCACACCCAACAGGAGAAGAATTTGTACCTGAGCAGCCAGTCTTGATGTGAGATGGCAGTGCTTACAGAAGGGACAAATGTCCTTTCAGTACAGCCCAAGTGTTTTCTCTCTATAACAGAATGGAGTTTGATGAATTTGATGAGAGATGTTGGATATTTTATGAGGACTAGCCAAGAAAGAAGGAGCCCTGGTGGCGCAGTGGTTAAGCGCTCGGCTGCTAACTGAAAGGTTGGCCGTTCGAACTCACCAGCTGCTCTGCAGGAGAAAGATGTGGTAATCTGCTTCTGTAAAGATTTACAGCCTTGGAGACCCTATGGGGCAGTTCTGCTCTCCCCTGTAGGGTCACTATGAGTTGGAATTGACTCGACAGCAACAGGTTTAGACAAGGAAGACGGGAATTCACTTAACCCTGTCTAGGCATTGAATTTGTTGTATCAGGATTTTATATATGCAAGTAGGCAGATAACTAGCTGCAGAGCCCTGTTCAGAGATGCGCAGCCATGGCAAATGATCACAGGTCCCTGTAGAAGAGAGAGTTCTCACGAGTTGTAGACTTGTATGACAGACAGCTTTGTGTGCACCTCACGATAAGGCTGGTATGGGTGCCTGCTGTGTGTACGTTCATTGTGGGATGGGTGGTGGTTTATGAAGCCCTTTTTTGTTTCAGAAGCAGTTGCTGCAAGTGAGACTTGACTTTTTTTCCACCCCTTTCTAACGCTGACCACGACAGACATCCCTAAGACACAGCCCACATCTTATTCAAAGCCAGGGTGTGGTGTCTTCCTTCAGAGAACAGTGTTTTCTTGACATTAAAACAACAAAACAAAAAAACCTTTGTAGCTGCTGCTTCATGTTTTAGCAGTATGTTTCTAAAGTGCGCTTTGGGGGCTAATTAATTATCCGTGGCAACTTTTCTGTTGTCACAGATGCCGAGAGACCTCTAGTTCTAGGGGCCGGAGTCCAGCAGGCCCTCATCACCCATGGGTTTCTTTCCAGCATCAGCACCATTAGAACTTTCCCAGCAGCCATTCTGTCGGGCAGGTTTTTTTTTTCATATGCTAAAAGCACTAACAAGTGCGTTTCTGCTGTCTTTTAAGGTGCACATTAAAGACAGAGTTCTCATGAATTGTAAACTCTACAACAGACACCATTGTGTGCACTCTTAAGGGTGCACAATTCATGGTATCATTCCAGAACAGGATCAGGAAGAACTCCTAGTTTAATAATAAACTAAATACATTTACAAATACAGAAGAAGCTAAATGTCCGTTTTTAAGAAGCCAACCCTCTGATTGGACATATGGAGCCCAGTTGCGGGGGAGATTACGAGTTGGAGTTTGTACAGCTAGTAACCTGTGCCTTCACTCCTCAACTTTTCCAGTTAACTTTGCCATGTCTGGCTTGATGCTAAACCAATAGGACAAAAGGTGCTTTAAGAAAAAGGAACGAAGAAAGAAAAGCAGTTGCAAATCGAGGCATTTTCTGACTGGTCAAACATGTGTTTGTGTTCTAGCTGCCTTTGCTAAGCCACCCATTAGCAGGACCATCGCTCTGTCATTCATAGTCTTCATGCCCGGGTTCCAAATGCCCCACTCATCCCCATGATATGGAAACTTCCATGTCATAAGGAGGGTGGGAGGGGTGAGGAGAACACTAGAACTGCTCCCAGCCAATCAGGGCTCCTAGCCTGCTACACAGGGTTTCTAATTTTATTTGACATTTGAAGACATTTTAACAAGATTCTGTTTTGAGCCCACCAAGTTGCTTTTCCCATCTTTTCACTCTGCCCTAATATAGCATGGAATGCTGCTTGATGTCATTCCCTGATTTTTTTTTTCCTTTTCTTTCCCGCTTTCCTTTCTTTTCTGCTCTTTCATTTTTTCTCCCCTGTTGCTTTTTTGGTTTGGCTAATGCCACCCTCCCCCCATCCCCTTCCTTCTCCCATTTTTAAATTGCATGGACATCTTAGTCTTTGAGCATGTTTTGATCTGCAGGCTAAGGTGGTTTAAAACTCAGAGGCTTAATTATTTATCTTGGATTCTGGGATTGGGGCAGAACCCACAGTCTATTTCATTCTGTCTAGGGAAGTTAAAGGAGCCTCCTCACCAAATCGAGGATGAGAAGGGAGCTGTGGCATGGGCTGCACTCCCCGCAGAGTCCCTTCTGACCCGGAGGAGACAGACCGACCCCGAGTGCACTGCCCGATGGGTCTTAGCCTCTGGGAGGCAGGGAGGACTGAGCATGTTCCCCTCCACCCTTCCTCTCCTTCCCTACCTTCTGCCATCTTGCTGAGTCCACACCCCACACAGTGAGGAGCATGATCAGAGCTCTGGGGCACAGACAGAGGAGGAACTCAATACCCCCCTTCCTTTCAAAGGCCAGTGACATTGTCTGACAGTGGTGGCCCTCAACCAGGCAGCATCTTGGTGGCTTTCCAGTGGCAGAAAGCTAGCCAGTGCTCGTGCACTTAGTTTTAGATGGAGCATTACCAGCCATGGTTCTGACTACATTTCTAGGGCTCCTTAGATCAGCAAATCCCCTGTTATCTGCATTATTTTTATAACATCAGTGAGGTCACTGCCCAGGATCACCTTTCCCACCAATAATATCCCTTCAACCTGGGATTCATGGTAGAAGCTTCAAAGTCCCATGCTTAGTGTCTTTAGTGGATTTCCCCAACCTCATCCTTTGATGATAAGCAAGCAAGAGAGGCTCTACAATTTTCATTTCTATTTCTTCCATAAGAGGGTAGTGGAGAAGGAGGAGATTCTGTTTCTTACAGTGCAAAAATTAGTCTTTCTGGTTTAAAAACGAATCCCGATCACCCAGCCCCCGGAAGGTCCATGCTGTGGTTCCCTGGAAGGTCTACTTGGTCGTCACCTCTGTGACGGGTTTGTGCTGCACCCTTCACGTGCTGAGCCTGACTCCAGCCTCGGCAGATTGGCAATGCCAGGGCCCTGCTGAGGACTACACCCCTCCACCCCCATCCTCACCTTCTCTCCTTCCAACCTTCTCACTCTGGGGTGGGGGATGGGAAACCCCAAATCTTTAAAAAAAAAAAAAAAAAATCAAGTTTGAATCTTAATCCACAACCTGCAGGCCATACAACCAGTTATTCTTGTTCCTTTGGATCATTTTCTGTTTTTCTTATTCTTCCCCCAACCTTTGTTGATCCTCTTCTACCTGTTTTGGTGGTTTTGTTTTGGTTTGGTTTGTTTTATTTCGTTTTGTTCTTTTAAGTTGTTTTAATTTTGTTTCCCCCCTCTTACCTGATTCTGACCTCTCTTGATTTGGTGTGGTTCTTAACAGACAAGCCCGAAAGCTCTCTGAGCGCCGGCAGCCTCGAGGTGGTGGTGGTGGTGGTGTGTTAAAACCTTTAAGCCTCTTGCTAGCACTGCGTTCAGCTATGTGGGCTCAACAGTCAACATTCTGAGCGTTTCGTATTGATACGAGGCGTCTGGGGACGGAGCTCTGTCTTTCTCTCTTAAACATACACACGCAGGGATTGAGGGTGGTAGTGGTCGGAAAGGGGGTGGGGAGAAGTGTGGTGGGAAGGCTGACATTTCTAAGCCAAAAGAGAAATCACCTAGTTCTTCAGTTAATCTCAATTTGGACAAAGCCAATTCCTGGCAAGTAGGTGCCGTGGTCCATAGGTGGTGTCCTTTCATCTGCCCACTTTGTGGGGTGGGTTTGTGGGTATTGGCGGGGGGGGGGGGTATAGGGAGTTCTGGACTCTCAAACATTTGGCTTTCTAGAGCAGGTTTAGGTGTGGGCAGCAGTTCAGTGAGCGAGCACCCCGGTGCGGCTGTAATGTTCTCTGGCCACCCGGCACGCCGTCTCCGTGGGGCCTCGGCTAGGTGACCTCCACTTGGCTCTGAGCATTAGATAACTCTCTCCCTTGGCATCTTTACCCTTTATTCACAGATAACTCTCTTCCCCTGTTTTTAGGAGAAAAAAAAAGTGCGTTCGCTACATACAAGGTGAAGGCAGCTGCCTCAGCCCACCCTCTTCAGATGGAAGCTTACTAGACTCGCCTCCTCCCTCCCCCAACCTGCTAGGCTCCCCACCCCACGATGCCAAGTCACAGACTGAGCAGACCCAGCCTCTCTCGCTGTCCCTGAAGCCCGATCCCCTGGCCCAGCTGTCTATGATGCCTCCGCCACCCGCCCTCCTCCTCGGCGAGGCCGCCCACGGCAAGGCCCCCGCCCTCTGTCCCAACGGGGCCCTGGACCTGCCTCCTGCCTCTTTGCAGCCGCCCATCGCACCCTCCTCATCTCTTGCACAGCCGTCGACATCTTCCTTACATTCCCACACGGCGCTGGCCGGGACCCAGCCCCAGCCGCTGTCCCTCGTCACTAAGACTTTAGAGTAGCTTTAGCTTCGTGCGCCCTGGTTGGTCGGTTTAGTGTTTTGTTTGCCTTTTCTTTGTTTCCTCCCCCTTGGAAAGATTCTGTTCTGTACCCTTTAATTTTGTGCCACGTGGCTACATTAGTTGATGTTTATCGAGTTCATTGGTCAATATTTGACCCATTCTTATTTCAATTTCTCCTTTTAAATATGTAGATGAGAGAAGAACCTCATGATTCTACCAAAATTTTTATCAACAGCTGTTTAAAGTCTTTGTAGCGTTTAAAAAAAATATATATATACATAACTGTTATGTAGTTCGGATAGCTTAGTTTTAAAAGACTGATTAAAAAACAAAAAGAAAAAAAAAGAAGCAATTTTGAAGCAGCCCTCCAGAAGGAGTTGGTTCTGTATTATTTGTATTAAATACGAGCTTGCGAACCAATCATTTTACATCTGGTTTTTAAACCACAAGGGCACGATGAATGCAGTGCCGTTACTTTTTTTTTTTTTTCCTGTGTGAAACAACTTTTATTGTGATGTTACTTGTTATTGTTTAAATGTACAGAAACAAAGGGTTAAAATGTGTTAATATTACCTTGTTCCATGGTGGTGTTCTTTTGGGGGGAGGGGGATGCTACTCAACAATTAATGGAATCACAACGCTGTTGGACCAGTAGTATTTATTGCTTTAGAGATTGCTTGTTGTACCTGTATGTTGTCTCTTTTTAAATATGTTTTCTTTTTTCTTGAAACTGTGTAAAGTTTTCTTCCCCCTTAGCATAAGCATCTTATATATAACGACTCATTTGTACAAGGTTTTTAAGTTTATATATAAAATGTGTATATATATTTTTTTGTTTTCCCCCGTTTTGTTTTTTGTTTTTTTTTTTCTTTTTTTTTTGCTGTATGAAACCCAGATGCCGCCAAATGGACATTAATAGTTGCATTAAAGGATCAGTAGCATTAACAAAAGTTGCTTTAAAAGCCATTACATAAAATAAGACTTGAAAATCAGTGAGGGAATTTTAGCGATGCTGTCTGAGAAGCAGTGGGGACCATCCTGGGTTCCCCTTTGAACTCACAGTCGAACGCCCTGCGCCAATAGGACATGGACTGACCGTGTGCAAAACTTTATGTGCCAAAATTCTCAGTGACTTTAGCTTTCTCCCTCTGTTTGATGCTGTAATTTTTGTTCATCATGTTTTGCTGTGACGTTACATAGGTAGTTTTGTATGTAGTTTTAATGTCACCTATAACAAGATGTGCTTGGTAGCAGATTGTCCGGAAAGCATTTTAAATGAAGAGGTATAAACCCTTAAGGGCCAAAATTCTGTATATTAGATTACTCTTAAAGGAAAACCCAGCTGCCGCTTCTATGTACGCATATTACATACAAGTAGGTGGCGAACTTTAAAAAAAAAAAAAAAAAACCTAGGCATGTTGATGTTGCAAAATGCTGTATAAAGCTGAAACCTGTTCATTCAGTGCCATTGTAGTTGACCTGAAGCGATTGTAAAACTGTCTCCAATTTTTCTCTGGTTTATTAAGATGCTAACTATAACATTTTTTGTGAATACTTTGAATGTTTCCTAACAGTTGTGATGTTACTGTTCCGTTTTATGCTCTTATTCCAATTTCATTTTTAATGGTTTGGAAGCCATTTTTGTAATGAATAAATGTTCACGCTGTACAGTATCTGTAGCATGCCGTTCTGGATTAATAAAAGCAACTTAGTATGTGCAGATACAGGCTGGTCACTTGTTTCTGTGATTTGGATTTTCTCTCTGGGGCAACTAGATTAACCTCATCAAGAGAAAGGTATTCCCAAGCTGGGACTGGACCCCCGTGGTTAGTGCATGGGTAATGGGTAGTGTGACTTAGAAGCCAAAAAGTGGTGTTGAGCTCTTTGAAGAGGTTAAACCTCCACCGCATCCTTTATGCCCGTATACCTGGTTTGTGCAACATACCATTTGCAAATGAAGACTACCAACATAAAAGGGAATCATTGGTGTGTGTCTTTCCCCATATTATTCAACTGTGTCATCACCAATAGTTTATTTCTGAAATCAAAGCACAGTTGTTGTTGTTGGCTGCCATTGAGTCAGCCCCTGACTCATGGTGACCTCAGGCACAGTGGAATGAAATGCTTCTGGGTCCTGTGCCATCCACATGATTGGTCACTGATCAGACTGGTGGGATCCATAGGGTTTTCAGTGGCTGATTTTTGGAGGTAGATCACCAGCCCTTTCTTCCTAGTCCATCTTAGTCTGGAAGCTCCACTGAAACCTGTTCATCATCATAGCAACAGCAAGCCTCCACTGGCGGACAGGTGGTGGCTGTCCATGAGGTGCATTGGCCGGGAATTGAACCTAGGTCTCCCACATGGAACGCAAGAATTCTACCACTGAACCACCATTGCCCTCTTATAGCACAGTTCCGGAGCATAAAGCAGTCATTCTGTTACGTGCTACTGATCCCTCTCACAGTGTCAAGCAGAAAGGATTTAATTCTTAATGAAACTTAAGGAACTCCCTTGTCACCATTTATAAATCATTGATGTGAAAGTGCCCTCACTTCTAAGAGTTGCATGCAGAGAGAGATGCAAGTGGGTCAAATGGAAACCCTTCTCTAGTGGTGAGCAATTGTGCAAGAAGTCTTTTAGGAAATTGCAACAAGGGTGATTCACTTAGAGGTTTATATAGAGGTGTCTTGCAGTCTGTGGGACCCAAGTTCTTTGGCTTTGCCCTGGTGAGAGTGTGAGTTCAGCTCCTTCACCAGTAAGGGCCAATGGCGATCTCCCCTAAGGTTTCCCTTTGAATTCATTTATCATGCTGACTGGACGGATGGATATATACATTGTTCCACTTATCTAGGACGTATGTACCTTAGCTTTTAGACTCATGGCAGGCATTACAAAGGACTTGATTTTAATGAGTGCTGATGCCGTTCGTGTCAACAGTGTTCTTTTTTAGCCTTGCGTCGAGGACCTCAGAAACCGGGCTTTGCTCAAGCTAGTTTTTGTTCTATAAAATCTAGGCATTTTGTTTTTGCTTTGCTTTGCTTTGCTTTGCTTTGCTTTGTATTCCAGGCATGTTGAGAGGAGGACTGCCTCTAGTTGTCCTTCCCTAGTTGATTTTGCACATTGGGCCCAGAGTGACCTCAGAAAACACTCATTAAATAAGAACAGTATCCGTTGTTGGTGGCAGTGGGCCAGGCTGTTATGTGCAGTTGCTCATCGAATCCTAACACTACCACCCAAGGTGGATATTCTCCCTCCCCCACTGCCCTCTGATTTATTTATTTATTTTTAATGGATTTATAAACTTAGAGTTTAAGTGTCCTTTTCCAAGGCCACACAGCTAGTAGTTGGCAGAACTGGGCTTTAAATTCAGATCTGACTCTAAATCCATGCTCGTAACACTTAAGTTATATTGCCTCGCATTATATAAAATGGCCCTTCCTTTCCCAAACAGAAGTGAAGGGACAATCCTTTCAAAGGACTTTTGAACCCACCTCCTCACCCACCCCTCAGGCCCTGCACACTCACTCATTCACACAACCTCTGGCTGTTCTGAAGAGTTAGTTACCTGGAAGCATTTTTGCTCTTCAGCTTTCAAAGATGCAGTTTCCCTCCGCCCAGAAGATTCTATTCTGCTCCCAGGTCCCCACTTCCTGCCTGGGTCACTCCCCCTCATCTTTGTCATCTCAGCGGAGTCATCACTCTCCTGGCCCCTCAAAGGTCGATTGTTTCCCTTGTATGCACTCTTTCAGCACCTTGTCTGCCTTCCCTTTTAGCCCACTTGTATCAACCAACATGTCAATGGATGTTGCTTACACATAGGCCACTCTCGACTAGAGCTTGGGGTTTATAAAAGTAGTGTTTTGTGAGTACACTTGATGGGAGCTGTGAGCAAACTCATTCATTCATTCACCAGATGCTCGTTGAGCACTACTATGTACCAGGCACCTAGACCTGGGTAAAGCCAGTTTGGTCTTCCTTGTTCCCGCGAGCTCAATCCTTCACCATCTTCCAGGATGGGTCTTGAAGTGAGGGGAACCACCAACATTCCTGAGGTGTGGACAAGCTGCTCGTCTGGAAAGGGGCTTTATACAAGGATGATACAAGGGAAACTGAAGCTTAAAGAAGAGTCAGATCTCCCAGCCTGGATGATAGCCTGCAGCCTCCTTAGCCAGTGAGAACTGGAAAAGTCCTTATCACTTAGCGATGGGACCCCTTAGGGCAGAGTCCTGATGGTTGGGGAGGCAGAGCTTGGACCAGATCTGTTTCCTGACATTCTGTGCAGTCTACTTCCCCTGATTGCACATGACGTTGGGGCCAATCTGGGAACCAAAACAGGTTTTAAAAACAGCACTGTGTGAATTTTGGATATACAAACTTGAGATCTTGCGTAATTGAACTAACATTGAGCATAGAAGCTTGCTTTGTTTTGTTTCACTTTTCTTTTTCTATTTTTAGTTATTTTCTTTATTATTAAAGTAATTGGTGTATAAAAGTTGTTTTCTGGGTACTCTCCACGTTAGTAGTCTGTGGCTTCTAATCTTTTTCTTATCATTTTAAGAAATTTTCTATATCGTACCCCACCCAGTACTGTTACCAACGGAGCCACGTGGTGGTGTAAACTACCATTAGACTACTAGCTGAAAGATTGGCAGTTTGAACCTACCCAAAGACGCCTCGGAAGAAAGCCCTGGTGATCTACTTTAAAAAGTCACAGCCTTGAGAAAGGTCATGGAAGCCCCATAGACACATCCAAACTCCCTGAGGGACTGAATTGCTGGGCGGAGGGCTGTGGGGACCACGGTCTCGGGGAACATCTAGCTCAGTTGGCATAACACAGTTTATAAAGACAATGTTCTACATTCTACCTTGGTGAGTAGTGTCTGGGATCTTAAAAGCCTGTGAGTGGCCATCTAAGATACTCCACTGGTCTCATCCCTTCGGGAGCAAGGGAGAATGCAGAGAACAGGATACAAGGAAAAGATTAGTCCAAAGGACTAATGGACCACAGCTACCAAGGCCTCCACCGGACTGAGTCCAGTACAGCTAGATGGTGCCTGGCTACCACCACTGACTGCTCTGACCAGGATCACAACAGAGGATTCTGGACAGAGCTGGAGAAGGATGTAAACATACTTCTAACTCACAAAAAAAAAGACCAGATTTGCTGGCCTAATGGAGTCTGGAGAAACCCCGAGAGTATGGCCCCCAGACACCCTTTTAGCTCAGTGGTGAAGTTATCTCTGAGGTTGACTGTTCAGCCTGGGAGTGGACAGCCCTGTAAAACCAAATGGGACTAATGAGGTACAGTAGTCCAGTGACAAGGGTCAGAAGACAGAAGGGGACAAAGAAGCTGGTGATAGGGAACCCAAGGTTGAGTAAAGATATTGTTGATGTGTTGTGAGATTATTAACCATTGTCATAGGGCACCATGTGTAGTAACTGTTAAATGAGAAACTATTTTGTTCTGTAAGCCTTCATCTTAAGTGAGAATAGCAGCACAATTGGAAGAGCGTAGTCAATGTCACTGAACTGTGCATGTAGAAATTTTTGAAATGGTGTGTCTTTGGCTATGTGTATTTTCACCAGAAAAAAAGGTTGAGAAGTTAGAGGGTTGACATGTCGTGGGGTTGTTAACCAGTGTCATAAAACAATATGTGTACTACTGTTTCATGAGAAACTATTTGTTCTGTAAGCCTTCACCTGAAGTACAATTAAAAAAAAAAGTCACAGCCTTGAAAACCCAGTGGAGTACTTGTACTCTGCACACATGGGGTCGCCATGAGTCAGAATTGACCGGACAACAACTAACAACAACTGTTACCAACAAGATTTAGGGAGGTCTGAGACATTTTTGGGGCCCTGGTGGCGCAGTGGTTAAGAGCTCAGCTGGTAACCAAAAGGTCAGCAGTTCGAATCCACCAGTCACTCCTTGGAAACCGTACGGGGCAGTTCTACTCTGTGCTTTAGGGTTGCTATGAGTCAGAATCGACTCAACATCAATGGGTTTGGTTTGGTTTTTAAGACATTTTTTTCTCCCCGTCAGTAAATATAAAGTTCTCAGCATTTCATGGTGGACAAGACTGCTCTGGGAGCCCTTGCACTTTGGTGAATGGAAACGAGAATGAGAATTCATACGTGGACTATATTCAGGTAGACACCACCATTTCCCGGGCACAGGACTAGAGCCCTCTTAAAACGCCTAATGAAGGCAGCAGACTGCCTCACAAAAATAGCTATTGTTTTGCTATTCCTGTATTTCAGATTAACGTGATATTTCAACTTAAATAAGGTCTCCGGTATTAATCAGAGTAGGCTAGACTATAGTTCAATAATAAATAAACCCTAAAGTAGTAATGGCTTAACAGGAAAGATTTACTTTTTGGCCATCTCAGAGACCTCTTCCAGCCCCGTGGATGTGGGGAAGAGAGAGTAGAAGATCACCCAGACATTTCAGGGACCTGTATGTAACGTTCTGCCCATGTTTCATTGACTAGAACTCAGTTACAAGGCCAACCTAACTACAAAGGAGACTGAGAACTGTTGAGAAACACACAGATAGGAATGAGCACTAATAATCCCACAACTTCCTTAAACCCAAACCAAACCAGTTGCCAATGAGTCGATTCCGACTCGTACCAACCATATAAGACAGAGTAGAACTGCCCCATAGGGTTTCCAAGGCTGTAATCTTTACAGAAGGAGACTGCTGCTTCTTTCTTTTGGTGGATGTGAACTGCCAACCTTTCAGTTAGCAGCCTAGTGCTTAACCATCGTACCACCAGGGCTCCTTACAGCTTCCCTAGTGTCTACACATTTTCTTTATCAGAGCATCCCTTTATTACCTTCATAGCACTTCATTTCTATTACACACACATATTTGAAATTATGTATTTATTTGTTTTCCTATTCATTGGCTCCCCTTTTCTCTGGCGCAGGGTCTGGCTGACTACAGCCTGAAGCCCATATTAGACCCATGGCCTGTTTTTGTAGTGCTACGAGCTAGGGGCAATTTTACAAAGAGTTATTTAAAAAAAATAATAATAATTGCAACAGAGACTGTATGTGACTTGTAATGCCTAAAATATGTACTCTCTAGCTTTTTACATAAGTTTGCCAACCCCTGGTCTAGAAGGTAAGCTTCTGGAAGGCAGAGATGATGTCTCTTGTTTCTCACTTGATCCACAGAACATAGAACAGAGTCTAATCTCTCATAGGTGCTCAATAAATATTTGTTAGGTAAAATAAATGTGTTTTTTAAAAGGTGTCTCTTGATGAGCAAAGGTTTTTAATTTTAATCAAGTCCAATTTGTCAATCTTTTATGGTTAAAAAAATCTGTTGCCATTAGTTGATTCTGACTCATAGCAACCCTAGAGGACAGAGTTGAACTGCCCGACAGGGTTGCCAGGAAACCCTGGTGGTGTAGTGGTTAAGTGCTACACCTGCTAACCAAACAGTCGGCAGTTTGAATCCACCAGGGGCTCCTTGGAAACTCTACGTGGCAGTTCTCCTCTATCCTGTAGGGTTGCTATGAGTTGGAATTGACTTGACAACAACAGGTTTGGTTTGGTTTATAGGGTTGCCAAGGCTGTAGTCTTTATGGAAGCAGACTGCTACGTCTATCTCCTGTAGAAAGGCTGGTGGGTTTGAACAACCTGCCTTTTGGTTAGCAGCCAAGCTTTTAACCAGTGAGCCGCCAGTGTTCCTTATTTTATGGTTAGTGCATTTAAATCCCATTTGAGAATTATTTTCCTACTCCATATTTATGAAAATATTCTCCTCTCCTTTTTTCTAGAAGCGTTATTGCTTTCCCTTTTAGCATTTAGATCTAGGATCCATCTGGAGTTGATTTTTGTGTATGATATGATGTAAGGGGTCAAAGTTCACCTTTTGTTTATATGGATATCCAGTTGACCCAGCATAATTCAAGTCAGTATGATTGTGGATGTTTCTTGACACTCTATTCTGTTCCACTGAGCTATTTTTCTATCTTGGGGCCAATACCACACTGTTTTAATTACTGTACCTTTGTAATAAGTCTTGCTACCTTCAACTGTGTTCTGCATCAAGATTATCATAGCTTTCTCTGCGCTTTCCATCTCCTCATAAATTTTAGAATCAGCTTGTCAATTTCCATACACACATACACAAACATACAACTTGCTGGACTTTTTATTGTGATCGTGATGAATCTGTTATTCAATTTGGGGACAATTGACACCTTCACAATATTGAGTATTCCAATCCTTGGACGTGTATATTCCACCATTGATTGATGTATTCCATAATTTCAACAATGTTTTATAGTTTCACGTGTAGAAGTTTTGAATTTCTTTCATTAAATTTATTCCTAGGTATTTGATTTTTTTTTTTTATATTATCATAAGTGGTATTTTTTAAATTTTTATTTTCTAATTGTTTGTTGTGTGCTTGTAGAAATACACTTGATTTTTGTATATTGACCTTGTATCCAAAAATCTTGTTAAATTCCCTTTTTCATTCTAACAGATTACCTGTAGCTTCTTTTGGATTTTCTACCACTCAGGGAGTCTTCTAACCTTTATACTACCCCGTATTTTTTTTTTCTTTTTTTTTTTTTTTTTTTTAGCTTTATTGCACTGGCAAGAGCCTCCGATAGAGTGTTGAATAGAAGTGGTGACACTGGACTTCTTTGTCTTTTTTCTGAACTCAGGGAAACAAGCTCACTGTTTCACGATTAAGTATGGTGTAAGCTGTAAGTTTATGTAGATGCAGGTTATCAAATTAAGAAAATTCCTTTCCACTCATATTCTGCTGAGAATGTTTATCACAAACTCATTTAAAGAGTGGAAAGGCAAGCCACAACTTAAGTGATAATGTTTGTAGTATGTGTATCTGACAAAGGACTTATATCCAGAAGTATAAAGACTTTTTCCAAACCAAAAGAAAAGGATAGCTTAATCAATTAAAGGTGAGCTCCCTCCTAAAAAAAATAAGAATATATACTAAAAAAAAAAAAACAAAACAAGAATGACAAGCGGCAAAAAAAGGATATGCAAGTGGCATACGTTTAGTTTTAGCAGATGATCATAAGACCTTCATTCATAATGGCCAAAAACTGCACACACCTGTCTATCAACAGTAGACTAGATAGATAAATAAATTGTAGTTCCCATCCAATGCCTTCATATTCCTCTGGATTTTTTGCTTAGATTATGGAGGCTTCTCTTCACTCAAATGCTAAAGGTGATATTGGACAGGTGGAGGAAACAAGACCGTTAGGTTGTGCGTGTTGCCTGGAACAAGTAATAAACACCCTAGCTATGACGGCCATGTGGCTTACAGAGGAGGGATAACTATGGCTAAAAGTCGTGAAACACATCTTTTGAAAAGTTTTTTAATACCCCCTTTTCACTTGATTTAAGGATCCCTGGTGGCGCAGTGGTTAACCACTTGGCTGCTAACCAAAAGGTCAGCGGTTCGAACCCACGAGCCGCTCCTCGGGAGAAAAATGTGGCAGTCTGCTTTCCTAAAGATTGCAGCCTTGGCAACCCTGTGGGGCAGTTCAACTCTGTCCTATAGGGTCGCTATGAGTCAGAATAGATTTGATGGCAACAGGCTTTCACTTGATTTATGGAATGATGAAGAATTCAGGTTGAGCAATGTTAACCTCCTCTGGATTCTAAAGGTAGTGGTGGTTGCTACTTAAAAAAAAAAAAGGGTTACTACTGCCAACCCCAATCCCCCATTCCTATCTAATGGGACCCAGTATGGAAGGAAATAAACAGTGAAAAATGTGAATGAAGTGGGGATTCTGGAATGGCCTCTAAGAATAGATAATGATAATGCAATAGATTAAATTCCTATTAGCTGTTCCAGGTAACACCCTGCTAGACATTACCCTAGTGTCTATGAGCAAGGTTGCAGGAGAGGGGGGCAGGGTGGAAATGGAAAGTCTTCGGTAAGGTAGTGACATTCAAGCCGGGTCTTGCTGTTGTCTGGGTGTGGAAGGAACTCGCACAATTCTTGGGGCTCCTTGTTTAACCCCCCTACACCCTGGGGCATCAGAACTCCTAAGAGAGAGTTGTGGAGACATCTAAATTCTGTCCTCCTGGACAGGAATTTTAGGAGAGAAACGTCAGCAGTTCAAACCCACCAGCATGCTCTGCAGGAGAAAGATATGGCAGTCTGCTTCTATAAAGATTAAACGCCCCCATTGCTGTCAAGTCGATTCTAACTCATAGCAACCTTATAGGACAAAGTAGAACTGCCCCACTGGCTTTCAAAGGCTGTAAATCTTTATGGAAGAAGACTGCCACATCTTTCTACTATGGAGCAGCTGGTTGGTTCAAACCACTGATCTTTCAGTTAGCAGCTGAGCGCTTAACCACTGTGCCACCAGGGCTCCTTCCATAAAGATTTACAACCTTGGCAACCCTATGGGGGCGGGTCTACTCTGTCCTATACGGTTGCTATGAGTCACAATCGACTCAAAGTCAATGGGTTTGGTTTTGGGGTTTTGTAAGCAAGACCTAGTCTGGCAGAGCTGGAAGGAAGGACCAGAGGAAACTGAGGCCCAGAGAAAGTGCCCCAGGAGTCTTGCCTGAAGCCACACAGCTGGGTGCTGGCAGGGTCTAGACTAGAGGCCATGATTCCTAGCAATCTAGACCAGGGATCTTTCTAGTAATGGCCTGCTGCCTTGAATTCTCTAGTGACTTGCTTTGAAGTGGAGCATTTTAATCCCACTGCCAGCTCCAAGACTTGTTCCCAATCTTGGGTCAGTATCCAGGTTTGGGCACTCCAGTGCAATGGAAAACATAGACGAATATTGAATTGTGTGTATAGCTCCTGGAAGAGCAGCAGCCACCTTTTAGTGTGCCAGATACCATACTAGGCTCTTGGGCATCTGGAGTGGCAGGCATTATCTCCTTTGTTCTACACCTAAATCCTGCGATGTGAGTCTTCCTGTTTACAATGTCATGCGACGGAGCTGAGTAATGTGCATGATCCATCACCTGAAAAGTGGCAGAGCTGGGATTAAAATGAGGCTATGAGTACAGCTCTGGTGGTGAAATGGTTAAGTGCTGGGCTGCTGGAGCTGCCTCACCCTGCATCCCAGATGTGGTGGGCACTGGGCAAGATCAAAGTCCAACCTAGCCGTAGGCATAGCCCCAGATTGGCCGTTCTCTGAGGCAGGCGGGAGGGGATGTATAACAGTTGTGTGGATGGACTCTCTTATTCCCTGGACTTGGCATCTGGGAACTCCTGATGGCTGCTCGCTGAGGTGATTCTGGTACAACTCTCTCAGTACCTCAAGGAGGTGTTGAGCATCTGAGGTGGAGGGCTTAGCCTTTGGAACGCTCCAAGGCTGTCTCTGTTTTCCTCAGGAAGGGGCTGGTCCCACCGCACCTCATCCTCCGCTGGGCCCTCCACCTTATATAATGGCACATTATACAACATTGCAAAGCAGGTGGTATTTTTAAAGACAGCAAGTGAGCATTTTTTTGGCCTAAATTTGGGAATGAAACAGATGGATTTTTAAGACTCTGGGCTTTTCCTATGAATAGTAACCGTTGTTCTCCTCTGCTTTAAACACCGGTTTCAAGACCACCTCCAGCAACCAATCAGCACTCTGTTATTTAATTATAACAAAATTCTTAGCTCTGTCTGCTGCTGCTCGGACAAGTGGGGGGCACTGGATCAATTTCTGGAGCCAGGCAGACTTGCCAACAACAATTTTCCTTTTCCCAGAGGGCCTCGGAGGCCAGGAGCAGGTTCCAAGTTCCTCCTCTCCTGCTTGCTCAGTGTGGGCTCCCTGACAGGGCGCTTGAAAAGGGTTATAGAGAGGCAGATAAATGCCGTTCTTGTTGCAGCCTTCCCTGACAGCGCCGACCCCCACGCCAGTGATCTCATTCCTGCCTCATTATGGTTGGTGCCAGATTTTTTCCATTAACAGGTAATTGAGTAGAAACTAAAATAAGCGAAGTTTGTTTCATCCCTTGGATTTTCTTGCTTGGGTTTGAAAGAAAAACACTTTAGCATCATTAGAGGAGGAGTGTCCTTGAAAACGTATTTATGTTTTCCAAGTGATCTGCGGCTCGGTAGGTGTAATTAGCCCGTTCCTGGGCCTCTGTTGTCTTGTATTTATTCTTGAAGGGCTACATATTCAGAGAGAATGAGAACTGGTCTTCCAGCCTCTCACTGCCCAATACCCTGATTTAAGAGTGGATGGTTAAACATGTTCTTGTTCATAGTAGATAAGTGATCTGTCTCTCTCACACACACGCCTACCTGGAAAATCACCAGAAGCCTGTTGATCATACAGCTTCAGCGTGGGACCCACAGTGCCCGCTTTCAGGCCCAGCCTGAGACGTGCCCTGCCCCCACCTCCTGTGCTCCAGGTAGATGGTGTCCCCCTCCTACCCACCCACCCCCACTTTATCTTTTTGCAGCTTTCTTTATATGTACCCTGGTCCCAGGTTCTCATTTCACAATTTACTTTTCCAGGAAATGATGTTGAATGAGTCCTGGTGTCTCCAGCCCTCCTGCTTCCCATCTCCCAGGGCTCGTTCTCAGCTGATCTGTTTCGGATTCATGAAGATTCCCCATCATTGCCCAGCCTCAAGCCCTCCACTGGAGGTCGGAGCGGCAGATGATTTGTGATTTTGTGTGTGTGTGAGAGAGAGAGAAAGCGAGAGAAGAGACAGAGAAAGCATGTGTGCGTGTGTGAGAGAGCACAAGTGAGAAGCAGAGACAGAGGATGAAGACAGAGAGAAAGGAGTGTGTGTATGAGAGCGAGAGATACTGTGTGTGTGAGAGAGAGAAGACGGTGTATGTGTGATAGAGAAGAGACGGTGACAAAAAGAGAGTGCGTGTGTATGAAAGAGAGAGGCAGAGAGATACAGTGTGTGTTTGTGTGTGTGTGTTGGAGAGGGGCCATGGTCCCTGTACGTGGGAGTTTTCATTTCACCTGGACAACCAGAGAATCGTGACCTTGTTTAGATCCTGAACGCCTTTGAGACTCTGGTAAGGGCTAATGACTGTCACCCCAAAGGAAATGTATGTGCTTGAATACAAACAACGTAGTGCATGTGTTTCCAGTAGTTTCGTGAGCCCCGCCCGAAGGCTCCCAGGATAAGAATCACTACAGTAGGTGTGTAGATCAGATGATTAATGTAATTAAAATAATTTGTTTTTCACAGTGGTGCACTCCTCACACACCTGATATAAAAGTTTTTCTGAAGGTAAGAAGCCCCCAGAAATACGCTGGTCGCACCCAGCTCTCTGATGAGCATACTTAGCTCATATGATTGCATTAATTGGTGTTCAACCAATAACAATAGTCCCGTTGTTAGGTGCCGTCAAGTTGGTTCAGACTCATAGCGACCCTGCGTACAACGGAACAAAGCACTGACCAACTCTGCGCCATCCTCACAATCGTTGCTATATAGTCACACCTAAAATGTTTAATAGTCATATTTATATAGTCATACCTAGTATTTTTTCTGTCTCTGCTTTGTGCAGTGCTCCATGCTTTTATAAGTGGTGTAGCTTTGGTAGGTAAGATCCATGCCTGCCTGGAGCTAGCATTCCAGTGGAGGGTGGGGACAGACAATGAATAAATCAACAATATAGGGCCGCTAGGAGTCGGAATTGACTCGAGGGCAACGGGTTTCAGGGCCACTTGGGATTTCAGTAAGTGCTGTTGATGTTAGTTGCCATCTGGTTGATTCTGACTTATGGCGACCCCATGTACGGGGAATAGAACTGCTCCATAGGATTTTCAAGGCTGTGACCTTTCAGAAGCAGATCACCAGGCTTCTGGGTTCAAACTTCCAGCCTTTCGGCGCTTAACCGTCAGTGTTACAGGAAAATAAACACAGTGACATGCTGGGTAATGGCCGTAAGGGGTCAGGGAAGGCTCTCGAAGGAGACGCTATTTTAACTGAGGCCTGAAAGAAGAAGAGGAGTTCTTCTATGTCTGTCTCGAATTTGGTGCCCTAAAGCCATCACCCTCAAACCCTCACATTCCAGTACCTTCTACCACTGTTCACTGAGGCTCTCCTGCCACACACTGCACTAAGAGCTTTAAATGCTTCTCTGGCCTTGACAGCCTCCCAAAGCCCTGTTATTGTTATTGTGTGCCGTCGAGTCGATTTCGGCTCATAGCAACCCAGTGTAACAGAGCAGAACTGCCCCATAGAGTTTCCTAGGCTGTAATCTTTACGGGAGCAGGTTGCCAGGTCTTTTCTCCCATGGAGCAGCTGGTGGGTTCGAACCACCAACCTTTCAGTTAGCAGCTGAGTGCTTGATTATCACACCCTGGTACTGACACCATTTTACAGATGAGAACACTGAGGCCTAGAATGACCTGCCTGAGGCATGGGGGCAGTGGAACCAGAACTAGACCTGAGCTTGCTCAGATTCCCAGGCCTGTGTTCTTCTTTTCAAAAATAGCTTTATTGAAGTATAATTTAGATACCATAACACTCACTTGTTTTAAGTGCACGACTCAATGATTTTTAGAAAATTTACAGGATTGTGCAACCATCACCACAATCCATTTTTAGAACATTTTCATCACCCCCAGAAGATCCCCTTTGCTCATTTGCAATGACTTGTTCCCATGCCCAGCCCTAGGCAACTGCTAATCTACTTTCTCTCTCTGTAAATTTGCCTTTTCTGGACGTTTCGTGTACATGGACTCATACACTAATATGGTCTTTTGTGCCTGACTTCTTTTACTTAGCACTGTGTTTCTCAACCTTTCTTTTATTATCACCCACCTCTCCTCAAGGAGAAAAGCTAAATTAAATTTAAACTCTCCCTAAAGAGAGAAATTAAATACTAAGGAGTGCTATTTTGTTGAGTAGGGTTGAGCTTTGGAGGGCCACAGACTATTGTAAGATTTTTTTTTCATTCCCCAAGAATCAGTTTTCCCAGCTGAGACATTGAGAATGCATGATGTGGCATAATATGTTTGAGGTCCATCCATGTGGTGGCCTGTATCGGTAATGCTTTCCTTTTTATTGCTGTATAGTATTCTGTGGCTTGAATGGACCACAGTGGGTTTATCCATTCACTGGTTGATGAACATTTGGGTTGTTTCCACTTTTCACCTATCAAAGCTCATGCCCTTGAACACCACACTGAATCGCTCAGCTCAGCTTACCCCCATTTGAGGAAGAGCCCTGTTGCTGGAGGGGGGCTAACCCTCAGCACCTCAGAGTAGAGGTAGTAGTCACTAGGCTGTGTGGGTCTGTCACAGCAATTATCTGAAATGATATCTGCCCAATGTCTAGTAGATGGCAATGGCCCAGTGTGTGTTAGTGGCCCTCCTCACCCCTTCATCCTTCCCGTGGGGAAAGGTGTCCCCTTTGAGATCTGCCCTACGGTGTCCCAGCCCCAGCTTCAACTCCTGTCTCCATGGATTATGTAATGTCTGACGTTATTACTTTCTCTTTTTCTCTCTGGTGTTATTCAGGTCAAACTAAACATTGTTACCTAACAGGAATCTCAGGTATTTCTCTCCTCTTGGCATTTTTCTGCTGGCCTCAGAGGTTGACCCATTTCCAGAGGCCCGATTGATTTCATCTGTCACGGAGTAATGAGGCCTTCTCAGGAGTCAATGCTGGAGTAAGAACAGCACTGGACAGAGAGTCCAGAGACCATGCTTCAGACCTAGCTGGGGCTTAGTGGCCTGGGCCAAACCCCAGAGACGTTTTGAATTAGTTTCTACTTTCTGTAAAAGGCAACCTTGGCAGATGTGCCAGCCTCACAAAATTATAAAGAGCAAATGAGAAATGGACTTGGAAAGTGCCTTGTAGCTGATGAGGCCCTGAGGAGAAGAAAGATTGTGACATATCCCTGTTGTTGCATGGGGCCTGCTCAGTAATGCTCTCCTGCTTGGGTTGTGAAGGGGGGACATATGTGTGTCCACAAAGAGAGACCCTGGGCAGCTCCTGTCTCAGGCCCCAGCTGCTTCCTCTTGGCATCTGAAATCATTCAATGCAAATACTGGGCCCAGTGTGTTAGTCATTAGTTGCCTTTGAGTTGGCTGTCATGCATGGTAACCCCACGTACAACAGAATAAAATGTTGCCCAATCTTGTACCATCTTCATGATCATTGATATGCTCAAGTCCATTGCTGCAGCACTGTGTAGTTCAAGTGCCTTCCAACCTAGGGGCTCATCTTCCAGCACTGTATCGGTCAATATTCCATTGTGATCTGTAGGGTTTTCCTTGGCTAATTTTCAGAAGTAGATGTCAGGGCTTTCTTGGTTGTCTGTCTTAGTCTGGAAACTCCACTGAAACCCGTCCACCATGGGTGACCCTGCTGATATTTGCTATAACTTCCAGTGTCATAGCAATATGCAAGCCACCACAGTACAACAAATTGCCAGATGGATGGTGGCAGTGTGTCAGGGGAGGAGGGAAATTCTAGAACTGTCCTGAATTCGCCTCACTCTGAGGGGAGTGTGTCTTAAGCTGAGTTCTCTAGAGGAGCAGAACCAGTAAAGCATACATATAAATATATATAGAGAGAGAGGTTTATTTCAAGGAAATGGCTCATGCAATTGTGGAGGCTGGCAACTCCCAAATCTGTAGGTTGGGCAGCAGCTGGAGGCTTCTCCTGACTTACGTGGTTGTGGGAGCTGATGAACCCAAAATCTGCAGGTCAGATGGCAGGCTGCTGGCTCACGTCCCAAGAACCGGAGGTCAGAGGATGAGAGTGTGACAGGATGGATACAGGACTGAGAGAGAGAGAGACAGAGACCTTTCCCAGAACATCCATATATATTGGATGTAGGCCATACTTCCAAGGAAATTCCCCTTTCAACTGACTGGCTGCTCACATGTGATGGTTAAGATTGTGCGTGTGTCAACTTGTGTGGGCCACGATTCTCAGTGTTTATATGTGATCACCCCCATGATGGGATCTGGTATGAGTAGCCAATCAGTTGAAAGGGAATCTCCTTGGGCATGTAGCCTACATCTGAATGTAAGTGGGCGTCCTGGCTTTTGCCCTCTCTGGATCTTGCAGCTGCCTTCTGTTCATCTGACGTCAGTTTTTGGGACTTGAGCTAGCAGCTTACCTGCCAACTTGGGATTCATCGATCTTCGCAGGCTGTGAGCAAGAGTCTTGCTCTCTGACCTGCCGCTCTTGGGTTCACCAGTCCCTGGGGTTACATGAATCAGGAGAAGCCTCTATCTTGATCCATGGACTTGGGACGTTCCAGCCTCTACAATCGCATGAGCTGTTTCCTTGATATAAATCTCTCTCTGTCTCTCTCTCTATATATATATATATTTATATGCTTTACTGGTTTTGCTTCTCTAGAGAACCCAGCCTAAGACATCACATCAGATCACAAAATGGAAAATGATTACATAATATCTGCCAAACCACTAAGAATCATGGCCTAGCCAAGTGACACATAATATTAACCATCACAGAGTGTATGCAGTGTCTAAACTCCCAGGCTTGAGGGCTGAGGCGGTGCCCAATAAAGGTATGGGAGCAACCAATTACCACCCCTCCTGCATACTTTAGTTTTCACCCCCCTTCCTGGCAATTTTCCTGCTTTCTATTGAATAGACCTGGACAGAGGGGAGGCGCCTAAGTTTGCGACCTTAAAGGTTACCTTCCTGGGAGCCAACTGAGCATAGGGGTTAAAAGGGAGAAGTCTGAGATTAGAAGGAGCCCTGCTGGCTCAGTGGTTAAAAGCTATGGCTATTAATCAAAAGGTTGGCAGTTCAAATCCACCAACTGCTCCTTGGAAACCCTATGGGGCAGTTCTACTCTGTCTGTATAGGATCGCTATGAGTTGGAATCGACTCAGTGGCAATGGATTTGTTTTGTTTTCTGGAGTCAGACTGCCTGAGCTTAAATCTCAGCTCTGCAGCTTCCTGGGTGAGTGGCTTTGGGCAAATTAATAAACTTCTCTAAGCCTCAGTTTGCTTAGCTATAAACTGGGACTATTATGTACCTACCTCAGGGAGGGATTGTGAGGCTCAGGTGAGATGAAAGTGCTCAGGTCCGTGTTTGACACTTACAGCCTGTTCCATAAGCATTAGCTGTTGTTGCTGTAGCCTTGTGCTCTCTAGGGTAGTAGATCGAAAGACCTGGACCAAGGGCAGCCTTCTAAGAGGGAGAAGGCAACTGCCTGCAAGATGTGCTTTTAGAAGGCTACCAGACTCAAATTTGCATAATGCTCCCAAGCCTTCCCCACACTCCAATTCAAATGCAGATGCCCCCTAGAAGGGCTCACAGATTCAGACTTCTCAGCTGAGGCCCAGAGTAACAGAGGCGGAGGGAGGGCACCGGTGGGCCCAGAGGGAGGAGAGGTCTTCAGAGCCACGGCCTTGTCCCTCCTGGCCCCCATTCCTGTGCCCAGCATAGGCTTCAGCGCCAACTTTTTGCCTGGAATTATCCTTATTAGAGGCAGATGTTGGGCCAGATTGTTCATGAAAGGTCTTCAAGTTGGAACTGATTTTTCTTTTTTTTCCAAATACATTGTCTTTTGAAGAGAGAGAGAAGAAAGATGGGTGAATGAATGTATACATGTATGACTGGGTGGCCAAAGAGCTCAGAAGCACTCATACTTCCATGCAGTTTCTCTTCAGTGAAACTTGCCATTCCATCTTTTCTCCGTCAGACACAATGATGACGTTTCAGAGGGGAAGTGACTTGGCCCAATGACCAAGGGTCTAGATCATACTGCCTCCTGACCAGTGTGCTGATAAATTTTTAACAACTAGCTCTTCAGGGGGCAAACCCTGACTTATAGCATTTACAAATTTCCACGGTGTAAATACTTCACCATGGCCAATTTTAAGCTATCACTGTTGACATAGTACATGGAGTTTGGAAGAGATGCTCAGAAGAACATCATTATACAATATTTCTACCACATAGGTACATACATAACCTCCAGAGCATACAAAATAGTTAAATAATAGGAAATGATGAGTTTTGAGTATGTATTACCTTTGTTGTTAATGCGATTTGGTTGATGGTAAGTTTATGTAACTTAAAAATTGGCTTGCAGAATTCCTGAAAATTTAACAATTAGCTCTTATGAGCCAGTATGAGCTGGATTCAGCATACTACTGCCCTCAACCCATGAGTCTATAGGAGCCATGGAGAGTCTTGTCTCTACAGTCTGTTCCATTTGGAACACATCCACATGGCAGGCCCAGCCAAGATGGCTGTCCTTGTTGCCAGTCCTTAGAATCCAGAGGACGAATGGGAAGTAGCCATTCCACAAATGCATCCTTTGCTGTGCACCACCTCCCCCAATGAAGTTTGGTTTTGTCCTGCCTTAGTCTGGACTATTCACAAAGAGGATTCAAAGATACTCAATTTTCAGTTTATTTACTACTTGAGAAAATTCTAGCAACTCTCACAAAGGCAGGTTCATGTGAAAGGAAAAGTCCTCAGAGGAAAAAAAGGTCTCCCAAAGATATCAGAGTGGAGAATCGCACTTTCCCTCAGGAATACTGGAGAGAAGTTCCAGGGGACAAATCTATTCTCCTGACAGGAGAGCAGGGCATTGTGGGTAACCTCCTCCCAGAACAAGAAGCGAGGTCAGGGCCTAGGCCCCATGCAGGTTGGAGACCTGCCTTGCTCCTGCATGCTGTGTTGGGCCTGGCTGTAAGAGATGGCCAGCAGGTAGCCGAGCCTTTCAGTTGCCTCTCCCCCTATCTCACCCATGACTCCCCTGGGCTTCTGCTTGCTCCAGGGGAGCCCATTGGAGCATTATCCTGGAAGAAAGCCATCCTGGCTGAATGAGCAGCGTCTGCTTTCTGAAGGAGCCGCTCTGCTGCCCAAAGACTGCCTGACTCCTGGCCCTGGGCCATTGTGGAAGGACAAAGCTGACACACACAACAATCCCACGACAATCTCCTCTCAACTCTTTCTTCTTTATTATTGTTATTATTACCTTTCAAACACTCAAGCTCCTTGGGCTCGTTATCTCTGGTGAGGCCTTTGGCCAAAGTGTGTGGGGGCCACTTCTCCTTCTTTTGCACCCCCTCGCCCTCATAGGCCCAGTTTCACTGCTGTCTCTGACAAAATACATAAAACTGATACTGATCGGTTAACATACATGACATCTTTAAACTTTAATCCATTTTCCCTCTCTCTACACCGCGGGCCAGTCTCTGTAGAGGTGCCTATCCATTGTTCCCTGTCAAAGCCTTCTTGAGTGGGTTTCCCACTGAGTCACTTTTGTGTGAGTCAAATCAAGATTATAGGTAGCAGAGAAGAAAAAGCAGAGAAGAGAAGGTTAGCCCCTCATTTTAGACTTTAAGAAAAATCTGCCAGCAGGTTCCAGTCGGAGTGGGTAACGCACATGAAAGACCAAGTCCAAGCTGGGTCGCCCGTGTCACCAGAGGAGTTTTTCAGGAAGAAGGACACAAAACACGCATTGTCGTGGTGGCACACAGAGACATAAATTTAGGAACATGTTCGCCCTTCGCCTGAACATAGTTAGCTCTGATAATGAGGAACAATAAGCTGGAATGAAACCTCCCGGGCTGAGTAGAGAGAGCGTTGACACTTGCTCATTCTCCCACAAAAGTGGTTTCTCTCTTCTTCCTCCCCTTATCTGCCTCCCAGTGCCAAATGGCCTGTAGCCACTCACCATTGTCCTCCTGCACCTCTGCTTGGTGGAAAGATGGAAAGCTCATGTGCCTCACAGAGGGACAGTGGCTCTTCCAAATTGGAGAAAAATCCTTGTTGGCCTCTCAAGTACCTTTGGGGAAAGCTCAATAGAGGATGTGACTTTCATAACAGACAAGGTATGTAGTTATCTCTTCTTGCTCTCAAGATGCAGTGGACAGTTGAGTTAGCAAGGTGACCTAGCATAACAGAAGGTCATAGGCTCTGGAGTTGGACTGCCTGGGGTCAATCCTGGCTCTACTGCTTTGAGTTGTGAGGTCTTGGGCAAGTTACCTCACTTCTTGTTGTTTGCTGCCGTTGAGTTGGCTCTGGCACACAGTGACCCCGTGCATAATGGATTGAAATGCTGCCCAGTCCTGTGCCATCCCCATAATTGGTCGCAGGTCGGATTGCTGTGATCCAGTGAAGGGTTTTCATTGGCTGATTTTCAGAAGTGGATCGCCAGGGCTTTCTTCCTTATTTCTTAACATCTCACTTTTCTATAGTTAGGCTAGTACTACCTCTCAGACTTGATAGCAGGATTAAATGTCTGTAAATTGTGTAGCATGTACGTGTTGACTCATTATTTTCACTGGAGGAATGAATCAATCCCCCCTGAGATAAAATGAAGCAATTGAGTTAGATGATGAAGATCTAAACCTGTAGGTTCTATGATTCTCCTTTAAACTTCCCCTTCAATCTTAGATGGGTGAGGTTATCTCCTTCTCATGGATAAGAAAACTGGGATCTAGAAACAGTGAATAACACAGCCGAGGAGACATAGCAAATAGTGAAGGATGACTCCTGGGCGTGGCTCTGCACCATTTTCAAGCACAGTAGAAGCTGTAAAAGCCAGAAAGTGTGTAAAGCAGAAACCTATCAGAGAAGGAACACTCAAATATTTTCCACTAAAATGAGTGATAGAAAGTGGTAAGATTGCACCCTGTCAAAAGTGGAAAACTTGCGAGACCTGGAAAAACAAGGCAGTCTCGTCAAGTTCCGACTCTTACAGGTTTCACTGTATAACAGAGTCAGTGACCTGAGTAGTTAGAAGCATTTATTGCAAGAGAGATTGAAAGTAAAATTATTTGGAGATTAAGAAACCAGTCGCCATCAAGGTGACTCCAACTCATGGGACCCCATGTGTGTTGGAGTAGAACTGTGCTCCATAGGGTTTTCAATGGCTGATTTCTCCCAAGCAGATCTCTTTGGAGGCACCTCTGGGTGGACTCCTTGAACTGCCAACCTCTCAGTTAGCAGCCAAGTGTATTAACTGTTTGCTCTACCCAAGGACTCCATTTAGAGATTAACCCTGAATTTAAAAAAAAAAAAAGCCTGCTCCCTAGAATCTCCCATTCCCTAAACACCCTGGTGAAACCCTTGGTCAGCGAGGGCTCAGACCAGGTGGTCCCAGGAGCAGACAGTTTTGTGGCACAGCATAGTGGTTAAGAAGCTGGGTTTGAACTTTGATTCTACCACTTCCTGGCTGGTTGCCTTAGGGCAAGTTATTTGATCTCCTCGAACCTCAGATTTTTCTGCACATTTTTTAAAAATTAAGGTTTAATTTCTGTACAGTAAAATTCACACATTTTAGTGTACAGTTCTGCAAGTTTTGGCAAACATATACACTGGAATAACCACCACCACCACAATCAAGATATATACAGAACATTTCCAACACCGCTCCCAAAAAATTCTCCTATGCCCTTTTATAGTCAATCTCCTCCACCTACCCACCGCTAACCCTCAAACCAGTGATCTGTTTTCTGTCCCTGTAGTTTTTCCTTTGCACAAATATCATCTAAATGTAATCATACAGTTTGTGGCCTTTTGCAAGTGTATTTGAGATTCTTTCATGCTTTTTATATATCAGTAGTTTGTTCCTTTTTATTGTCGAATAATATTCTATTGTATGGATGAACTACAGTTTGTTTATCATTCCTCAGTTGACATTTTGGGTTGTTTCATTCTTGATGATTTTGAGTAAAGCCACTATAAACATTTATACCTAGGTTTTTGTGTGGATTTAGCTTTCCATTTTACTTGGGTCAACACCTAGGAGTGGGATTGCTGGGTCATATGGTTAGTGTATGTTTAATTTTATAAGAAACTGCCAAACTCTTTTCCACTTTGCATTTCCACCAGCAGTGTATGAGAGTTACTGTTATTCCGCATCCCTGTCAGCACTTGATATTATCGGTTTTAAAAATTTTAGCCGTTCTAATAGGTGTATGAACCTTGGTTTTTAATCTCTAAAATGAAGACCATAATTGTGCCTGCATGATATTCTTGTGCAAGTTAGTTGACATCACCTTGTAAAGTGCTTAGCACAGTGCCTGGCATGTAAGGAGGGTTTGTTAAATGTGAGCTGCATTATTTATTATTCTGTCCAAGCCTGACATTCTTGCACGTGATGGATATTGTACATTATGCTTCTCAAGACCCCTTTCCTTGCATGAAAACATTAGTCTCTATTTGTCCAGATTGCTGCAGGGCTCTGTGAAGAGACCACTTTTTGTCTCTGTTTTAAAACCCGGCTCTGTTTTGTCCCCCTGGCTTTTTGCAAAGGGACTAAGCAGCAACTGCTGGCACCAGGCCAGGTGAGGGAGCGCTGAGGCCAGGCTTCGGTGAGCAGACCCTCTGAACGGGCCTTCCTGCCACCACTTGAAGTGTGGGGGTTTTCCTTGGACTGCTCTCACCCCTGCTGCCGGGCTTCCTTGCCTGTCTGCCCCGCCAGCACTGAGCTCCTAGCCAGTGGCACAGGGGTACTGCATACACAGCTCACTATTAAACATGGATCACAAAAAAAGGCAAAATGTATAAACGAATCAGTCTCTGGGGGATTTGGCCTTGGAGATCTCATGGAGGGAAACAACCGTACAAGCGTTCGTTTCAAAGAACAGCTGAGCTATTGGCCTAATCACAGTGGCCACCATTGGAGGCTGGAGATGATGACATTCATTCCCTTTTCCCAACTGCAGCCCCACAGAGCAGTGTTAATGTTCCAGGTAGCCCTGATATTCAGCAGCAGCCCAAGTTCCTAGGGCTTTGGGCAATCTGGCAGCAGACCCAAAGATACGAGACCAAAGACCTAAATAATCCAGACAGTCAACCTAAAGAAATATGGAGGTGGGTCCAAAGACATCAAGTGGCAGGTCCAGGCATTAGGTATTGTGCCTAAATAATGCAAATGGCAGGCTTAAAAAAATGGATGGCAAACCTGAAGACACCAGGCAGTGGGCCTAAAGAAACCAGGAAGTGGGCTCAAAGAAGTCAAGTGTCAGGAACAAGGAATACAGGTGACAGGTTCAAAGTAGAGTTGCATGGCACTGCTTATATGCTTCTTTTGTGCAAATTAGGAAGCCGTTCCCTCTGGGCAAATGTGGCTCCATGGGTGCCCTGCTTTGGTGGGCAGAGCAGCTGCAGTGGCTGGATACCCTTGGGCAGGACACATCATGGAAAGCTCATGTGGCAGCCCTGGGTCCAAGGCTCTTACATTGCCCTGCCACACCTCTGGGATTCTTTCCAAGTGGGTTTTCATGGCCATTGTGATAGATGAGCCCCACCAATGAATTATGCTTTGCATAAGCCTCCCTGTCATTGGGATAGTCTTCAGGGACCACTGCCCCATTGTCTCCGGGAGAAGAAAGGCTCAACAAGAAGAGAGTTAGGGCACAGTGGGAAGAGAGCAATGCCAGAGCTTGGACTTGGAGAGCCCTTGCCATTGGGAGGGAGAGGCTGAGCTGAAATCATGTTGGCACAGAGAGGGCTGTCAGCAAGAAATCACCATTTCCAGCCACTTCATTTGTCAGAGGAACTTGGACTCTGGGAGGGGCAAGGACCTGAGAAGAGCCACACAGTCATTTAGTGCCAGAATGCTGAAGGAGGCCGGGAGGGACTGCACTGTGGGGTTGGTCAGTGGGGTGAGTGTGGCACCATGGAGGGCAGCTAATCCAAGAGGCAGGGAAGTTCCTTCGCAGCTCAGAGGGACATGAGGTTGATCTAGGAAGTCCTGGGGGTAGGTAGAAGGGAAGAAAAGTCACAGAAGAAAGACAGCTTGAACCTTCCTTCCTTTGGCTCCAGGGACCCCATTCTCTTGGTTTTTCTTCTACCTCTCTAGCTGTTCCTTCTTGGTCTCTTTGCTGGCTTCTCTTTTGTAGACTCCCAATGTTGGAGTGTCCCAGAGCTCTGTCCCTGGCTCTCTTCTCTACCTACACATTCTCTCTCTCCCAGTAATCTCATTCAGATTCATAACTCTAAATATCCCCAAATCTGCCCAGCCCTGGTCTTTCCCCAGAACTCCAGTCTTGCATATCCAACTGTTAAGTGACACTTTCTTTTAGCTATCTAATAAACCTGTTGCCGGCAGTTGATTCCAACTCATAGCGACCCTGTAGGACAGAGTGGAACTGCCCCATAGGGTTTCCAAGGAGTGGCTGGTGAATTGGAACTGCTGACCTTTTGGTTAGCAGCCAAGCTGTTAACCACTGTGACTCCAGGGCTCTAGATATCGAATAGCATGGCCTAATAAATCTTCATCACTTGTCCCAAGCCTTCTCCACCTCCAGTCTCCCCCTCATAGGAAAGGGCACTCCTATCCACCCAGTTGCCTTGACTCCTGTTTCCATCACTGTTCTCCCCCAAATCCAATCCATGAGCACTTTCTGTCAATTCTGCTTTCTAAAAACGAGCAAGTCCAAACAATTCTACCTTCCAACATGGATCCACTTCTCTCTATCATCACTGACTATCCTAGCTCAAGACAAGTCACCTTTTGCTTAGAGTAGCACAATAGCTCCCTATCTGGCTTCTCCATCCACTTCTGTTCTTCCCCTACCTCCCGCCTCTTCAATCTATTTTCTACATAGCAGTCAGGCTAATCTTTTCAAAACATTAATTATATCACACCACTCCCAGATTAAAGTTCCCCAGTGGACTTGTGTTGCGATTGACTAAAATAAAACCTCCTTATCGTGCTGCACAAGGCCCCACACAAACTGGCCCCTTCCTACTTTGCCAACCTTATCATGAACATACTCCACTTTATCCATTGCATTCTGTTGTTCTGCTCTAAGCCCCCCACCTTAAACCCTTGCTCCAGCTGTCCCTCTCCTGGAATACTCTTCCCACTGGCATTCACAAGGCTGGGTCTTTTTTTTTTTCTTTTCATTTCCTCTCAATCACATCCATAGAGAGGCCCACCCCATATCCCCAGCCTAAAGTATTCACCCAGTCAAGCTGTATTACACCAGCCTATTTTAATTCTCCATGTGGCATTCATCCCTCTCTGATTTTATTCTCTTTGTCTATTATTTCCTGTCCTTTCTCACTAGAATGCAAACTCCCTGAGAACAGAGAATGTGTCTTTTTTTGTCCACTGTGTGTCCATCACTTAGCAGAGTACCTGGCCTATTGAAGGTGCTCAACAGATATTTGTAGCATGAGTGAAGAACTGAAGGAAAGAAGGATGGAAAGAATGAGTGAATGAGTGAACACTGGACTCATAGCCGAAGGACCCATCCTCTGGCTCTGTGTCCCAGAGAAATAGTTACCTGTTCATTCATTTAGTGCACATTCTCTGTGCCCCTACTCTAAGGAAGGCTGATAGGTAAGAAGTGGTCCCTGTCTTCAGAGAGCTCACAGTCCCAAGGAGAGATGGACAATCATGGAGACAGGGCACTAGGAGAACTCAGAAGAGGGTTTGTCACTCATCCCAGAGAGGGGTTCTTAGAGGAGGCTACATCTAAATTGATCCCCCAAAGACAAGGAGGTGATGCACCAAGAGTGGTCCAGAAAGGGGACACAGCAGATCCAGAGGCCCTGAGGTGAGAGAGAGAAAGCATGGTCTATTTCAGGAATGGAGAGAAATTGTCAATGGCTGGAACCATAGAGCAGAAAGAAGGAAGAAAGAAGAGAGGGAGGGAGGAAAGGAAGGAAAAAGCGAGAAGGTAATGCCGATGGAGAAAATTTGATCCTTATGTTCAGCGGCCTTCTGTTTAGAAACAGGGAGGAGGGAAGAAAGAGGTCCTGATTCTCTCCGTGGCCTTCCCTTGTTCTGGTCCTCTGGCCCTGGCCTCCTGCACAGTCTGCTTCTAGATCTCCCCTGTGCCTGACGATAACAACAGAGGGCATGTCACGGTGACCTCAGGTTCCTTTTATCCCCCGCCACCTGGACAACTAGGCTATTTAAACTCACTAGGCTCTTTGAGGAGGAGCCCTGGTGGTGCAGTGGTTAAGCACTCAGCTGCTAACTGAAAGGTCAGCTGTTTGAACCCACCAGCCACTCCACAGAAGAAAGATGTGGCAGTCTGCTTCTGTAAAGATTACAGCTTTGGAAACCCTATAGGGCAGTTTTGCTATGCCCTATAGAGGTACTGTGAGTCAGAACTGACTTGACAGCAACAGGTTTGGCTTTTTGCTTTAGTTTCTTTGAACCTCCATTACCACCTTCACTTACACGTGAGGAAACCCAGTCCCAGAGCAGAGGGCCTTGTTGAAGCTGCAGAGCCAGGAAGAGAACTGGCTCTTCAGCCCTCGGCCAGGGTTCTCCATGTGGCCCACACTCTCTTCTCTCCTGAGACATGTCTCAGGCAGACTCTTCGTATCCAGGGGAGAGTGCTCTGGAGGGCCTGAAAAGCCTGGCCCAGCACCCTCCAAGGGGCTCCCTGCCACATTCCCACTGTTCCAAAAACCTTCTACAAGCCATTGGTGTCACTGATGGCTCCAGGCCAAGCTGATGGCATCTGTTCTGATTTAAAGTATTTATCTTGAGAGTCAAGTGTAGTTGAGCTGCCTGTTTCTTGGCAGAGCTGGCTGGCAATGGACTTGGCCCGTGGTGGTGCCTGGCTCCAGGGGATGATGCTCGGGCTGTAGAGGAGACCCACAGAGAGTCCTATTTACATTGAGAGGATCTCTTAAGTCCTGGCTAAGGAGGCTGCCCATTCCTCCTGAGTGCTCCCTGGTGAGGGGTGTTCTATTTGTGATACACTCTCAAGGGATGTGAAATGAAGGGAGCCAATGAGGGGCAGGGCCTGGTTCTACTTCGCCTCTTTCCAAATCGTCATGTATCCTTGGGCCACTTTCTCTGCTTCTTTGGGTCTCACTACCTCATTCTCCATGTGGAGACAATGCTGCCTGCTTCACGGAGTAACTGAGAGTTCCTGAGAGATGTCTGTAAAGTTGGAGAAATGCCAACTGCTAGCTAACTAGGAAGTCCCTGGGTGGTGCAAATGAGCAACGTGCTGGGCTGCTAACTGAAAGGTTGGAGGCTTGGGTCCTTCCAGAGGTAACTTGGAAGAAAGGCCTGGCAATTTACTTTGGAAAAATCAGCCATTGAAAACCCTATGGAGCACAGTTCTACTCTGACATACATGGTGTTGCCGTAAGTCTGAGTCAATGGCAACTGATTTTAGCTAACCAGAGATGAGTTATGGCACGGGGACAAATGGTTTGCAGAGAGTCTACGTGTTCCATGGCCCTTGCCTCAGTGTCCTGAAGAGGCATGGACACACTGAGAGCTAGGTCAGCAAGAACACTGGGCAGCTATCACTGTCTTCAGCAATAAGAACTCCAGGTGAGCCTTTAATATTAATAACAATTATACTGGCTAATGTTTATTAGGGGCTGCAGGTGCCAGGCACCAAGCTTTGCAGGCACTCTCACATAATCAGCCCCAGGGGTCAGTATATTATTCATGTGTTCCAAATAAGGAAATGGCTCTCAGAGAAGTTGAGGAATAGAACCCATGCTTTTAAGTAGCAAACCTGGGATATGAACTCAGGTCCTTCTGTCCAAAGCCCATATTCTTCATAACCACAGGTCCTTCTGTCCAAAGCCCATATTCTTCATAACCAATATCTAAAAAAGCAGATGTACAACCCTTATTGTACTTTATGGAACACATGATAAGTGTTCACCAGCCCAAGGGTCTACTATCAACAGGATGCAGTGTGCCAGAGGTGTGTGATGATGAAGGAAAGACAGGTGAGTGTCTTAGGCTGGATTCTCTAGAGAAGCAAAACCAGTAAAGCGTATAGAGAGAGAGAGAGAGAGATTTATATCAAGAGGCTGGAAAGTCACAAGTGCAAGGGTCAGGCTGGAGGCTTCTCCTGACTCATGTAGCTGCAGGGCTGACAAACCCAAGATCAGCAGATCAGATGTCAGGCCTCTGGCTCACAGGCTGCAGAGGTCAACATATCAGTAGGTAAGACAGCAGGCAGCTGGCTCAGAGACTGTGGAGGCTGACAAATCCCAAGACTGGCAGGTAGGCTGCTAGCTCAAGTCCCAAGAACTGGAGGTCAGATGCAAGTCTGAGAGGAGCAAAAGCCTACAAGTTTTGCCAGAAAGTACACATATATTGGATGTAGGCCATACCCTCAAGGAAACTCCCTTTCAGCTGATTGACTGCTCATAGCAGATCTCATCATGGAGGTGATTGCAATATATCAGATCTTATTATGGAGGTGATTACATCGTTACATACCGGCCAAACCACTGAGAAACACGGCCCAGCCAAACTGACACACAGTGTTAACCATCACAGTGGGCAGTGGGCAGACTCATTCCAGCTCCTGGGTCGGACTTGGTCTGTGGACTGGAAGCAGCTGCTGAAATTGGGAGGATTATTCCAGTCTCATCTTGGACTTTTTTTTTTCTCTGTTAGACAGCAACTGACTTAACCTGGTTGAGAGTTTGGGCATTGAGTCAGACATCGCTGCTGAATATTCAGATACATATTCAGTATCTGGGGGACCTTGGGCAATTTACCTCATGCCTGTGCCTCAAGTTTCTCCTTTATAGAACAAGGATAATAAGCAGGACTGTTGTAACAAGGTATAAAATAGACTAACGCATGTTCACAGACGATGACAGAAGGTGATGCTAAACTCAAAATGATGAGTCCCTAACAAGGTTGCAGCAGTACGTCCACAGGGAACCGCCAGAAATTCAAGCAGGATTCGGAAGACCACGTGGAACAACGGATATCACTACTGATGTCAGATGGATCTTGGCTGAAAGCTGAGAATACCAGAAAGATGTTTACCTGTGTTTTATTGACTATGCAAAGGCATCCGACTGTGTGGATCATAACAAATTATGGATGACATTGTGAAGAATGGGAATTCTAGAACACTTAATTGTACTCATGCAGAACCTGTGCATAAACCAAGAGGCAGTTGTTGAACAGAACAAGGGGATACTACGTGGTTTAAGATCAAGAGAGGTGTGCATCAGGGTTGTATTCTTTCACTATACTTATTCAATCTGTATACTGAGCAAATAATCCAAGAAGATGGACTATATGAAGAAGAACTTGGCATCAGGATTGGAGGAAGACTCATTAACCTGCGATATGCACATGACACAACCTTGCTTGCTGAAAGTGAAGAGAACTCGAAGCACTTACTGATGAAGATCAAAGACTACAGCCTTCAGTACGGGTTACACCTCAACATAAAGAAAACAAAAATCCTCACAACTGGACCAATAAGCAACACCATGATAAATGGAGAAAATATTGAAGTTATTAAGGATTTCATTTTGCTTGAACACCCATGGAAGCAGCAGTCAAGAAATCAAAACAACGTGTTGCATTGGGCAAATCTGCTGCACAAGATCTCTTTAAAGTGTTAAAAAGCAAAGATGTCACCTTGAGGACTAAAGTTTGCCTAACCCACGCTATGATATTTTCGAATGCATAGGAGGCATGCGAAAGCTGGATAATGAATAAGGAAGACCGAAGAAGAATTGATGCCTTTGAATTATGGTCTTGGAGAAGAATATTGAATATACTATGGGAGGAGCCCTGGTGGCTCAATGGTTAAGAGCTCGGCTACTAACTAAAACATCGGCAATTCAGGTCCACCATCCACTTCTTAGAAATCCTATAGGGCATTTCTACTCTGTCCTATAGGATTGCTATGAGTTGGAATTGATTAGATGGCAATGGGTTTATCAACTGCCAGAAGAACAAACAAATCTCTCTTGGAAGAAGTACAGCCAGAATGCTCCTTAGAAAGGAGGATGGAGAGACTTTGTCTTTCATGCTTTGGACATGTTATCAGGAAAACTTTATCAACAATTGTGAGAATGGTACAGCACTGGACAGTGTTTTGTTCCGCTGTACATAGCGTCACTGTAAGTCAGAACTAACTCAACAGCACCTAACAATAAAAACATTAGTTTAACAGCACCCTACCACCTCCATCCTTGCAACACACATATGCCCACACAATTGATATGAGTCTCTAGTCAAAGCTTAACATGAGTCCTCAATTTCTTTGGGATAGCCAGAGCCATGCTGTTTGCTGGTGTGTCTGAAATGGCTACTGAAGCATTGTGGGACAATATCCATGGTGCATCTGTATCAGCCTGCAATATGGTGGAACTATTAGGCTTCGCATATAGCTTCAGAAAACTGAGATAATTTTTATTTATTTGAAGCAGCCGTTTATTATCTAGGGTGTCATGGTTTGAATTATGTCCCCCCAAAAAATGTGTGTATTAATTTGGCTAGGCCATGATTCCTGGTACTGTGTGATTTTCCCGTATGTTGTAAACCTGCCTCTATGATGTTAATGAGGGAGGATGGGTGGCAGTTGTGTTAGTAAGGCAGGACCTGATCTACAAGACTGGATTGTGTCCTGAGGCAATCTCTTGAGATATAAAAGAAGTGAGCAGTGAGCCAGGGGGACCTCATACCATCAAGAAAGCAGTGCTAGGAGCAGAGCGTGTCCTTTGGACACGGGGTCCCTGTGCAAAGAAGCTCCCAGTCCAGGGGAACATTGATGAGAAGGCCAACAGAGAGAGAAAGACTTCCCCTGGAGCTGACACCCTGAGTTTGGACTTTTAGCCTACTTTGACGATGAGGAAATAAACTTCTCTTCATTAAAACCATCCACTTGTGGTATTTCTGTCGTAGCAGCACTAGATAACTAAGACATAGGATGAGGATGGTTAAAAGGGACTCTAAGTTGCAGGGATGCTTTGAGAAAGGCCCACAAAATCTACTGTGAGTAGATGAAGACTCAAAGAAACAACTTTGAGATTACAGGTTGGAGACACATAACATGAAGAAGAGATAGAAGTGTTTGTGTAGGAAGAAGACTTGAGGGGGCTGGGCCACTGACTTCAAACACCCGGGGGACGTTAAAGAAGACTTAAGTAAATGAATATATATAGAAGGCAGAAGAAGAATTGAAGCATTCAAATTATGTTATTGGTGAAAAATATTGAACATACTGTGAAATGCCAGAAGAATGAACAAATCAGTCTCAGAAAAAATACAATCAGAATTCTCCTTAGAAGTGGGGATGGCAAGAATTTGATGTGCTCACTTTGGACATGTCATCAGGAAAAACCAATTGCTAGAAAAGGACATCATGCTTGGTAAAGTAGAGGATCAACAAAAATGAGGTAAACTCTCAATGAGATGGATTGACACAATGGATTCCAACCTACCAACAATTATGAAGATGGCACAGGACCAGACAGTGTTTCATTTCATATGTATAGTCACCTTGAATTGGAGCCTATGCGACAGCAACGGACAACATTAGTATATCTGGATTTATTTCTGACATTTACTTATGTTTTTATATTTCCTAACTTTCCTATTGTTTCTTTATTCTTTTTTTTTTTTTCCTGCCTCTGTTTGGATAGATCAGATTTTCCTTGTTCCATTTATTTATTTTTCTATTGATTTGTAAATTGTACACGTTATTTGTGCTCTTCTAGATATCTAACTGTCCCTTCAACATTTTATCATGAAAAATTTCAAATATACAAAAAAAATGAAAGCATTTTACCACGAACACCCATACGTTGTTGTTGTTAGGTGCTGTCTAGTCCGACTCATAGTGACCCTATGTACAACAGAATGAAACACTGCCCGATCCTGCGCCATCCTCACAATCATTGTTTGCTTGAGCCCATTGTTGCAGCCACTGTTTTCATTTCATCTTGTTGAGGGTCTTCCTCTTTTTTGTTGACCCTCTACCAAGTATGATGTCTTTCTCCAGGGAACGATCCCTCCTAATAATAAGTCCAAAATACGTGAGATGAAGTCTCGCCATCCTTGCTTCCAAGGAGCATTCTGGCTGTACTTCTACCAAGATAGATTTGTTCGTTTTTCTGGCAGTCCATGGTATATTTAATATTCTTCGCCAACACCATAATTCAAAGGCATCAATTCTTCTTTGGTTTTCCTTATTCACTGTCCAGCTTTCGTATGCATATGAGGTGACTGAAAACACCATGGCTTGGGTCAGGCACACCTTAGTCCTTAAAGTAACATCTTTGCTTTTTAACACTTTAAAGAGATCTTTTGTAGCAGATTTGCCCAATGCAATGCGTCATTTGATTTCTTGACTGCTGCTCCCATGGGCATTGATTGTGGATCTAAGTAAAATGAAATCCTTTACAATTTCAATATTTTCTCCATTTATCATGATGTGGCTTACTGGTGAAGATTTTTGTTTTCCTTATGTTGAGGTGTAACCCAAACTGAAGGCTGTAGTCTTTGATCTTCATCAGTAAGTACTTCAAGTCCTCTTCACTTTCAGCAAGCAAGGTTGTGTCATGTGCATATCGCAGGTTGTTAATGAGTCTTCCTCCAATCCTGATGCCAAGTTCTTCATATAGTCCAACTTCTTGGATTATTTGCTCAGTATACAGATTGAATAAGTATGGTGAAAGAATACAACCCTGATGCACACCTCTCTTGATCTTAAACCACACAGTATCCCCTTGTTCTGTTCAACAACTGCCTCTTGGTTTATGCACATGTTCTGCATGAGTACAATTAAGTGTTCTAGAATTCCCATTCTTCACAATGTTATCCATAATTTGTTATGATCCACACAGTCGGATGCCTTTGCATAGTTAATAAAACACAGGTAAACATCTTTCTGGTATTCTCAGCTTTCAGCCAAGATCCTCTGACATCAGCAGTGCTATCCCTTATTCCACGTCCTCTTCTGAATCCTGCTTGAATTTCTGGCAGTTCCCTGTCTATATACCGCTACAGCCATTTTCGAATGATCTTCAGCAAAATTTTGCTTGAGTGTGATATTAATGATATTGTTTGATAATTTCCACATTCTGTTGGATTACCTTTCTTTGGAATGCGTACAAATCTGTATCTCTTCTAGTTGGTTGGCCAGGTAGTTGGCTTCCCAATTTCTTGGCTTAGATGAGTGATTGCTTCTAGCACTACATCCATTTGTTGAAATGTCTCAATTGGTATTCTGTCAATTCCCTGAGCATTGTTTTTTGCCAGTGCCTTCAGTGCAGCTTGCACCTCTTCCTTTATATTCTATAATTAATATTTTGCTGCATCTGCTAAATCAATATCCATTTATCCATCCATCTAAATTTTTAATATGTTTCACATAAATTGCAGAAATCTATATCCTTTACCCTTAAACATTTCAGCATGCGTGTCATTGACCATAGTTCAATATTTGTTTATACGGTGAGTGCCGGAACTTGGCAGGACTGTCTTGTTTTTCCAGGTATCGCAAGTTTTCCGCCTTTGACAGGGTTCAGTCTTACCACTTTTATATCGCTCTCTATTAGTGGAAAATATTTGAGTTTTCCTTCTCTGACAGGTTCCCACCTTACACAGGTTCTAGCTTTCTCAGGTTTTACGGTAGTTCTTTTAATGGTAAAATTTATATACATGCATACGTATCTCTGCTGAACCATATATTTGGGTAACTCAAATCCCTGTATAGATATAGAACATTTTTATTACCCCAAATTCTACATGCTGTTTCCCAGTCAATTCCCACCCCTAACCCCCAATGCAATTGCTGTTCTTATTTTTTCACCAGAAATTAATATTTGCTTGTTCATCTTCATATAAAGGGAATCATACAGTAAGTGCTATTTTGTGTGGTACTTCTTTTAGTTAGCATAGTATTTTTGAGATTCATCCATGTTGGGTCTATCAGTGGTTCATTCTTTTAAATTGCTGAGTAGTGTTCCATTGTATAAATATAGCAGTTTTTTTTTTTTTTTTTTAAGATCCTTTCTCTTGTTGATTATTACCTGGACTATCCAGAGTTTGGCTGTTGTAAAGAAAGCTGCCATGAATATTCTTGAACAAATCTTCTTGTGGACATATGCTTTAGTGCCTTTTTGGAAATACTTCAGAGTGAAATTGGTGGGTCATATGGAAGATGTATGTTTGTGTTCGAAACTGTCAAAAAGTTTTCAAAAGTGATTTACCATTGTACACTTCCACCAACAGTGTATGAGAGTTCCCAATGCTCCACATTCTTGCCAACATTCAGTGTTCTCTTTTTTATTTCTACTGAAGCAAAATCAAATTTCATGTTGGTTTTACTCTTTGTTTTTTCTCATGTCTAAAATGTTGAGCATTTTCTCTGGGTGTATTAGGCATATTTATATATCTTTCTTTGCAGAATGTCTCTGTAGAAGTCCTTCATATATTCTGGATAACATACAAAGTGGATGTACCATTTTACACTTCCATCAATGATATTGTAAGAGTTCTTGTTGCTCTGCATCATCATTGGTATTTGGTATTGTGATGGTTAAGATTGTGGGTCAACTTGACTGTGCCATGATTCTCAGTGGTATGGCAGTTGCATGATGTTGTGATCACCCCCATGATGGGATCTACTGTGAGTAGCTAATCAGTTGAAAGGGAGTTTTCTTGGGTGTGTGGCCTTCATTGAATGTAAGAGGACATTCTGGCAATGCTCGTGCTTTTGCTTGCCCTGGATCCTGCAGCTGGCTCTTGTTCATCTACCCTCCAGTTCTTGGGACTTGAGCTAGCAGCTTACCTGCAGTCTTGCCTGCTGATCTTGGGATTTGTTGATCTTCGCACCTGTGAGCAACATCCCTGCTCTCTGACTTGCTGATCTTGGGTTCGCCAGCTCGCTACGTGAATTAGGAGAAGCCTCCAGCCTGACCCACGGGCTTGGGACTTTCCAGTTCCTACAACCTCGTGATGCATTTCCTTGATATAAATCTCTCTATATATATATTTACACACTGTACCAGTTTTGCTTCTCTAGAGAACCCAGCCTAAGACAGTTGTTGCCAGTCATTTTAATCTCAGCCATTCTGGGGGTTATGTAGTAGTATCTCATTGTGGTTTTAATTTGAATTTTCCTAATTACGTTAAATACTTTTTTAAATGTATTTATTGGCCATTCATATATCTTCCTTTGTGAAGTATCTGTTCAAATGTGTGTCCATTACTCAATCAGGACATTTATCTTTTGTTATTGAGTTAGAGGACTTCTTTTATATCCTGGATACCAGTCCTTTGTTAGATATGTTTTGCAAATATTTTCTTCCAGTCTGTGGCTTACTTATTCATTTTCTTAATGGTGTCTTTGATGAGCAAATGTTTTTAATGTTGATGAAGTTTAATTCATTGATTATTTTTCTGTCCTAAGGAATTTTGCCTATCCCCAAAATGCAATCCCTCTCCTCCCCTAAAAAACCTCCTATGTTTTCTTCTACAACTTTTATACTTTTAGCTTTTATGCTTATGTCTTCAATCTATTTCAGATTAATTTTTGTGCATGGTGTTAGGTAGTGGTTGATGTTCATTTTATTCCAAATGGATATCCAGTTGTTCCAGCACCACTTGTTAAAAGATTTTCCTTTCTCCCATTGAATTGCTTTGGCGTCTTTGTCAAAAATAAAATAATCATATATGATTCTGTTTCTGAGCACTTTTTTTCAGTTTCATTGTTCTCTTTGTTTATCCTTTTGCTAGTCCTGCATTATCTTGATTAGTGTAACTTTAAAGGATGGCGCAGGACCGGGCAATGTTTCGTTCTGTTATACATAGTGTTGTTACGAGTCAGAACCAACTCAATGGTAGCTAACAACAACAAAAAGTAAATATTAAAGTTAAATAGTGTAAGTCCTCCACTTTGCTCCTCCTTTTCAAGATTCCTTTGAATATTCCACGTCCTTTGCATTTCCATGTATTTTTCAGGTTGTGCTAATTAATTTCTACCAAGAAAAGGCTGGTGAAATTATTATTGAGATTGTGTAGAAAATACAGACCAATTTGGGAAGAATTGACGTCTTAACAATATTGAGTCTTTGATTTGTGTTTATGGTATATCTGTTTATCTATTTAGATCTTCAATTTATCTCAGCAATGTTTTGTATGTAGTTTTTAGTAAAGAAGTCTTGCATGTGTTTTGTTATACTTATTCTTAAGAATTTTATGTTTTGTAAATGTCATGTAAATGGAATTGTTTTGTTTAATTTCATTTTCCATTTGTTTTCTGGTAGCAAGTAAAACTGCAATTAATTTTTGAATATTCATCTTGTATTTAGAAACTTGCTCAGTTAGTATTAGTTCAAGTAGTTTTTGTAGATTTCTTATTATTTTCTACATAATCACGTGACCTGTGAGTAGAGCCAGTTTTACTTTTTCCTTTCTGATTTCTATGCTTTTTATTTACTCTTTTTGTCTTGCTGTAGCTAGGACCTACTGTACGAGGTTGAATAGAGGTACTGAGAATAGAAATCCTTGTCTTCACTATTTTACCAATGACTATACATTCAATATTTTACTAATAAGAGTGATGATAGCTGTAGGTTTTGCATAGATACCTTTATCAGAGCAAGGAAATTTTCTTCTATTCCTAATTTGCTGAGGCTTTTTTTTTTCCTTAAATCATGAACAAATGTTAAATTTTGTCCAGTGCTTTTTCTGCATCTACTGAGATGCACATACACTCACTTCTCACTTATTGACATGTTTAGGTTCCAAGACCAGGTCGTTATGCAAAAATTGGTGTTATACAAGAGTTGAGGCCATGCCCCATCTTCAGCACCAATGTCCCCCCACCCCACCCTGTCACTCACTGCCCGTTGGGCGCCCCTGGCTGTTCTCAAGATGTATGTTGCACAGTGGGACACCCTTCCCTACCATGCCTTCTCCACCACCACAGAGCCCATGGGGGTTGGGGGTGGTGGTGGTCGGGGGTTGCCCACTGCCCCTGGAGAAGCGGGGACCCACCATCACCTGGCCACACTCCAGATCTCCACATGCACCCCCACACCTCACCTCTCCACCCTCCTGCTCCAGCAGCCCCAGAGATGGGTGGTTCCTGGGCCTATGGGCAGGTGAGGCCTGGCCGCCTGGACCTGGTGGAGGCTGCAGAGGTGGAGGAGAGTCCTCTTTGGAAGAAGAGACTTCTGGCCCCTGCCTGACTCCTGTGGCCCCAGCTCCTGCCACCCCCTCATGGTCTGGCTGCCCCCGCCTCCTTCACACTCCCAGCCCACCCGGTGCTGGACGAGGGCTTGGCCCAGCTTCTCTGCCCTACCCAGGTAATATGAACGGCCGGAGGCTTGCGCAGCCTCACTCCCTCTCACAAACCTTGCCTTCCTCCTCCCGCTCTCTCCTTGGCTCTTCCTTAATGCGCAAAATAGTTGGATAGTAGATTTTTTACTATTGTTATAAATGCGAAATATCGTATAACAAGATAGTCGATAAGTGAGGAATAGGTGTATAGTTTATGTCCTTTTTCCTGTTAACATAATTTATTTTCAAATGTTAAAACAAACTTACGTTCCTGGGACAAACCCAGCTTGTATTTTCTTTTTATATATTGCAGGACTCAATTTGCTAATATTTTGTTAAGAATTTTTTTTTGCATCTGTGTTCATGAGGAATATTGTTTTGGAATTGTCTTTTTTTTCCTAATGTCTTTGTCAGTTTTAGTATCAGGGTTATGCTGGCCTCATAAAATTAGTTGAGAAATGTTCCCTTTTCCTCTGTTGCCTGAAAAACCCTTTGTAATTTTGATGTTGTTTCTTTCTTAAATATTTGATAGAATACGCTAGTGAAAACATCTCAGCCTGAAGTTGTGTGTGTAAAAGGTTTTTGTTTTTATAGTAAATTCAATTTTTTAAATAGGCGTAGAAGTATTTAGGTTTTTCTATTTCATCTTGTGTCAGTTTTGGCAACTTTTTTTATAAAAAAATTTTCTATATTATCTAAGTTTTCAAAATTTTATTATGTAATATTTTTCATAATATTCTTTTATTATACTTTCAGTGTCTGTAGACTCTGTAGTGATATTCCCCTTTTTTATTCCTTACATTAAATCTTTGTGTTCTCTCTTTTTTTTTCTTGCTCAGTCTAGCTAGATATAATAGTAACTTTTTTGAGTTTTCACAGGATGAACTTTTGTTAATTTTCTCTATTGTTTATCTATTGTCTATTTTATTGAATTCTACTCTTACATTTATTATTTCTTTCCACTTTCTTTGACTTTACGTTACCTTCCTTTTTCTAGCATCTTAAAGTAGAACTTAGGCCACTGATTTTAGATCTATCTTCTTCTCTAATCTAAGCATTTAGTGCTATAAAATTTCCTGTAAGCACTGTGGTAGACTGAATAATGGCCACCAAAAAAAGTCCATACCCTAATCGCCAGAACCTATGATGTCATCTTATATAACAAAAGGAATTTAGAAGATGTGATGGTTAAGTTAAGGATTTTGAGATAGGGAGAGTATCCTGGATTATCCAGGTGGGTCTCATGTAATCACAATGGTTTTTATAAAAGGATGTAGGAAAGGTCAGAGTCAGAGGCCTTGTGATGAGATTACAGTGATAAACTTTGAAGACGAAGGAAGGGGCCACAAGCCAAAGAATGTGGGCAGCCTCTAGAAGCTGAGAAAGGGAAGGAAACTAATTCTTTTCTCAGAGTCTCCAGAAGGAACCAGGCCTGCCAACGCTTTGACTTTATGCCAGTGCAACTGATTTTAGACTCCAGAACTTTTAAGAGAATAAATTTGTGTTGTTTTAAGCCACCACGTTTGTGGTAATTTGTTACAACAGCAATAGGAAAGTATTACGGCACCACTTTAGTGGCATCCCACAAAATTGGATAGGTTGTAAATTCATTATCATTTAGCTCAAAATATTTTCTAATTTTCATTATAAATTTACCCTGATCCATCAAGTTATTTAGAAATGTCTTATATAATTTCCAAATATTTGGGAATTTTTCTGCATATCTTCTGGTTCTTGATTTCTAATTCCATTATGATCAGAGGACATAACTGTATGACTTCAATCCTTTCAATTTATTGTAACTTATTTTAACGCACAGCATACAGTCTATCTCGGTGAACATGTCATGTACCCTTTAAAATAATGTGTATTCTGCTGTTATGTTGGGTCTAGTGTTCTTTAAATATGAATTAGATCAGTGTGGTTGACAGTGTTGTTTAGATAATTTATGTCTTACTGATTTCTTGTCTAGTTGTTCTGAGGCTCGAATTGGCAAAGATCGGTATAGACTTCCAGGAAGAAAATTTCTGAATGCATAGTTGGTTTAAAACAAATGGTAAATGTTTTGTTATGTATAATTCACCACAATAAAAACAAAACACACACTTTAGCCAATGTCCTTTCTTATTTAGGGTCATCATATACTTTATACTTATGTGGCCTGGGATGGGTTTTGGCATAATTGGGCATAGCTGAGCATAGCTAGTGGGGACCCAAGGATTTGATTGTCACCTATTTCCTGCCCTGGCATCGTCTTTGTTTCCCAAGACCTAAGAAACCATGGGGATGAAATGGATGCTACAGCAAAGTATTCCAAACTGTCTTCCCAAACAGCCTTATTTCTCTTCACCCAGTTTCCCAGGGCATAGTGCTAGGCCTTATTTCTGTGCTCATATATTCTGCTGGGACTGCAGACCCTTCGGAGTACGAAAAGAACATCGGCAGTGTTAGGAGCGTGAAAAGCCATTCACCACATTGATGCTTCTCTCTTGTGATATGGTGTTTCCCCCAGGATAGCATCTAATTGCTACTTGAATGAACCCACCCACTGTCTTTACCTCAACAGCCTTGCCCAGTAGGCCATTGCAAACATTTATTATTCTTTGAGTGACAAAGCTCTTCCATCTCTCTCTTCTGAATTGGTTTTTTTTTTTGAACTTCCACTTCTGCCCCTACTCCTGTCATTGAGGCAATATCAAAAGTAGCAACATGCATTGATACTATCCACTCTGTTAAAGATCTTGTGTACTTCAGCGTTACCCCCTTTAATGTCTTTTTTGAAGTTGGAGAGATGGGGGATTTTTTTTTTAACCTTTCAGTAACTTGTACAATTTTCTCAGGAAATCAGCATGAGAGATAATATTTGGTAACGTCCGACTCCCCTTCAACCAAACCTACCCTGCTCTGGAAAAACTGACAGAGAAACACATTTCCAGAAGGTTCTTTTTGGAGACAAAATGGTTGTCTGTTTTCCCTGACTATTTCTTGCTGTGCTCAGAGGAAAGGAAGAAAGATGTCAAGTGTGGATTTTGAGGATTCAAAGAAGGAGCTGAGGCAAGAGCAAGAGAGTCTTGAAAAGATAATGTTTCCACTTGATAAAGATAGCTACCATTTATATAATACAGTCACAATAGGCCAGGCCCTGAACAACAGCTGCTTCTAACCTCACAGCAGCTCCACAAAGTAGGTCTTATTATTATCATTTTCTTTGTATAGGTAAGGAATCTGAGGCCACACCAATACATAGAGGGCATGATAATGGCAGCTACCACTTGCTGAGCATCTGCCTCACTCTCTTCATGTAGATCTCACTTAATCCTCACAACAACTCGTGTGGTAGTAGCTAATGTTATCTGGGTCTGATACCCTATGCTTCCCATTTCCCTATCTGGTCCCCTGTCAAGAGGGTAATCCCTGACTTATGGTGTATTCCAGTTATGACAAACCACACTTACAACTGTCTGGTTTTTTTCTTTTGTACATCTTATTGTTAGTAATATGTACTACATATAATGTTGCAGCATGAAATTTGCTGATGTCATCATATCTGTAAGTTCATATGTAATGTTTCCAACCCCTAAAGACAAATAAGGATTGGATTTATAAAGATACTACTAATAAAAGGCAATAATGAAGACTAAAAAAAAAAAAATGAGGTATTCAATATATATTGGAAATGACTTACAAGGGAGTTGTTGGAACGGAACCCTATTGTAAGTTGGGGACTACCTGTATTAAGTTCTTTTATATGGACTTACTTCATTGCCTGGTTCCCATTGGCTACTTAAATCCTTCCCACTCTCTGTGAACTGATTTGCTGAGCAAAACCTTTCATCTCAGAGGGCCTTGCTGTCCATTGTCTCACCTACATCAGAGAGGTTGACCAGTTATCAATCCCATGCTCTAGATATTTCAAAGTCCCTTTCCAATGTTAATCATGGAGGATGCCTCCCATCTCAGGACAGGGCATATGACCCTTGCCGGTCAATTAGAGTCCTCCTTCTCCCTTGCCTCAGTGATTAGTTCAGGGATGAGTGTATGACCCAAAATTAATCATGGTTCTCTCAGGAATTCTCTGAGCCAGAAGGAGGATGGTCCCTTTCCCTTGGATTTCATAAGTTGGCTAATGTGAATATGGGCCAGTTAGTCACCACCTTCCTGCCACATAGAGAAAGGCTGTCCATAGATTGAAACTAACACAGAGATGAAATTCAAGGCAGAGCTGAAGGTAGAGAAAGAGACAAGGATTTAACAGTATCTTTTAATCTTTTGGATCCAGCTATCTCTAAAGGGAGCTGCACCCCTAGATTTTCTTGTTATAACAACAAATAAATTTACCTTCTTACTTAAGCTAGTTTGAGTAGCCTTTCCATCACTTGCAACTGGTAAACTTGCTTTATTTAAAAAAAAAACAAAAACACAAAAACCTAATTTTTCAGTCTTTGCCAATTTCCATGGTGTAAATACTCTCACTGTAGCAGATTTCAATCAGCCAAGGTTTAACAACTGGCTTGCAAAATTTCTGAACATTTAACAGTTGGCTCTTACCAGCCAGCCCCAGCACACCACAGCTTGCAACTTAAAGAGTCGCAGCTAATTTGCTTACCTTTGGGGCTATAGAGATGAGAGAAGTGGTAATGGGACACTTGACTGTTCTCCCTCCTTCCTTCTGTATCCCAGAAAGTTCTCACACCTCTGCAGGTGTTCCTGGGTGGAAGGGGAGAAACGCTTGGCAGCAGTAACCATGCACACTTTTTAATTCAAGAAATTAAAACTTCTATGATTGTATGACCTAGTGCACCTGACCCAAGCCGGGGTATTTTCAATTGCCTCATATGCATGTGAAAGCTGGACAATGAATAAGGAAGACCGAAGAAGAATTGGTACATTTGAATTATGGCGTTGGTGAAGAATATCGAATATACCGTGGACTGCCAGAAGAATGATCAAATCTGCCTCGGAAGAAGTACAGCCAGAATGCTCATTAGAAGGCAGGACGGAGAAACTTTGTCTCATGTACTTTGGACATGTTATCAGGAGGGACCAGTCCCTGGAGAAGGACACCATGCTTGGTAACGTAGAGGGTCAGTGAAAAAGAGGAAGATCCTCAACAGGATGGATTGACCCAGTGGCTGCAACAAGGGGCTCAAACATAGCAATGGCTGTGAGGATGGTGCAGGACAGGGCAGTGTTTCATTCTGTTGTACATAGGTTTGTTACGAGTTGGAACCAACTTGACAGCACCTAACAACAATGATTATATTTTTCAAAGTGTGCTTTGTGGCTTCCTCTCTCCATCAGAATCACCAGCTGATCCAGAGTCTGCTCACGAGTCTGCATTTGTAACTCGGTCCCCAGTTGATTGCTGCCCACCAGAATCTGAGCACTCCCCCTCCTGCTTGGTGCATGTGCTATGTGCTCAAGTAGGCTGAGGAGTTGCTCAGTCCTGCATGTAACTTGAACTTGGCACTTGAAAGGAGCCTGAGATTTTTTTCTATAGCATAATGACCTCTATCATACTGAAGTCCAGGATCCCACAGGGAAAAGGATCAAGAGGGGTATAAGGAGAATGTGAGCAGGTCCTGGAATCTTTCATAGATTAACTAGTATCCTCTTTCCTCTCATCCTCCACCCTTAACTGCTACCTCTGTCTCCTTGTATTTTCCTCCTGCTTTGCCATTCTTTAACATCTCGGAGCCTCAGTTTCCACATCTATGAAATGGAGATACAAATACTTAGCACATAGGGTGATGGGGAGGAAAGCATCTCACCCAGCACCCTGCAGGTGCTCAATACATGTTAACAACAGCCTGCCCCGCCTTTTCCTTCCAAGGCTTCGCTTGGTATCTGGCTGTCGGCCTGTGTTGCTGTTAGAGACCCAACAGGCCTAAGAACTGGGATGGAAATCTTTTAAATCCATTTCCAGGTCTCCAGGAGATGCACTTTCTATGTTGATATTTGTGAATTCTGTAGTTGATTTTTTTATAGCAACGTCATCTTATTGACCTATTTCCTGAGGCCATTTCCTCGGGTCCCACAGATGGGGAGGAAGGGGCACTGCTGCCGACAGATGGAGGGACTGGTCCGAGCGCCCTCTGCCCTAGCTGCAGCAGGATCCCACTTCCACCCCGGCCAGTGACTTGCCCGGTATTAATTGCGCCGCAATTATGCTGGGAAGCCCGAGTTTCCTCTTGATGTCTCCTGTCTGGTTTCCTTTTGACCTGCCCAGCTGTCTAATAGAGATGGCTTTTGCGATTTCTTAGTTAATGTGGTTCATTATTTCCAGCTCTGCTTTCGGTGGCTGGAGGTTTTTCTAACTCTGACTTGGAGACTTTCATGAGTTGTATCTTCAATCAGGCCTTGGTGCTTCCTGCATTGTCTGTGGGAAAAATTTCATTTGCAAATCAGAAGGAGTTCACAGAGCGTGTGGCGGGGTTGCTTCACGAGATGGCGTTTTCATCTTCCATGCCTCTCTCCCCAGTCACCTCCATGTACCTCAGTTGAGGAAGAAAAAGTCCCTCTCTCCCAAACCTCAACGTGAGCCACGTAGACAGAGCAGTAGGCATGAATTTGTTTGCTCCTTTGCCGTGCTAATTATCTGCATAGGGCTGCAGGATGAGGCGGTGTCTGTTCTCTCAGCATCTTGCCTCACGCTGGGTCATGCCACAGAGACCAAGACGTCTGGAGCCCTAGAAGCTTCTGATGTCAAATGTCTTTAGGAAATTTCAAAAATCAAACTAGCTCTCCTAAAACTTTCTATTCCCCTCAAAACTCAGCACAGCCTTGGATGGCTTAGAGAAGTTTCTGTGGATTACTTTTATCCTTTATGTGCCGGGGCTGAATACAGTACCGAGCTGTTCAGTAAACACTTCACCAAATCTACTCACCAGTTTTTGTTGAAAACCGAGCATCTTTAACTCTCTCCCTGGAATGAGAAGTCATTTAGAAGGAGGGTAAAACCTCCATTATCTTGAAGTTTATTGTCATTATCCAGAAGGATAATTGGCCTACGTTAAAGAGAAAAAGAACCCCCTCAAGGAGTAAAGACAAGGGTGGCTGTGGTGACCTGAAGACCCAAGGAGGAAAACCCCAGACACTGTGACACAAGAGGAACATCTGGCAATGCCTAGGAAAGGCCACACATTTCAACATGAGAACCAGGACATACGTATGAGAGGAGACAAAAGGGGCAAGAGTGAAGACAGCAGAGAGAACTGGAGAGTGGCAGCAATCAGAAGCAGTCATCGGGGCTGTTGGGAGAATAGATGTGACGATGAGGAGGCAAAGGGCAGAGTCTCAAACTGTGGAGGTAGGATTGCTGTGTGGTAGGGAAAACAGAAGTCCTTGTACAACTCTGCAGCCCTTGAAGATGCCGACTTAAAACACCTAGACTCTGCTATGTAGCTGAAGGAGAGTGTACTAAACACTCAGAACCAGTAATGCCTAGGAATATATGTGTACCATGCTTAAAGGGGGGCTGTGGTGGCGCAGTGGTTAAGCGTTTGGCTGCTAACCAAAAGGTTGGTAGTTTGAATCCACAAGCCACTCCTTGGAAACCCTTCGGGGCGGTTTTACTCTGTCCTATAGGGTCACTATGAATCGGAATCGGCTCAACAGCAGCGGGTTTGGTTTGGTTTGGCGTTGTGCAGTGCATAACAAGAATAAACATATCAGGCAACGCTCGTTTGACATTTACAACATGCCAGGCACTGTCACGTGCATTAATTCTTTTATGCAAATCTCAGGGACCATACGCAGAGGTCCTTGGCTGAGTCACTTGTCTAAGGTCACATAGCTAATAAATGGTGGAGCATGCTAAAGTCCCTGCTGTAACATCCTGCTCTTTTCTTATGTAGCACTTTTTATAATTGGGTTTTTGGGTATACTCAAAGGGTTAAACGCTCAGCTATCCAGGAAATTCCTGAGATCTAGAAAAATCCATTCCCCGGTGCCGATGAATAGCTAAAGCTTTACTTTTGAGGACATGACCCCTATCATGGATTGAATTATGCCCCCCCCAAAAATGTGTGTGTCAGTTTGGCTGGGCCATGATACCTGGTATTGTGCGATTTTCCTGTATGTTGTAAATCCTGCCTCTATGATGTTAATGAGGGAGGATGAGTGGCAGTTGTGTTAGTGAGGCAAGACTCAATCTACAAGATTGGACTGTGTCCTGAGGCAATCTCTTGAGATATAAAAGAGAGAAGAAGCAAGCAGAGAGTTGGGGACCTCATACCACCAAGAAAACAGCGGCAGGAGCAGAGCACATCCTTTGGACCTGGGGTCCCTGCACAGAGAAGCTCCTAGTCCGGGGGAACACTGATGAGAAGAAGGCCAACAGAGGGAGAAAGCCTTCCCCTGGAGCTGATGCCCTGAATTTGGACTTTTAGCCTACTTTACTGTGAGAAAATAAACTTCTCTCTGTTAAAGCCGTCCACTTGTGGTGTTTCTGTTATAGCAGCACTAGATGACTAAGACAGCCCCCTATCTTCAAGGAGCTAACATTAATCGGATAAGCACTAATAAAGACTATGCTGTTGTTGTTAGTTGTCATCCTATCAGCTCTGACTCATGGTGACCCTATTTACAACAGAATGAAATATTGCCTGGTCCTGCACCATCTCCATGAGCTTTGAAATGTTTGAATCCATTGTTGCAGCCGTTGTATAATGCCTTCCAACCTAGGGGACTCGTCTTCCAGCGCTATATTGGACAATATTCTGTTGTGATCCATAGCATTTTCATTGACTAATTTTTAGAAGTAGATTGCCAGGCCTTTCTTCCTAGTTTGTCTTAGTTTATATAGTAGCTTATTAATCATAATTATTGAGCACTTACTGCATGTTTGGCCCTGTGTTGGATGCTTTATTTCAATTGTCTTTAGTTTTCATAAAATGTTATGAGGTAAGTATCGAGTCAGGTAAGAAAGCAGCTGTGGATGGGTAGTCTCAGAGAATTTCCTTGAAGTGATAGGACTTGAGCAGGATTTGAAGGATGAAGAGGACTTGGAAAGGGTGGACACACTTAGAGATTGATTCATGGTAACTCATCAGTCATCCTTCCATGTATCCGTTCTCTTCAAAAGTAGGAAATTTATTCCATTCCCCCAAATGATTGATACCTAATTGGGTGATTTCCATCAGTCCTGCCGACATTCTTCAGGGGGTTGCATTTCTCTGGCTAGTGCAGGGAGAAAGAAATGATGAGGGTTAGGGAAACATTCTTGTTGGCAAGGCTTCAGGAGGCCAGAATAGAAAATGCTTGCAACTTGGGACTCTTTGAGTCTTCATAATTTTGGATTGAGGTCCAAGTCAATGACAACTCTTGGGAAAGCCTGGAACTAGAGTTCAGTGTGAGATTACTGGTCTTGTTGGTCTCAGTCAGTAATATTTGACACTTCTTAGCCCAGGACCCAGAAGGTGAAGGATTTGTGTGATGGCTATACATCTATTATTTAGTTTTTCAAGAATGAGGATGTTCTTTATTTCTAGGTACAAACACTCACTTGGAAGCCTTAAATGCAGCCTTTGTATTCTGAAGTCAATACTGCCAAGTGTCTCTTGAACTTGCTAACAGAAAGAGACCAGAGGTGAGCTGGAGCTGGCTTCCTCTTCAGCTCCTGTACTAATCTCCCTCTTCTTTTCTAAAGAAATAAAGGTCGTTTGAGCTACTTCTCTTCCAATTAGTTGTCTAGAAGAAGAGGACATGTACCTAGATGTCTAGGATGACTGATATAGAAGTTCAGACTATGCAGTTACTGGCCCTTTAGCCCTAGAGCCTGAGCGTGGCCAATTCAAGTAGAAAATACTGATGAAGGCCCGGTTGTGTGCCTCGCACTGGATGAGGAGGTAAATGTGATGCATAGTCCTTACTTCAGGCAGCTTACAGTTGAAGGCTAGGGAAAAGAGATATATACAATAGCTCAAATATGAAGCAGAACTACACTGGGGGGTTCAAATGAAGAAATGGTTACATCCAACTGTGCAAGTTAATGTTTGGGGGATGGAGCATGCCATCAAGGAAGGCTTTGAGGAAAGAATAACATTTGAAATGATAATTAAGAAATGATAGGATTTCTTTTGCTCACTGTTGTATGGACACTGATTACTTATGATACTTCTAAGGTCCCTAAGTAGTGCAAAGAGTTTACATTCAACCTAGCAGCACCTCAGAAGAAAGGCCTGGAGATCTGCTTCCGTAAAGATTACAGCTAAAAAAAACCCCTATGGAGCAGTTCTACTCTGTAACACATGGGGTTGCCATGAGTCGAAATTGACTCAATCGCAATTTTTTTTTTTTGGTAGTACTTTTAAATTATAAGAGCAATACGTGTTCATTATAGAAAATACTAAAAAGCACAGAGAAGAAAATTTAAAGTATTCAATCTTAGCACCCTGAGAGAAAACACAAATAACATTTTGGTGTATTCCTTTGAGAATGTTCTCTATGTATGAATATATGTATATAAATTCCACATACAAATATATATTTCACAAAATAGAGATTATACTGAATGAATACATCTGAGGTTTATTCACTTAACAGGATAATGGGTTTTCTCCTAGTATTAAATATTCTTCAGAATCATGACATATAAATTCATTGTATGCTTGACCAGTAACTTGTTTAACCACTCACCAGTTAAATATTCAGGTTGTTTCCCTTTTTTCACAATTATAGATAATGTTTTGCTGAATCTTCTTATAATTAAATCAGCTAGAAGGGATTGTAGTCTGCAGAGACTAGGGGTAAGGGTGAGGGTGGTAGTGGGAGAGGAGCATTCTAGGAACAGAAACCAATGTGAACAATGTGTGGAGGTGGGAAGGCATGGAAGAGCATGTGGAGAAGCAAGAAGAGCTCTTTGGTTGGTGGGTAGTTGCATTTAGGGGAGCAGTGGGCAATAAGGATAAAATGTAGGTTGAGGCAGGTAGTAGAGGACTGTGGCTGGCAGACTGCGAAGTATATGCTTAACCGAGAGGCAGTGGGGAACCACTGACAGTTTTTGACAGGTGAGGGGCAGAACTGGAGCAGTGCTGATGATGATGAGTCTGAAAGTGTGTGTGGGTGGAGTGAAGGAAGGGAGAGGAAAAGCAACTGGAGACTGAGATGTGGGTTAGGAGCCCTTGGTAGGAGTCAAGGCAAGAAGGATTGAGTGCCTGAAGGAGGGCAAGGGCAACTAGAATGAAAAGGAGAGGATGGATGAAGGCTTTAAATCTGTAACTCAGATTTGGATTTGGAATATGGTGTAGTGGAGACTGAGGCACCAATTGGTCTCTGATTTTGAGTCTTAATAACTGGGTGGATGAAGAAAGCATGAAGAAATTGAGGCTCAGAAAGGGTAATGACTTATCCAAATATGTGACCTAGTGAAAGGTAAAGCCAGGCTAGAAGTTCTGTCTTCCTATGTCAGAAAACCCTTAATATGGTAGATGTGAGAGGTCTGGTGTCAGATGTTAGATGTGGCAAATTCTGGAACTTAAGACATGTTAATTGCCATTGAGTCAGTTCCGACTCATGGAATGTTAAGCATGGCGGATCCTGGAATGTTAGACATGCAGATCCTGGCATGTTAGACATGGTAGATCCTGGAATATTGGACATGCAGATCCTAGAATATTAGACATGGGATTCCGGAATGTTGTTAGACATGCAGATGCTGGAATATTCGACATGGTAGATCCTGGAATGTTGGACATGTAGATCCTGGAGTGTTAGACATGACGGATCCTGGAATGTTAGGCATAGTAGATTCTGCAGTGTTAGGCATGGTGGCTCCTGGAGACCATGCCTGAAAGCAGGCCATCCTGAGGTGAACTCCTGTCAGCTGGGTCTTTGGCTCTTGTTTGCTTGTTGGGATTGGTGGGCACTGCCCATTGGTTGGGTTACCAGGGCTAGAACTCAAACTTCTTACTTAGTTCTTCAGATTTAGCTCTTCATTAGGCAGGGTTGAATGAGCAAAGTGGCAAAAGAAAAAAGAGGCAAAAAAAAAAAAAAGAGACCTGTTTGTCATTTCAAAGGGTGAGCCAGAGATTTGTCTCCTCACATAAAAAGCCCCCTTTGGATCTCCAGCCAGAGCCGGTCCCTGCTCCTTGGCAGCATCTCCTCTCAAGGGATACTGGGTTGCTGGAGCACATGGGGCCGTCCTGGAAGGCGATAAATAATGCGTTCCACTGGGTGGACATCTTGTTATGCATGTATGCATAGTTCCTTTTATCTCACGTTTAAATTGTGTTCCCCCCCCCCCCCCATGATTGGTTTTGCCACATCAAACAGCTTTCGACAGCTTCAAAAATCAGGACTGGTGTATAATAATAAAAATAAGAAAAAGGAGAAGAAACAAAACCCCTCACCTGATCTCCCCAGCATTTCACTGCCGTTTTAAAAATTGAGAGTCATGCGTGGGATATTGGTGGCTAACAACCATGGAGATAAAAAAATGATTTTTGATCTCGAGGCCTAATATTATTCATATTTTTTTCATAGCCTCAAACAATGTCTTCAGATAATTCAGGTAAAGGCAAGCCAGAAACAAAACAACATCATAAAGGCATTATTATACACAGATACTTTCAGCTATGCTATACGCCTCACAGTGTCTTTGAACCCTGTATGATGAGAGAACCATTTCACACTCCGGGGAATACTCTTGGAACTGTTTTTACTTCAACAGAGGGTAGTGAAACAAAATTCTTTGGCTTCAGATATGTGTTCAGCGCTCACTCCACAGAGCTCTACCCCTTCTTCTGTGTTTACCATCCATCAGGACTGCATTTGGGAGGCCACGGAAGGGCGGTGACATTCCCAGGTGCGCTCCCACCTGTGGTGTGGGGTCCTTAACCTTGGGGCCTGGAGGTTTGGGTAAGCCCTCTGAGTGGGTGGGGGTTATGGGGCTGAGAATGAAAAGCCTTTCATCAAGAAGAATTTGGCAGTGGAGCCTTTCCCAGCCCTTGTTCCTCCCAAAATAACTCTGGCCAGCATCATCAAATTGGGTAAGGGCTGGGGACTAGAGTATGCTTCGAAAGGACAGAGGAAGCAGGGAAAGCAAGAGAACTGGCCTCTTGGGAAATCTCTCACTCCTTATTGAAACGATCTGTTCTCTGGCTTGGAAGTGCCAATAGTGTCTCAGCCTGGGAATGCACTTTCCTCTCCTCCCCACCTGTGTTCTACTGTCCATGTTCTTTACCTAGAGCTGGCCCTTCAGCTGAGCCCCGGTGCCACAGTGGTAAGAGCTCAGCTGCTAACCCAAAGGTTGGCTGTTGAAATCCACCAGCTGCTCCTTGGAAACCCTGTGGGGCAGTTCTGCCCTGTCCTGTAGGGTCACTGTCAGTCAGAATCAACTTGATGGCAGGGGGTTTGGGTTTTTTTTTTTTTTTTTTTTTTTATTGGCTCTGCTGATAATCGGCTCTGAGTATGAGTCCTGTGTTCTCCCTTTGGTCCAAGCCTGTTGTGCATGAGGTCACCACAAGTCGGGGTCAACTCCACGGCAGCTAACAACAACAACAGCATTCTCAAGCTAGTCTTCCAGCTGCCAGGAACTTAGGGGTTATTCCTATCCTCTCTTTCCACAACATCAACAACTGTGACACTTGTTTGGTTACTGATCTGGCTGGTGGTAGTGGTATGCAGCCTGATCTTTAAGTAGATTGCCAGCTGCAGGCATTAACTCCACTACCTCTTCTCATTTTTCAGCCGCATATAACATGACACCCAGTTAATGTTTGTGGATCACCGAATCATCCTTCCCATTCACCCCACAAAGAAAGCAAGGACAGAACTCATGAGTATGAGTTCATTTAGGTAGAGCTGAAGATATGAAATAGATTCCAGGAGTTTCAACACACCTCAGTGTTGCAGGCATTTCTAGAAGGCTGAGGACTTAACAGGCTGTAATTTCTCTAGCCTTCAAGGTCAGCTCAATGCCACCTCTGCTGGGAAGCCTTCCCTCATACCCTGAACAAAAAGCAGTTGACTCTGCCTCTGAGCTCCTAATGTGTGTGCCATTCATCAAGCACTTGACATGTGTACCAACAGGCAGCATCTTGTATTCCAGAATTGCTCACCGGTCTCCCTTTCCTTAGTAGCCACAGGAAGACAAGGGCTGAGTCTCACAAGGCATGCACACATTCATCCTCCAATTATTCCTTGTGTGCCAGACATGGCTTGCTCACATGATACGCTCACAACAAGCATTTGTTGAATGAATTGACTTGATCTGCTTTAGTATCTGAGAAGCCTGCTGGGGTTCTGTGAAAAGAGACAACTCTGTTTATCTAGAAAGTATCCACAAACCCCTGGAAAAGCAAGAGAAACAATCACCATTTCCGTCTCAGCCTTTGCTCCCTGACTTGACTGCCCCCTCCTCCCCGCCACCATCCAGCAGGCATTTGGCATCTTCGGGGCTTTTCTTCCTGGGCAACATTTCCCTGCCCGAGACTTACTGTGCGTTGAGCTAGAACAATCCTTCATTGGGATCTAATTTCAGTCCTACAAAGGTTAATTTATCCTTTTCCAGGCTATGTACTCATTTAAACCAAAATTACCCAGCTACTAGCCTTCTTGATAGCAAATTACATCTAAGAAGAGCAAACTCCCGAGCTTCATGTATTGGTAATGGCTTTTCTTTCTCTATTTTCCCTTAGGGATAAAGTTGAATGGGGAAATTAGTCACATTAAGCTGGAAAAATAGTGAACAAAATACATATTTTATATTTTTAAAAAATATCCTTCTGCTACCAATTATGGTCTTTATTAGAAACAGGTATTTTCCCATTATGAGGCTTGTCTTTATGTTAAACAGAGCAAACCCAAATGAATAGTTACTTGAGAGGATCTTTTTAATACATACTCAAGTCCATTTTAACATCTAATAATAGTGACTGCCTCAAGTATTCAAATTTTAGCATAACCAGTAGGAAAACGGTTTGATGTTTTAATTATGTCCCTGAAAATGCTGAATGGGTTATAAAAAGCAATTTGGAGAAAATTTTAAAAAAGGGAGTTTTTTTTTTATTAGTGTTTCAGGGGAAAAGACATTTTCTATATCCCATTAAAAACCTTTCTGCAATGTGAAAACACTATCTGCTGGTAAACTAGGCCAAATAAGCAAAGGATTTGCATCTGCTGTGAGTGTTCTCATTTGGGGAGAAAAATCTGGAAAACACAAAAAGAAGCTCTCAGAGGAACTGTATTCCAAGGAGGGGGAGCTATGGAAATTGAACATGCCTTGAAAGAAAGAAAAGCTTTTAATTACATTTAAAATTAGCCAGAACCTTGTACTTGTCCCAGGGAGATTCCTGGGAGGATTGGAAAGTTTCTGATGAACGGGCTGCCCTGGCCACGGCCACAGCTGATGTAATCACTTCAAAACTCCACCTGGAGGTCTGGTTGGGAGGAGGCTGTGGGGACTTTCTGGGGCTAGATTCTGCCGGCCTCAGGGTCATTCTTCTGGGCAGGAATCAGAAAAGCTGTCCCTCAGGGGAGGGAAGCAATGAGAAGGGGAGACATTTCCAAGGAATGGAACCAGATGTACAAACTCCAGTGATGTGAATGGGGCTCAGCAGAGGATGGGTGCATGAAAGGGGAAATCGAAGGCTAACTTTTGGGTTAACTCTTTCTTCTCTCAGTAGGTGAAGGTCTGGTCTGGTGGGGGACCCTCAGATGACTGTAAAGCCTTCTTCCCAATGGCCAGGGACACGGTACCATGAAGAACTTGGGGAAATCATTCTCCATGAGGAAAAACGGGCTCCTTCCCCCTGGGGTGGTGCAAATAGTTAACGCCATTGGCGGCTAACCAGGGGTTAGAGGTTTGAGTCCACCCATAGGCACCTCAGAAGCAAGGCCTTGGGGTCTGCTTCTGAAAGATTTATGGATTGAGAACGCTATGCAGCACAGTTCTACTCTGACACATATGTGGTCGCCATGAGTTGGAATCCACTCAGTGACAACTGGTTTATTCCATGTTGGCTTCCTCTGGAGGTTTAGGCAGGGCCCTCAACCTGGGCTGCACACGAGAATCCCCTGGAGAGCTTTTACAATCACGTTGGCCAATCTGCATTCCAGGCCAATTAACTGAGAGGATCTCTGTGGGTGGAACCCAGGCATCAGTGTTCTTTAAAGCTCCCCAGATGATTCTAATATGCAGCCAGGTTTGAAAACCAGTGCCAGCTGTTTCAGTCTTGAGACCCACTGGGGAGCATGGGCTTGTAAAATGCAGATTCTAGTTCAGTAGTTTTTGGGTAAGGCCTGAGATTCTGCTTTTCTGAACAAGTTCCCAGGTGATGTCGATACTGCTGGTCATGGACCACACATTGAGGAGCAAGGCTTTGCAGAGTTTGTGCCATTTGTGTGTCTTATAACTGTGCCTTTTAGACCGAACAATGTATATTTTCCTTTACGTGTTTTCTTTTCATCTTTTTCATTGTTGTTGATTTTGTGTTTGCTGAGTCTTTATATTTTTCTAGTTTTTTATTTTGACTTGTAGGATCGTTAGTTTCCTTGGTGGTTACCTTAATATTTACCCCTATTTTTCTAAGTTCATACCAGTCTTTTATTTCTTTACATTGCCTTGACTTCCTCTCCATATGAAAAATTTATGTCTACATTTTTTAAGTCCCTCTGTTTTGTTTTAATGTTGTCATCTTTTACATATTGACACCTGTTTCCCTATTTTCAGTGTTTTAGCTTTGATTTACTTTTGTGACTTCCCTATCTGGGTTAATATCTGGTTGCTGTGTCCTGTGTTCTAGTCTTGGGTTGTCATCTGATGCTATTGATTTTCTAACCGGAGGACTCCCTTCAGTATTTCTTGTAATTTTGGTTTGGTTTTTGCAAATTCCCTGAAGTTGTTTATCTGGAAATGCCCTAATTTCACCATCATATCTGAGAGACAGTTTTGCTGGAGATATAATTCTTGGCTGGCAGTTTATTTTCCTTCAAGGCTTTATATATGTCATCCCATTGCCTTCTTGCCTGCATGGTTTCTGCTGAGTAGACGGAGCTTATTCTTATTGACTCTCCTTTGTAGATGACTTTTTCTTTATCACTAGCCGCTCTTAAAATTCTCTTTATCTTTGGTTTTGGCAAGTTTGATTATAATATGTCTTGGTGACTTTCTTTTGGGATCTACCTTATGTGGGGTTCGATGAGCATCTTGGATACATATCTTGTCATCTTTCACGATATCAGGGAAGTTTTCTGCCAACAAATCTTCAACAATTCTCTCTATATTTTCTGTTATCCCCCTCTGTTCTCCAATCACTCATAGGTTATTCCTCTTGATAGAGTCCCATATAATTCTTAGGGTTTCTTCATTTTTTTTAAAATCCTTTTATCTGATTTTTCCTCAAATAAGTTGATGTCAAGTGCTTTATCTTTAATCTCACTAATTCTGACTTCCATTGCCTCCATTCTGCTCCTATGACTTTCAATTGAGTTCTCTAATTCTGACATTTTATTGTTAATCTTCTGGATTTCTGATTGCTGTCTCTATAGATTCTTGCAGCCTGTTAAATATGTCATTATGCTCTTCTGTAATCTTTTTAATTTCCTCTATTGCGTGTTCTGCATTTCGCTTAATTTCCATCCTAACCTCTTGAAGAGTTCTGTATATTAATCTTTTGTATTCTGCCTCTGCTAATTCCAAGAAATTTTCCTCCTCTGAGAAATTTCTAGATTGTTTATTTTGGGAGCTTGCTGAAGCCATCATGGATTGCCTCTTTATGTGATTTGATATTGACTCTTGTCTCTGAGCCATCAATAAGTTATTATATTTATTTATTTTATGTTTGCTTAGGGTGTCCTAGCTTCTTGTTTTGTTTTGATATGCCCAAATAGGCCGCTCTTATGAGCTAGTTTGATTATTAGCACCTTTGAAGCTCTAGCGTCCTGTCACCAAGTGGTTAGATCTGTTACTAGGTATGTGAGCTCAGGAGTCCACCCACTCCTCCTCTGTGGATTCAGCTCAGGTGTCCAGGTAGCTAGCCACCAAGTGTACAGGCTCTCACCTACAGTGCTAGACAGGCATGGATGATTGGTGTAGGCACAGGCATCTGGCTGTAGCAGGGGGACACACTTTGAGCAAGGCAGGGGGCTGACGGCTGCCCCCGAGTGTCCAGGAGGAAGACACGTCCCTGTTCCCTAGATTGCATAGGTGGGTGGGTTTTGTGGCTGGACCACGATCACCCAGTGCTGTTGGCTGTAAGGACTGGGGGTCACCACTTATTCATGGGCCCCTATCGCAGGTGGCATGGATGGAGCCACCAGTCCTCAGGCCCCTGATGTGGGTAGGTGAAGACCCTGCTTAATGGGCAGAGGAGAGTCAAATGTCATGAACCTGCCACTTCACAGCTGAAACAGTTGAAGTTAGACTTCAGGTATATACCCTGTTGTACTACAGTAATGAGGGCCTACACTGTTGAAATGGGCCCACACAAGTCTATGCAGGGGGAAAGGCACTCAAAGTCCGTGGATCCCTTATGCCTGGGTCTAGGCAAAGGAGCTGTGCCTACCCTGAGTTCTTGGCTTAGGGGAGCCGGCAGTTTATTTTTTCCCCTCTCTGTTGATTTGTTCACTCTCCAAGGCTGGGAGAATGGCTTAGGGAGTGTGATGGATCCTATTTCCGGCCCAGGGGACTCGGCAATTGCTGAAGCCGGTCTGGGACCCAGTGCAGAGCAGGGAGTGGGAGGTAAATGGGAGAGAGGTTTTTCCCTAAGGGTTGTGTTTTTGATCCGCGTGAGGCCTGATGCAAATACTTATCTTTCTGCAATTGGGGACTGCTTCTCACTGGTTCTGCGTGGCCTAGTAGACTCTCAGCAGCTGGGTCTCTCTCCGTGCGGAATACGCCTCCCGAGTACCAATGCTTGCCTGCCTTACCGCTCACCCCTGAGCTGATTAGGCCTGAGGGGCTCAGGCTCTTGCCAGGTCAGATCTGGCACCTCCTTGCTGCTTCTGAGCCATCTCTCCCTCCCGCTGCCACTCAGTCCAGTTCCTCAACTTTGCCTTTGATGTTCAGGGCTCCCAGATTGTCATATATAATCAAATCACTTGTTTTTTTTCAGGTCTTTGTTGTAAGAGGGTCCACTGAAAATATCTGACTACTCCGCCATCTTGGCCCTGCCCTCTGAGCAATGTATATTTTAAATGATTATGATCCTAAGTGGTTCTCTTCAGAAGAGGGCCTTCCAGTCCAATGGTTTGTATTTCTAGTGCAGGTGGATCCTGATCTTAGGAGACAGATTACTCCATTTAGCTAGACTGTTATGGGACCAAGTTCCCAGCTGGCTTATCATTAAGTACGAAGAACTGCTACCAGAGATGCCTTGGAAGAAAGGCCTGGTGATCTACTTCCGAAAAATCAGCCATTGGAAACACTATGGAGTATAGTTCTACTGTCACACACATGGGGTCCCCATGAATTGGAGTCAACTCAATAGCAACTGTTTTTTTTTTTACCTGTGTTGGCTGCCCCATTGGTTATACCTCTTACTTTTTGGATCTTACAGTATGTCTGTGGTGTCTTCTCTGAAGTATATTATTGTTGTGCTGTTATTACATTTCACAAAAGCAGGCTGGATTTGTTTCATTTACTTATCAATAAATGTTGACAAATCTCCTACTCTGTGCAGGCACTGCCCTGGGTGCAGGGAAATGACTAGCTCTGTCTTGGGCTTTAAGGCAGTCAAAGTCCAGAGGGGCTTAGGCTTTGATAAACCAGAGAAGTGTTGCGGATGAGCTCAGCTTCATTTCTGGCTTGTCATGTCATCCTTATCTCTGCACAGAGGCCTGAAATTCTAACTCTTTTAATACCCCTTAACATTTAGCTCTCGAACCATGTATATCCTAGAGATGCAGAAAGGAACCAACAATGTTGAGTTCCTGTCATGTGCCTGACCCTGGAAGAAATCTGTAGAATGCCTTCTCTTTTGTTTTGCTGCAGCCCTGCAACGTGGGTGTTACTATGCCCATTTTACAGATGAAGAGGTATCAAGAGATTAAGTAGCGTCCTTTAAGTCATGTAGCTAGTAATTGGGAAGAGTCACTAATTTAAACCCTAGGTTTTGTTTGTTTTAATATTTTTGGTTAATGTATACACAGCAAAACAGGTTCCCATTCAACAGTTTCTACACATAATGTTCAGTGACATTGGTTACATTCTTCAGTTTGTGTTAACATTGTCACTTTCTGTTCTAGTGGTTCTACTCTGATTAATTTAGTCTCCTGCCCCCCCAAACTTCTCGTCTGTGATTTAGAGTAACTGTTGTCCGCTGGGTCTCATATGGGTCATTTGTTTAAAGGATGCAGTGCTCAAGGGTGAATTTCTTTGCTTTTTGAGCTAATCTAACACCAAGGAGCCCTGGTGGCACAGTGGTTAAGGTGCTCGACTGCTAACCGAAAGGTCAGTGGTTTGAAACCACCAGCAGCTCTGCAGGAGAAACATGTGGCAGTCTGCTTCCATAGAGATTTACAGCCTTGAAAACCCTATGGGGTCACTATGAGTCATAATCGACTTGACGGGAGTGAGTTTTGTTTGGGTTTTGTCTTCCTGCAGAGACAGCTGAAGATTGAAAGAAGATAAATACTAGAAGGCATTTGAGAAATAACTATTGCAGCAATTATTGCAACCCTCCTTTTTTGCTAGTGAGGTAATTGAGATACATTCTCAATAAATATTTGCTGAATGAACGAACATTCTCAATAAATATTTGCTGAATGAACGAACGAATGAATTAAAAAAAAAAAAAAAACCGAGAGTTAAAATTATCTACTCCTTCCTTTAAATAGAGTAATGTCTACTTCTTCTTAGATAGTCAGTCTGGTAAGCCTTCTAGATTATGAGAATCCCCGCAGTAAATGACTTACTTCACTTTAATTATTATAATGTTAACTACAATCAATAATGCACCCAGCACTATACCTTCTGTGTGCCCAGCACAGTACTAATCATTTTATATATACCATTTAGTTTAATCTTAACTGCAATCTTTACAGATAAAAAACAAATGAAGTTCAGAGAGGTTAAGTGACTCAGTGGCCCAGTTAGTAAATGGCAGAGCGGAGATTCAAGCACAAGTCTTGGTATCCGGAGTTCAAGCTCTTCTGACTATACCACGCTGTTCAAGGTGAAGCTTCCTTAGTTTCCCCTGTTTTGCTGTATATACATTTACCAAAAATATTAAGGCAAACAAACAAACAAAACCTAGGGTTTAAATTAGTGACTCTTCCCAATTACTAGCTACATGATTTAAAGGAAGCTACTTAATCCCTTGATACTTCTTTATCTGTAAAATGGGCATAGTAACACCCACGTTGCAGGGCTGCAGCAAAACAAAAGAGAAGGCATTCTACAGATTTCTTCCAGGGTCAGGCACATGACAGGAACTAAGGGGAAACTAAGACATTTAAACACCATAGCAGATGCTCTTGGGGCGTGTCTTAGTCATCTAGTGCTGCTATAACAGGAATACCACAAGTGGATGGCTTTAACAAAAAGAAATTTTTTCTCTCACAGTCTAGTAGGCTACAAGTCCAAATTCAGGGCGTCAGCTCCAGGGGAAGGTTTTCTCTCTGTCAGCTCTGGAGGAAGGTCCTTGTCATCAATCTTCCCATGGACTAGGAGCGTCTCTGCGCAGGAACCCACGTCCAAAGGATGAGCTCTGATGCTGGGGCTGCTTTCTTGGTGGTATGAGGTCACCCTGTCTCTCTGCTTGCTTCTCTCTTTTATCTCTTATAAGATAAAAGGTGATGCAGACCACACCCTAGGGAAATTCCCTTTATATTGGATCAGGGATGTGACCTGAATAAGGGTGTTACATCCCACCCTAATCCTCTTTAACATAACCTAATCGTGCCTCATTAACCACAGGCAGAGATTAGGATTTACAATGCATAGAAAAATTACATCAATCATAAAATGGAGGACAACCACACAATACTGGGAATCATGGTCTAACCAAGTTGACATATATTTTTTGGGGACACAATTCAATCCATGACAGGGCCTCGTACACATGCACTTGGCAGTTGGCAAGGTCACCTACAGACATTTCTCAAACACTCTGGATTTCCAGGCCTGAGGCCTTTTCTGGCCTCCTGACTGCTTGGCCAGATCACAAGGCAAGCCGTAAGTGCTGGAGAGGTAACGCTTCCAAAGGAATCCTCAACAAGTGAGGGAGGGGGATTGGTAGATAAATATTCCAGCTTCCTTGCCCCTCCAACAGACAGTTCAAAAGCAGTCTGTTGAGTGACTGAGCCCCAGTTGCCCACAGAAGTGGCCTGCATGAACATTAACACTTCTCTGCTGCTTTTCCCAGGGCTTCTAACAGGTTTTGTCTGGTTTGAAACCCTGCTGAGAATTTGCATTTCTAACAAATTCCCAGGAAGTTGTACATAAGAATCACTTGGTGATCTTGTTAAACTGTATATTCTGATTCAGTATATCTGGGGCAGAAATGCAAATCTCAGCAGGAAACTTGTTAGAAAAGCAAATTCTCAGCAGGGGTTTGAACCAGAATGAACCAGTTTGAAGCCCTGGCTTTTCCATAGGAGCCCTGGTGGTGCAGTAGCTAAGTGCTTGGCTGCTAATCGAAACCTACCAGGGGCTCTTCGGGAGAAAGATATGACAGTCTACTTCTGTAAAGATTACAGCCTTGGAAACTCTATGGGGCAGTTCTAGTCTGTCCTCTAGGGTGATTATGAGTCCGAATCAACTGGATGGCAATGGGGCGGGGGAGGTGGGTTGTTTTTCCTCCCTTCCTCATCTTCCTTTCTTTCTCATTGTGCTTTCTTGGCTCATCTCTCAAATAAAATGCTTATACCCAAATCTTTGCTTTAGGGTCTACTGTTGGGAAAACCCAAATTAAGAAAGCCGCCACCTTATCAAGACTCAGAAGTGAGGGAGCCCCACCATGGTGATGGTGGCCTGAGTATCAAACAGTGATTACAACTGAGTATCTTCTGTAGTGGAAGAAAGCTTTCTCTTCTCCCAAGGGAAAACTGAGTGATAGAGTTAACATAAAGTTGGTCTCACCCCTCTGAAAGGGTAGATGGGTTTTCCAGGGTCACATGACTTCTGCTGAAGCAGAAGATTCCCTGGAGAGTCTTAACATGCACATTTACCTGCATGCTGTGCTCCTGGAAGCAACTGTGTGCCATGGATTCAGTGCCCAGGCAGGCAGGTGGGTGCCTGTACCTGCTGAAGTGCTCTTGAAGGCTCGGAGTGGGGAGTGGGATGCTTGGAATACTCATGTGTGACCCTGACTGTGCCCCCTCCAGAGCTGGAAGACAAAGCGCTTTATGCTAACTGGAGGGATGGGAGCAGGGAGCAGCAGAACAAAGTTGAAAGAATAATAAAGAGTTCAAAGATCTGGGTTAAAATACTAGCTCTACCATTATTTTTTCATCAACTCATAGTTATGAAGTGCCTACTATGTGCAGGTTGGAGTGATATTCAAAACATTTCACTATCATTATTTGAAAGCTGTGCCAGACTTTCTCCTTTCTATTACTGGATTATGGGTGATCTGGATGGTCCAGGAGAGGGGCTACATGGACTGGGGTAACATGGGAGCACTTGGAAGGTTTGAGACTGAAGTTAGTCACTGACAGATACAGAAATATTTCAGTACTTTTAACAACTGCCCTGGTCACATGGGTACAAAATGACTGAATATCTGCCTGCTGTCTGGCACGATGCTGGTGCTGGGAAAATAACAGTGAAGGCTAACAGACACCATCCTTATTGTCTAGGGAAAGAGACCATGTTCCTTTCGTCACCCTGATGAGCATATGATTATAAACTGGGATAAATGTTCTAAAGAAAGAAGCTTTGCCATGAAACGTAGGGGTCTTACCCAGTATCAGAGGTCAGAAAAGCTTCCCCAAGGGAGGACTCAGGCCAATCCTGAAGGTTAATTAAGCAAGGAGTGGGACAAGAATGTTCCAGAAAGAGGGCGTAGCATTCATGAAAGCCCTCGGGTGGAAGGAACATGGTGTATTTGACAAATGGAGAGAAGGTCAGTGTGGCTTGAACAAGGAGAATGGGGGTGGAGAGGGTTTGAGGTGAGGCCAGGCAGGGCTTTGGCGATATCAGGATGTGGACTTTTATCTCTAGGGCCACTGATGAGTTCTAACGGGGAGAGCAACATGATTAAATTTGGTTTTGAAAAGATCACTCTAGCTGCAGTTTTGAGAGCGATGGGGGAAGGGGATCAGAGTGGATGCTTGAAAACAGGAGTTTAAGCAAGACAGAATGATAGCCTGTTCTAAGGTGATGGCAGAGGAAATGGGAGGTGCTAGATTGGAGAGAAATTGGCTGGAGAGGGGATGCTGCTGGCACATCTCAAGGCGTGTCCTTGGTTTCCAGCTCCTGCATCTGGTTGGAGATGTTGAGTGGTACCCTTCACTGGGATGGAGAATACTGCAGTACAACTGCTTCTGTGTCCTTGGGAAATTTCCTCCCCTCTCTGAGCCTCAGTTTCCTCATTTCTATAAAGAGGAACGGACTATGTGATCCCCCGAATCCATTGTCCAGTTCCTCACTGCTGACACCACTGACAAGAACAACCTAGCCTGCAATCAAAGGCGATATCATCTTCAAAGGGAACTCCTGAGATGTGGTTTCCAGTTCCTGGTTACCTAAAATATTAGAATATAAAAATCTGAAGTCTCCCTGTCCTGTCTCATGCCTAGAGGCAGACTTATTGAAAAGAGGATTTTTGGGTGATATTCTTTAATTTTCCCCCCAGTAAACTCTACCTTCTGTTTGGGGAAAGGCGTGCAATTCCACAACTTGGCATGAACTGGTAATGTAATCTCGTGGGGCTGCTTGCCCTCTCTGATTCTCAGGGTTCTCCTTTGTAAAAGGAGGGGGTTGGGTCATATGGACCCGGATCCTTTCCTGTGCCAGCATTGTATGGTATTTCTTTCACCTTGTTATCCCATAACAGTGCTCATTTGAGTGCTCTAGTGAGCTTGTAAATTTTTATGAAGGGTTGGGCTATCTTTACCTGGCAGGGTGGGAGAGCTCCCAGGATGCTTTGCCCTCAGGTATCAGAGATGTTGTTAACAGGGCATTGGACAGGGACTTTAGATGCCTGGAGGTTTGTGCAAGAACATCTGCTCTAAGTCTTTGGAGAATTTCAGAAAGGGAGTTCAGCCCAGGCTGAATGTGAGGGGAAGGCAGAGTCAGGGCTGGACTCCTGGACCCCAGGTGTCCTTTGTCATGACAAGGATGTTTTTACCAAAGCCTTGGTTCCCAGAAATATCTCAGAGGAAGACCCTAGGAAGGGCTTGTGCAGTGGCTCCCTTTTCATGTTATTTAGTGTACAAATCCATTAGCATTGCTTTTTCTTGAGCATCCAAGATGTTACAGCCTCTCAGTCAAGCCATTCACACGGCATTTTAGCCTTTCTTTGGAAGACAATTGTGTCTTCAGTCAAAGACCTCTTGACAAGAGAAAATAGGACCCGAGATGGAATAATGCAGCCGAGTGCTTGCTGTACACCTGCAGAATGTGACTCTCTGCGCCATTACTTCCCAAATTGTTGTGCTGAGAGATTTCTCTTGTTTACATCTCTTTATGCCCCAGCATTTAACCTTGGGGCTCTGAAGACTCTCTCCCCTCCTCTCATCTTCCCACAGCAATTATTTCCTTTGTGGCCTTCATTTTATGTAATTATGTTAGGGCAGTCATCATGCTAGCATTTACTTAGCTTCTTTGCAGGATGGGACTTCCCCCTCTAATTCCTTTTGCTCTGGGGACTTGCTTGCTGACTCTAATCTTTTGGACTTTCTTGAGAGGCTGCATCCCCAAAATGGACAGGAAAAGGTATGTGCCTGAAAACCTAACAAACAAGAAGGAATTAAAAATGAAAACAGGTCCTAATCTTATCCCAGAGTGCCCATGTCAGTAAAAGTGGCCCAGGCATGTTAGAAAAAGTCACAGTTGCTGACATGGCGATGATGCATTGGTGGTTTTCAGTGTAAGAAGGTAGATTTTTTTTTTTTTTAATTTTATTTTTATTTCTTTGTTTTCAACATTTTATTTTGGAGAATTTTAGAAAATATGCAAAAATAGACTACTGGCGGGAATGGAAAATGGTGCAGCCACTTGGAAAACAGCTTGGCAATTCCTCAAATGGTTAAATATAAAGTTACTATATGATCCAGCAAGTCCACTCCTAGGTATACACCCAAGAGAAATGAAAATATATATCCACACAGAATCTGTACATGAATGTTCATAGAAGCATTATTCATAATAGTCAAAAAGTAGAAACAACCCAAATGTCCATCAGCTCATGAATGGATAGATAAAATGTGATGTATTTATACAATGGAATATTATTTAGCCATATAAAGAATCTGTGGTCCAGATACATGCTACAATATAGATGAACCTTGTACATTATGCTAAGTGAAAGAAGCTAATCACAAAGGACCACATATTATATGATCCCACTTATATGAAATACCTGGAATATGCAGATTTATAGAGACAGAAAGTAGATTAGTGGTACACTAGGTCTGTGGGTGAGGGTAGACGAAACAGGGGATTTATGTCTAGAGGATGCAGGGTTCCTTTTGGGAGTCATGAAAATATTCTAAAATTGATTATAGTGATGGATGCCCAACTCTGTGAATATACTAAAAGTCACTCAACTGTGTACTTTAAACGGGTGATTTGTATGGTAGATGAATTATAGCTCGAGCTCATTAAAAAAAATAGAATAGTATAGGGAAGCCCTATGTACCCATCTTCTGCTTCAACAATTATCAGTGTAGAGCCAATCTTGTGCCATCCTGCATTTTTACCCTTTCCCTCCTAGACATCAATGTCATTCCATCAATGAGTAGTTCAGTCTGTACCTCTAAAAGGTAAATATTCTTTTTTAAAATTTAGCCCCAAAACCATTATCACACATTATGATTTAAGCATTATTTTTAATATCATCAAATATCCAGTGTTCACATTTCTACTTGTATTTTTTACAGTTGTTTCTTTGAATCAGGATCCAAATAAGGTCTACACATGGCAAATGGCAGAAATTTTTTAAGTGTCTTTTAATCTATAGGTTCTCCGTCTGCCTCTCTTTTTCCCCCGTTGAAATTCGTCTGTTTAAGAAACCAAGTCATTTGACTGGTGGAGTTTTCCAGTCTGGACTTTGCTGATTGCATCCCTGTGGTGTAATTTAACGTGTTCCTCTGTCCTCTGTGTTGCTCGTAAATCAATAGTTGATCAGATTCTCAGATGATGTTGTATCCTTCCATCAGGGGGCACGTGGTGTCTGATTGCCTCTCTTTTTGTGATTTTACCAGCTCTTGGTTATCAAGGCTTGGATTCATCCTTTCTAGGTATGGTAGGAATTTTTTTTTTTTTTTTTGAAAAATGCACACGATTCCTTCCCACATACTGACTGAAGACACTTCTTTATCTTATTTCCCTGCGGTCATCAGAAACTCATCCCATCCTGAGACAGGGAGTTCTGCACTTCTGGAGAGCCTCAGTATCACGTGGGGGCTTGTTAGAAATGGAGAATCTCAGGCCCCAGCCCAGACCCACTGAATCAGAATATGCATTTTAGCCAGATCCCCAGGAGACGCAGTGTACACTGAAGTTTGAGAATTAGCGCCCTAGAATGGTGCTTCTCAACCCTGACTGCCTATTAGAATCACCTGGGGCAGACAGGGGGTTTGTTTTTTTTTTCTTTTTTTTTTTTTTTAAAACCCCGATTGCCCAGGTGATACTCCAGTTAAATCAGAATCCTTAGAGTGGAATTCAGGCATCAGTGGCTTTTAAAGTTCTCCAGGTGATTCCAATGGGCAGCCAGGGTTGAGAAACACTGATCTAGGTGCTCAAAGTCTGGTGGGGTGGAAAGACTTGAGAGTAGATCACAGTGCTGGTGATAGCAGGTGCCGAAAGAACAGAGCCCAGGTGGGGCATATTAAACCATCAGTGGGGACCCAGTTTGTTGGGAGCTATGGGGATGCAGAGGCACTGTAGACAAGGTAAAGGACCCCTAGTGGCACGGTGGTTAAAGCAATTGACTGCTATCCAAAAGTTAGGCAGTTTGAGACCACCAGCAACTCTGCAGGAGAAAGATGTGGCCATCTGCTTCCATAGAGATTTACAGCCTTGGAAACCCTATGGGATCACTATGGGTCGGAATTAACTTGATGGCAGTGGGTGTGGGTAGACAGGGTATGACCTTCGGTGAGTCATTCCCCACCTCTGTCCCTATCCACATCTCCGGTGTCTTAATTTTCTTGTCTATTGAAAGAAGATTTCCATGGATAATGGTAATGGTTGAACAACATGATGAACATAATTAACATCACTGAATTGTACATATGAAGAATGTTGAAATGGCAAATGTTTTGCTCTCTCTCTGTCTCTATGTATCTCTCTCTCTATGTACCTACCTACCTACCTATCTATCTATCTACCACAATTCAAAAAAAATGAATGCCATACAATTAGCTTTCGGCTATACATTGAATCATGGCAATCATATTGAAGTTGTCAAGGATTTCATTTTACTTGGATCCACAATCAATGCCCATGGAAGCAGCAGTCAAGAAATCAAAAGACACATTGCATTGGGCAAATCTGCTGCAAAAGATCTCTTTTAAGTGTTAAAAAGCAAAGATGTTGCTTTAAGGACTAAGGTGTGCCTGACCCAAGCCATGGTGTTTTCAGTCACCTCATATGCATGCGAAAGCTGGATAGTGAATAAGGAAAACCAAAGAAGAATTGATGCCTTTGAATTATGGTCTTGGCAAAGAATACTGAATATATCATGGACTGCCAGAAGAACGAACAAATCTATCTTGGAAGAAGTACAGCCAGAATGCACCTTAGAAGCAAGGATGGCGAGACTTCATCTCACATACTTTGGACATGTTATCAGGAGGAATCAGTCCCTGGAGAAGGACATCATGCTTGGTAGAGGGTCAGTGAAAAAGAGGAAGATCCTCAGTGAGATGGATCGACACAGTGGCTGCACCAATGGGCTCAAGCAAAAAATGATAGTGAGGATGGCGCAGGACCAGGCAGTGTTTCATTCTGTTGTACGTAGGAGCCGACTTGATGGCACCTAACAACATGGCAAGTGGACAATAAGTCATTGCTGAAAAAATAAATGATTGTTATGTGTTAGAAGATTTCCAAGGTACCTTCCACCTCAAACCTTCTGAGCAGCCCATAGCATGGCTTAATGAAGGTTTGGTGAAGAAATGATTTAATGATGCTATACATGTACAACAACAGATACTCTAGGAGTTCAGGAGCAGGGAGTCACTGGTCAGTAAAGACTCCATGGAGGAAGTAGGATTTTAGCTAGGGCTCTGGGGCAGCCCTCCAACAGAGGAAGAAAACATCTGTTTCCTTTTGTTCCTGTTGGGGAATGGAGGCTACTTGGCCTCAGTGCCTCCAAGGAGTTGCATCAGTCCCAAACATCTCCCACCCCGGTTTATAATTAACACAGGTCCCTATTTCAGCACAGCTGTGCATCACTGGCAACAATTTTTAGAGAGCAGCAGGTAGGGGCTTCCCGCCATTATGAGGTTGCAGAAACAAGATTCCAGAGCTTTCCTTGGCTCCTTCATCCTGGTGCTCGAATGCCGAGCAGGCGCCCGGCTCCTTCAGTACCCTCTGCAAATTAAAGCCCTTCACTTCTTAAAACAGATGATGGTTCTAATAGCTGGAATAAAGGGCTAGAAATGGACTTAACTTCATCAAATGCTTCCATATCTGATCTTACCAACCAAGCTGCGAATTGTGAGCAACATGAAAGGGCTCCATTTGCAGGCTGATTTTCAATGTGTTTTTTCTCCCCCGGTTTGGCTATCATGCCCTGCTAAGGAGCAGGATGGGGATGTGGTGAGTGCTTGGTGGCAAATGGCCCTGTTCCTGACATTTGGGGAGCTAGAGGGATTGGAAATGTCCCCCATTAGGTTTAGTTGTGTTTTTTTTTTTTTTTTTTGTTTGTTTTTTTGGCTAGCTTCCCTGGGAAAGCTGTACTTTGGCAATAAGCTGAGGTGGGAGAAGACATTTTCTTTTATTGGAGGCCCAGCATCTGAAACGCCTTCTTACATTCATGGAATTCTCCACCCTATGAACCTTGGAGGCGAGTAGAAGTGGGAAAGGACAGATTCCACTTTTCTAGTCCTCCTGGCCATACCACTCTGAACATGACCAATCTTATCTGATTTTGGAAGCTAAGCAGGGCCAAGCCTGGTTAGTACTTGGATGGGAGACCACCTAGGAATACTGGGTGCTGTGAGCTTTGTCATACTGTGGTGGCTTGCGTGTTGCTGTGATGCTGGAAGCTATGCCACTGATATTTCAAATACTAGTGCATAGGTTTCAGCAGAGCTTCCAGACTGAGAAAGAATAGGAAGAAAGGCCTGGTGATCTACTTCTGAAAATTAGCTAACGAAAACCCTACAGATTACAACAGAATATTGACTGATACAGTGCTGGAAGATGAGCCCCGTAGGTTGGAGGGCACACAAAGTACACTAGTGGTTGCAACAATGGACTCGTGCATACCAATGATCATGAAGATGGCACAGGACCAGGCAACACTTCTTTCTGTTGTATACAGGGTGGCCGTGAGTGGGAGCCAACTCAGTGGCAACGAACAACAACAACAAGGGTCAGGCCCTGGGATGAGATCTAAGCCCTTAACCAGGTGGTGGGGGAAATTATGAGAATGGAGGTCTTCTCAGTCATACTGCGGAAGCAAACAAAAATAATACTTGACAAAATATTATACTCTTAGAATCCTAAGACCTTCAACTGAGAGGAGCTTTGAGTGTCTTTGAACCTAGATGCCCATGTGAGGCTTGGGTCTGCCAGGCCACAGCCCACCAAGTGGTTGTTGAGCTTGACCATGTTTGGTAACATAAGCCTCACTCTTTCCCCAGGCTACCGACCTCATCTTGGGGCAATTTGCATGGATTTTCTGCTTTCTTCTACTCTTCTGTGTTCATCCTCACTGTATAGCACTAACTTGGGTGTGTGTATGGGTCTGGGGGCTAGGTCCATTTGGTGATGGGGGCTGGCCCAGGAGGAATCTCACACTAGGTCCCTGTGCCCTGAAAAGCAATCCTCAATGTAGTGTGAGAATTAGCCACAGCTCGCGTGCTGCCAAGCCTAGAAGGGCTTCACGTTGCTAGGCATTATTCTGGCCTTCCAAGTGGCCACTGCCATGGTGCTCAGCCTCTGCTTCCCCCAGGGAAAAAGACCAGCCAGAGCGAGTCTGAAACAGAGAGGAGGGTGGCTGGAAATGACCTTGGACTGTAGACCCCCATAGGAAGTCATCAGCCCGTCAAATCACCTTCCTCTTTGGCTCAGGCTTTGATCTCACCCAAAATCCAGGCCAAAGTGAGGCCTCGGGCATCTTTCCCAGAGAGCTGTAGCTGAAGCACCTTTGTCTGCACCCCCAGGCCTCTGGACAGCACTGCTTCCTCCTGGGTCCCTACACTCCTGCAGCGTGTCAGGGAGCTACCCGCTGGCACATGGGCTGAGCAATTAAGAAACTGCATTTTTCTCCTCCTCGCTTCCCTAATTGTTATTTTTGTCCCTGCTTTCAAACCATCCTTGGTTTTCATTTCATCTTGCCCCAGCCCGGTGTGCCCGGCAGAAAAAGCCAGCGTGCCCAGTGGGAGGCAATTTTCCCAGCGTGTCCAGCGATAATTCCAACACGACTGCTTTGTACATATAATTATAAAACCAGGGGCCACCAAAGTGCACCTATAGAGCAGAATCTTGACTGTTCTTGGTTCTGTTTTAATTATTAAGCCTTAAAGCAAAAACTAGGTTTCAAAGAAAACTTTCTGTACAGTCCTCAATAGAGTTAAAGGAGGAACATTTTAAGCTGATGAGCTGACACTTGTAGAAGCAAATATATTAAATAAATCATGATTCGTTTTGGGGGCAAAGTCTGACTTACATCAACTCTGGAAAAAATGGATCTTAATGAGTGACAGTTGGGTGTTTTCTGTCACTTCCTGAGGTAATGGCCGCAAGCTGACATTGCTCAGTGGGTGTCTCATACTTCTGAACAAAAGTTTTTTGGAGTAAGATAGACAAGGTAGAAATCCCAAGGTGACTGGTAGGAATGTCTAATGAGTGGAAAGACATATTTACTGGCAGTCTGTATGTAAGCTGTGACAGTTGACAGGACTTGATTGTAACAAATATAGTTGATGAAGAAAAGGCTGACAGACGGAGAGAGGGGGCCGCAGTGAGGGGAGAGAGAGTCAAAAGCCCTTCCTTGGCTGAACCCTGTTAATGGTAAGTTGGATACAAAGCTCACGGTCATGAAAGGAAGCAGGGATCTTGAAGTGATGTCTAAACAGAGAAATGTGTTGAGTTTGCAGGAGGTGGTAATAGGTTCAGATTTGTTGACCTTTTTGCCCATAACTTTAGAGGCTGGTGTTTCCGGGAGCATCTAGGGCCAGAAGATGACCGCAGCTCTGTGGACATTGGTCAATTCTAGGACGCTGGCGCCCAGTGTATCCATGTCTAGGATATGGGGAGGGCATGGGTCCTTAATTTATAGAGGCCTCACCTGGGCAGCTACCATGACCTAGAGCCACTGGGCTCTGACCATTGGCCCCAGTGGGCACCAGCGAGGTAGACAGAGGTGGGAGGGCGACTGAGCAGTAAAACATTTCTATAACCTTCTGTTCTTGTGTGCCCCTTATGCCCGTCATTCTCCTGCGCCCACCCTCCTCTACTGGATTCCTCCTCTGTACCCCCCGCCACTCTCTCCCCAGCACAAAAGGAGTGATTGGCCCCGAAAAGGCAGAGCTGACTGGCATATTAAATGATGACACTTTGTAACTGACTGGTCAGGGCTTCAACAATCGACTTGCCAATGAGCTCTGCACTTCTTCCCCGAGGCAAATGTCACACTGAAACTAAACAGGATCTTTTTTCATCCTACATGCTGTTTTCTATGCCACATTTTATTTTATAGTTGAAAATAGGCTAACTCTTTAAAATGCACAGTCTGCTGCACTTTCATCGTGGGCTCATTTTGGAGGACAGGTTGGAAGGGGAAGGGTGGGGGGCAGAAAGAGTGTGTTGAGTGGTGATGAGGGTTTAGCCAACATCTTGACCTTGACCTTCTTTTTTTTGAATGAATAACTAATGAAGGTAAAAATTAGAAGTGTTTAAAGCTTGCAAGAGAAGTGAATAGAAGTGATTAGAGCAAAGGAGGCTAATGAGCCATCAATCTCATAAATCAAGATGGGATGTGAAATTTTCCCTGTGCCTCTTCATCATCACCTTGATTTGCCATAAACACCGTCGTTCCTGTTTTGACTGACTTGGGCAAGTGTTCCTTAGCTCCATGCTGGTTTTATATCTGCTCTGTGATTTGGAAAACGGGGTCTATTTCTGTTAATCCCTTTCAAATCTGAGTATTTCGATGACTTTGATATTGCCCCAATTAAATGGAAGATCCTTTTAGTAGGAGTTAGTCTTGGCTAACCTGACCCACTTTCTGTAGGTTGGTTCTTGCTGACTTGATTCATTGCCTTGGAATGAGAGCTTGGGTAGGACTTAACCAAATGAAGGAGTCCTTCACAGGCCACGGAAGGTGGCCTGACTTAGAATTGAGGGTACCCATCAACTTCTGGAGCTCCATGGGCTCCTTTGCCTGTCCTCTACTGCCCACACCAACCAAAGACTCCTGGAAATGTCCCCTGCATGGCTTTGCCTATTGGAGTGGTAAAGGGATGGATACTATGACTCATTTAGAAGCTAGACTTTCTTATCAATGGGACAGCAATTTTTAGAATAAGATTTGGGGTGTGGAGGTTGGGGGACTGAGTAGAGAGGGTCTTGTAGCTCAAGAAAGGATGCATGTGATTTGAGATGAGGCAGATATTGGTTTTTGGGAGAGATGAGACACCATTGTTTCTCTCTTCTACCCTAGAGGCATTGGTGTATTACATATTTTTACTTTTTCTTAACTTGAGCATTCTACTTTTTCTTTCTGAGCTTCAGCATCCTTAGTTGTACAATAAAGGCATTTGTCTAGATGACCTTGGAGGTCCCTTCCTCCTCAAAATCTTTTGTGACCCACCATAGCAGGAAGGTTAGTAATGAGAAAAAAGAACAGAAGAGGACAAGCTTTCCATTAAATAGACAGAGGTCATAATTGTATGTCTAGGGTCATCTACTGCAATCAATTAGTGGCATTCTTATGGCCAACTAATTAGCCTGGGGCTCCAAGGCAATGAAACTAGCCTCCAAAGAATGTAGGGATGAGCATCCAACAATATCCTTGGCCAATGGCCACCCACCAAGGCATTGCCACTGCTGATGGTGAGTGCCTGTCCTCGGAGACTCCTGGTGGAGAAGGATCTGAAGGGGAGTTATGGGGCTGTGGGTGGAAGCCTCCAGAAATAGACATAGACTTACTTTTCTGCTTCTTTACCACAACATTGCCCCATGTAAGAAACCGAGGGGCTCTGGGAAAGTCTGTGCAGCTGCATTCTCCCTACCTGCTTTGACACCAGGAAAGAGAAGACTTTTTCTCAAGGCTTCTTTGACTCAGGGATTTTTCTCTTCTCTCCAAAATTCTTTTTCATATTGCACATCCCCAGCCTACCCTTCCAAATCCATCACTCATCAGTGAGTGCTGGGGCAGAACAGCCCCAGGTAGAGAGGTGGGGGACAGGTTCTGGCCTCTCTGTGGCTGCTAATTAGCTGTGCAGGGACGTCACGGAGCCTTACCGAGGCCTCAGCTTTCTCACGTGTAAATGAGGGAGTTGGACAAAACCAGTAGTTTTTTACTTTTAATAGCAACTTTTCAAAAGTGACTCTTCTCCCCCAAATAAAACCCTCCCTAGTTGGAATCGACCCAACGGCAATGGGTTGGTTGGTAGAACTCATGTATATGAATTTTGCTATGATGCTGAACAGGTTTCAACTGAACTTCTAGACTAAGACAGACTAGGAAGAAAGACTTCGTGAGCTACTTCCAAAAATCAGCCAATGAAAACCCTGTGGATCACAATGATTCAATCGTATTGTACACGGGATCACCATGAGTTGAGGGCAGACTTGACAGGCAGCTAACAACAGCAGCAACATATATTAAACTAACTTGGAGTGTTCCCACCTTCTCAGCCTCCTTGGCCACCAACAGAAGCTCCAAGGCGTCCCTTCTGAGCCCGGGGACACCCCAGCTCACAGCATGTGGACAACAGTCAAGGCCATGCCTCCTAGCCCATCCCTCCAGCCACACTTGATTTCCCATCTCTATCTGCCTGAATTCATTCTGAGTAAAGGAGAAGATGGCCCATCTGATTAAATGCACACGATCAGCAGGCAGAGTGTTTCCAGTGGGCTGAGAGATCCATAATGGGACAGACCATGGTGGAATGATTCCTCTCCTTGAAGCCTTAAGTTATTGGCTGAGAAAGGAACTGAATTTCTGCTTTAGTCCCAGATAAGCTCATTCTAGCAATTCTAATTGCATGAGGGTGTCCCCCACTCCTGATGTGTGGAGAAGGGACCGCACCTGCTTGGATTAGCCCTTCACTCATCAGGCCTTTGTCTTTTCCAGTGAGTGGTGGTCGGAGAGGAGGGGCAAACCTCAGCGGTCTGTCCCTGAGACCACTGACTTCCTAAAAACCCTCCATACAAGATCAACATACAACAATCAGTTGGATTCCTATACACCCACAAGGAGAACTTTGAAAAGGAAATCAGGAAAACAATACCATTTATAATAGCCCCTAAAAAGATGAAATACTTAGGAATAAATCTAACCAGGGACATAAAAGACTTATACAAAGAAAACTACAAAACACTATTGCAAGAAACCAACAGAGACCTACATAAATGGAAAAACATACCATGCTCATGGATAGGAAGACTCAACATTGTGAAAATGTTAATCCTACCCAAAGCCATCTACAGATATATTGCAATCCCAATCTAAATATGACATTCAATCATTTAAGGAGGTAGCATATGATCAAGAACCAATGGTATTGAAGGAAGAAGTCCAAGATGCACTGAAGGCATTGGTGAAAAGCAAGGCTCCAGGAATTGAAAGAATACCAACTGAGATGTTTCTACAAATGGATGCAGCACTGGAAGTGCTCACTTGTCGATGCCAAGAAATTTGGAAGACAGCTACCTGGCCAACTGACTGGAAGAGAGACATATTTATGCCTATTCCAAAGAAAAGTGATCCAACAGAATGCAGACATTATCAAACAATGTCATTAATATCACACGCAAGTAAAATTTTGCTAAAGACTACTCAAAAACGGTTGCAGCAGAACATCAACAGGGAACTGCCAGATATTCAAGCTGGATTCAGAAGAGGACATGAAACAAGGGATATCATTGCTGATGTCAGAGAATCTGCACTGAAAGCAGAGAATACCAGAAAGATGTTTACCTGTGTTTTATTGACTATGCAAAGGCATTCGACTGTGTGGATCATAACAGATTATGGATAACACTGGGAAGAATGGGAATTCCAGAACACTTAATTGTGCTCATGAGGAACCTGTACATAGATCAAGAGACAGTCATTCAAACAGAGCAAGGAGATACTGCATGGTTTAAAGTCAAAAAAGATGTGTGTCAGGGTTGTAGCCTTTCACCATACTTATTCAATCTGTATGCTGAGCAAATAATCTGAGAAGCTGGGCTATATGAAGAAGAACAGGGCATCAAGATTGGAGGAAGGCTCATTAACAACCTGCGACATGCACATGACACAACCTTGCTTGCCGAAAGTGAAGAGGATTTGAAGCACTTACTGATGAAGATCAAAGACCACAGCCTTCAGTATGGATTACACCTCAACATAAAGAAAACAAAAATCCTCACAACTGGACCAGTAAGCAACACCATGATAAATGGAGAAAAGGTTGAAGTTGTCAAGGATTTTATTTTACTTGGATTCACAGTCAACACCCATGGAAGCAGCAGTCAAGAAGTAGACAGAGCATTGCATTGGGCAAATCTGCTGCAGAAGACCTCTTTAGAGTGTTGAAAGCAAAGATGTTACTCTAAGGACTAAGGTGTGACTGACCCAAGCTGTGGTGTTTTCAGTCGCCTTTTATGCATGTGAAAGCTGGACAATGAGTAAGGAAGACCAAAGTAGAATTGACGCCTTTGAGTTGTGGTGTTGGCAAAGAATATTGAATATACCATGGACTCCCAAAAGAATGAACAAAACTGTCTTGGAAGAATTATAGCCAGAAGTCTCCTTAGAAGTGAGGATAGCCAGACTTCATCTCACATACTTTGGATGCGTTATCAGGAGGGACAGTCCCTGGAGAAGGACAGCAAAAAAGAGGAAGACTCTCAATGAGATGGATTGACACAGTGGCTGCAACAATGGGCTCAAGCATAACAATGATCATGAGGATGGTGCAGGACTGGGCAGTGTTGCATTCTCTTGTACATAAGGTTGCTATGAGTCAGAACAAACTCAATGGCACCTAACAACAATAGCAAATCCAAGGTGATCTATTCCGCATAGGGAGAGACCCAGCTTCTGAGAGTCTACACAGCCACTCAGAACCAGTGAGAAGCAGCCCTCATTGGAGAAAGATAAGTAATCATGTACTGCTTACTGTGCAGATCAAAAACGCCCCGTTTAGGGAAAACCTCTCCTATTTACCTCCCCGCTCCCTGCTCTGCACTGGGTTTCGGACAAGCTTCAGCAATTATTGGGTCCCCTGGGCCAGAAGTAGGATCCGTCACACACCCTGAGCCATTCTCCCTGCCTTGGAGAGTGAACAAATCAACAGAGAGGGGAAAAAATAAACTGCCGGCTCCCCTAAGCCAAGAACTCAGGGTAGGCACAGCTCCTTTGCCTAGGCACGGGCATAAGGGATCCACGGACTTTGAGTGCCTTTCCCCCTGCATAGACTTGTGTGGGCCCATTTCAACAGCGTAGGCCCTCATTACTGCAGTACAAC
>NW_004443967.1:3917763-3924860 GCF_000243295.1 Trichechus manatus latirostris
AGAAGTCAAAGTATCTCTATTTGCAGATGATATGATCTTATACACAGGAAACTCCAAAGAATCCACAAGAAAACTACTGGAACTAATAGACGATTTCAGCAAAGTTTCAAGATATAAGCTAAACATACAAAAATCAGTTGAATTCCTTTACACCAACAAAGAGAACTTCGAAGAGGAAATCACCAAATCAATATCATTTACAATAGCCCCCATGAAGATAAAATACATAGGAATAAATCTAACCAGAGAAGTAAAAGATCGATACAATGAAAACTACAAGACACTACTTCAAGAAAGCAAAAGAGACCTGCATAAGTGGAAAAACATACCTTGCTCATGGATAGGTAGACTCAACATTGTGAAGATGTCAATTCTACCCAAAGCGTTCTACAGATATAATGCAATCCCGATCCAAATTCCACTGGCATTTTTTAATGAGATGGAGAAACAAATCGCAACTTCACATGGAAAGGGAAAAGGCCCTGAATAAGTAAAGCATTACTCAAGAAGAACAAGGTGGGAGGTCTCACACTACCTGATTTTAGAACCTATTATACCGCCATGGTAGTCAAAACAGCTTGGTACTGGTAACACAATGGATACATAGTCCAATGGAACAGAATTGAGAATCCAGATATAAATTCATCAACCTATGAGCAGCTGATATTTGACAAAGTCCCAAAGTCCATTAACTGGGGAAAAGACAGTCTCTTTAACAAATGGTACTGGCATAATTGGATATCCATCTGCAAAAAAACTGAAACAAGACCCGTACCTCACAGCATGTACAAAAACTAACTCAAAATGGATCAAAGACTTAAATATAAAATCGAAAACGATAAAGATCATGGAAGAAAAAATAGGGATGCTAGGAGCCCTAACTCATGGCATAAACATAAGACAAACTATAAGTAACAATGCACAAGCACCAGAAGAGAGACTAGATAAATGGGAGCTCCTAAAAATCAAACACTTATGCTCATCAAAAGACTCCACTAAAGAGTAAAAAGACAGCCTACAGACTGGGAAAAAAATTTTGGCTATGACAAATCCGATCAGTGTCTAATCTCTAAAATCTACAAGATAATTCAAAACCTCAACAACAAAAAGACAAATAACCCAATTGAAAAATGGGCAAATGATATGAACAGGCACTTCGCCAAAGAAGATATTCAGGCAACTAACAGACACATGAAGAAATGCTCACGATCGTTAGCCATTAGAGAAATGCAGATCAAAACTACAATGAGATATCATCTCACACCAACAAGGCTAGCATTAATCCAAAAAACACAAAATAATCCTGGAGAGGTTATGGAGAGAATTGAACACTTTTACACTGTTGGTGGGAGTATAAAATGGTACAGCCACTTTGGAAATCGATTTGGCACTTCCTTAAAAAGCTAGAAATGGAAGTACCATACGATCCAGCTATCCTGCTACTTGGAATATATCCTAGAGAACTAAGAGCCATCACACGAATAGATATATGCACACCCATGTTCGCTGCAGCACTGTTCACAATAGCAAAAAGATGGAACAAACCTAGGTGCCCATCAGCGGACGAATGGATAAACAAATTATGGTATATCCACACAGTGGAATACTACACAACGATAAAGAACAAGGATGAAGCCGTGAAACATCTTATAACATGGAGGAAGCTGGAGGTCATTACACTGAGTGAATTTAGTCAGTCACAGAAGGACAAGTATTTTATAGAACTCAAGAAAAGGTTTAAACACGGAGGAAAACATTCTTTGATGGTTACGAGGGTGGGGAGGGAGGATGAGGGTTATTTACTAACTAGATAGTATATAAGAATTATCTTAGGTGAAGGGAAGAACAGCACATACTACAGGGGAAGTCAGCACAACTGGACTAAACCAAAGCTAAGAAGTTTCCTGAACACAATCAAACACTTTGAGGGACAGAGTAGCAGGGGTAGAGGTCTGGGGATCATGCTTTCAGGGGACATCTAGGTCAATCAGCATAACAAAGCTTATTAAGAAAATGTTCTGCATCCTACTTTGGTGAGTGGCATCTGGGGTCTTAAAAGCTTGCAAGCGGCCATCTAAGATGCATCAATTGGTCCCAACCACCTGGAGTAAAGGAGAATGAAGAACACCAAAGACACAAGGAAAGTATTAGTCCAAGAGACAGAAAGGGCCACATAAACCAGAGACTCCATCAGCCTGAGACCAGAAGAACTAGATGGTGCCCGGCCACCACCAATGACCGCCCTGACAGGGAACACAACAGAGAGTCCCGGATGGAGCAGGAGAAAGGTGGGGTGCGGAACTCAAATTCTAGTAAGAAGACCAGATTTAATGGTCTGACTGAGACTGGAGGAACCCCAGAAAGCATGGCCCCTGGATTCTCTATCAGCCCAGAACTAACACCATTTCCAAGTCCAACTCTTCAGATAGGGATTGGACTGGACTGTGGGACATAAAGTGATACCGTGAGGAGTGTGCCTCTTAGCTCAAGTAGGTACAAGAGACTAAACGGGCAGCTTCTGTCTGGAGGTGAGATGGGAAAGCAGAGAGAGTTAGGAGCTGTTTGAATGGACATGGGGAATCAGAGGTGGAAAGGAGGAGGGTGCTGTCACAGTATGGGGAGAGCAATTAGAGTCACGTAACAATGTACGTATAAATTTTGTATGGGAAAAAATTTTTTAAAAAGTTTACAGTTTAAGTTAGTCTCTCGTACAAACATGCAGGCATAGCTTGAGTGCTCTCTGTACATCGTCTCATCTAAAGCTCACAAGGGACCTATGAGATGGCTACCCAGTTTATCCCTTTTCCTGATTAGAAAAATGAACCACAGAGAGGTTAGGGAGATTTCCTGAGATCACACAGCCAGGAGCAGAAGTAGATATGAAGCCAGGTAGTCTGATTGCAGAGTCTGCCCCCAACCACTACTTTCTACTTCTTTCTCCTCATACATTATATCACTATATTTATGGAGATTTTGTTATGTGTCTAGCATTGTGCTGGGCACTGAAGCTACAAATGGTGAACAAAAAATCAGATATGGTTTCTGCTCTTTTGAACTTATAGTCTAGAAGGGGAGATAGTAATCAAATATATGTAAACATAAATGTAGGGTTCCAACTGTGGACAGAGTTATGGAGGAGAGGAGCATTTAGCTCTTCCTGTAATAGGGGGTTTGACCTAGTTGGGGAGGGGGTAGAGAGGGCTTCCCAGAGGAAGTGACAATTCAACTAAGACCCAACGGATGAATAGGAGTTAAACAAGTAAAGGGTGGTGTCGGTGGTGGAGGCGGGGCATGTAGAGAGCATTCCATGCAGAGGGAACAGCATGTGCAAAGCCCCTTGGCAGGAGGGAGCATGAGAGGGTTTTCAGAGCTTGGTGGGAGACAGAACTGGCTAAATAATTTGTAGTGCCCAGTGCAAAATGGAAATGCACTGTTCAAAAATTATTAAGAATTTCAAGATGGCAAGAGCAGGGACTTTCTGGGTGTAGGACCCTGGGCAATGGCATAGGCTGCACACCGTGAAGCCAGCTGTGCGGTGAGAGAAGGCTGGGAGGTTGTCAGGGAGATCACAGAGCTCTCAAGGCCATGGTCAGAATTCTCAGTCTTTACATGAGAGCATCGTCAGCTGCAGGTGAGAACTGATCAGATGTTTCTAGAGGATCGCTCTGACGGCTAGGCAGAGAAGCTTTTGGAGGGGAACCAGGTGGATGAGATCACCTCTCCTCCGGTTGACGGTGAGCTGATTCCAACTCCTGGTGACCCAATGTGTTATAGAGTAGAACTGTGCTCCATAGGTTTTTCTTGGCTGTAATCTTTATGGAAGCAGATTGCCAGGCCTTTCTTCCACAGTGCTGCTGGGTGGGTTTGAACCACCCACCTGTAGGTTAGTAGATGAGTGCAAACCGTTTGCACCCCCCAGTGACCCTGGATGACATCCTAGCCAGGAGGTGAAGAGCCTGGAGATGGTGGGGGGAGGGAGAGGATGAAAGCTAGGGCTCAGGCCGGCTTCTTCGCCTCCCAAGGCCTGGCCTGGTTTCTCCTCCGCGGGGAATATGGAGTGACGCCAAACCTCTTGATGACCAGAACGTGTGGGCAGACATCTGGGCTGTGGAACCTTTTTATGGTGGATTTGCACAGGCCACTCACAAAGCGCCGCATTCATTTCCCACTGACCTTCCCGAAGGCTGGCAGATGAGCGTGACTCCCTCAAATCTCCAAAGCCAAAGGGTAGGAGCAGGTTGTGTGTGGGAGTTTTTGAAGAGCTTTTGAAAAGGGGGACCCCAGAGCTGAGGACACTGAGGTCTGAATCCCAAGCCTTTTGCCTTCGTGTTCGATTTCAACACAAAACAGCTTCTCCTGTGCACATATCTGAGATGAAGTAAAACCATCCAGAACCATCTCTTCTCGGAGCCACAGAGAACTTTTCTGAACACCAAAAGCAATGGCTTCCCCCCTCCTGACCTGGTGTGTTGTAGGCAGGCAGACATTTTACTGTAACAATTATAATAGCCCTGTGGGAAATTACCGTCTGGCTATGCAGCTGAATCCATGCGTGGATCCAGCTTCAAACGTAGGTATCAGGGGCAAATTAGCACTGACATCAAGTTTGGGATTGTATAAAAAGCGCCACGTTGGGAGAAGAGACGTGTGGTTGTTCCCACCTCTGAGGGTGAAGGTTAATACCGGGGGCCTTGGCTGCCTGCATCCGGGGCTCCCCTACAGCACGCAGCGCTCTCTTTAAAGTCTGCCGAGCACACTGAGGTTCATTGTATTGTCTGTCTTCGTAGCGCACCATCAGAACACCCATCTTGTCATTCATTGACTGCAATTGAGAAGGACCGGCGGTGGGTCCCAGGATGACGGAGACCCGTCCTTCCTTTCCCAGTCTCCCTGCACTTGGAGGTGGTCCCCACCTCACCCTAGGGGTCTCCAGGACTCAATGGTCACCGACCACTGGGTCTTTGGGACCCTTCTGTTTAGGTTAATTACCCAGACGACCAGGCGTCGCTGCCCCCCTCTCAGGCCTGGTTGGCAAACTTGACTAGACTCGAAATGAACCTCTCTGATTCTATCTGCAAAATTAGATGAGATTTGATAAAGTAAAGATGTACGCTTTGAAGTATTCCCTATGAACATAAGTGCTAAGAACACTTGAGTGAAGGCATTGGAGCAGTTTTGAAAGCAGCAGCACAGGAACATCAATGAGGGTTGCAGCTAAGGGCATGCCCAGGAGGCACGGCCCTAACTGCATCTATCCTGCAGGCAAGAAGCAATTGCTAAAGATTCCAGACTTCTCAAAGTTCAGAGTTCAGCGTGGAGAAACTTTGTTGGACTCGTGATAGGCTGGGCTCTGTGGTTTGCGTTCAGTTTTCAGAGGCTCTGAGAGTCCCGGCAGTTTTTCTGTGTCTGTGCCGTGTCTCTGCACCACGGGGAACAAGGCTGCTTCTTTCTCTTTCGCTTCCATGCCGGGGTAGGAATTCAACCCTCCACCGCATTCCTGCGGTATGGGTATGGTCCCTCCAGAGTGACAGGGCAGAACATCAGCAGGTGAAAAGTGTTTGTTTATCCAAATGAAAGGCGAGAGATGTGTGTTAAAACCCAGCTCTGTCACCATCTAGCTGCATGACCTTGATGGAATCTGTTAGTGTGTTCGAGTCTTGGCTCATCTCTCCCGTGTTCCACTACAGCCACCAGATATCGAGTCGCTTCTGTGTGCCAACAATTTGTTGTTAGTTGCTGTCGAGTCGATTCCAACTCACAGTAACCCCATTTGTGCAGAGCAGAACTGCTCCATAGGGTTTTCAAGGCTGTAACCTTTTAGAAGCAGATCGCCAAACTTTTCTTCTGAGGCACCTCTGGGTAGGTTTGAGCTGCCAACCTTTTGCTTAGTATTCCAGCGTTTAACTATTTCCACCACCCAGGGATTCCTGCCAATAATAACCCATTGCCATCAATTCAATTCTGACTTACAGTGACCCTATAGGACCGAGTAGAACTTCCCCAAAGGGGTTCCAAGGCTGTAATCTTTCTGTCGTATCTTTCTTCATGGAGTGGCTGGTGGTTTGAACTGCTGACTTTTGGTTAGCAGACAAGCCCATGAACCAAGGCACCACTAGGGCTCTTGTGCTAATAATAAACCAAAAAACCAAACCCGTTGCCATCAAGTTGATCCCGACTCATAACCAGCCTATAGGACAGAGTAGAACTGCCCCATAGGGTTTCCAAGGAGCGGCTGGTGGATCCGAACAGCCAACCTTTGGGTTAGCGGCCAAGCTCTTTACTACTTCTCAGTTCAACTACACCTAAAAGCCAGGGAGTCCTTGGGTGGCATTAATGGTTAAGCTCTCAACTACTAACAGGTTGGTAGTTTGAAGTCACCCAGAGGTGCCTCAGAAGAAAGACCTGGTGATCTGCTTCCAAAAGGCCACAGCCTTGACAACCCTATGGAGTGCAGTTCTATTGTAAAGCACAGACGGTCACCATGAGTTGGAATTGACGCAAAGACAATTGGTTTGGTTTTGGTTTTTCTCTGGACCAGAGCCCATGCTGGTGCTGGGGAGGCAATGTTAAACTAATCACCATGCGTTCCCTCCAGGAGCTCCCAGAAGGCAAAGAAACCTGAACAAGTACGTTCCCGGGAAGTCCTGAGTGCGGCAATGGGTGCATGTACACCGTGCTCTGAGAGAAGAGGGGAGGGAGCAATTCATTCTGCAGGGAATGGAGGAAGGGCAGCGAGGTGTGAGGAGAGGATTCCATGGGTAATGAACAAGAAAGCATTTTGCAATTTGTGGAGGGTTTTAAACCCTGATTTCAGAAAATATAAAACAGCATGCAATTTGGATGCTTTTCACTTCGCTTAGACAGGATTGATGGTAACTTGGGAAATTATTTAGCTTCAAAAGAACAAAGGGATGCTGTGAGGGTTTGAATCCAATAATCAATGTGGCAGGGAAATTATTTATTAAAAAAAAATTAAATCATCACTCGAATAGACATATGCACACTTATGTTCATGGCAGCATTGTTCACAATAGCAAAACGATGGAAACAACCTAGATGCCCATCAACAGATGAATGGATAAACAAACTATGGTACA
>NW_004443967.1:3926041-3954652 GCF_000243295.1 Trichechus manatus latirostris
TGAGAAGTTAGAGGGTTGATATGTTGTGGGGTTGTTAACTAATGTCATAAAACAACATGTGTACTTCTGTTGCATGAGAAACTATTTATTCTGTAAGCCTTCACCTGAAGTACAATAAAAAAATAAATAAATCAAAAAAAAAAGAAAAGAATTAAAGCTTGTGGGAGAGACCAGCAGGAGGGACCTCAGATTGAAATGCTGCTGTTTAGGTATCTTAGATACCTGGGGTGGGGCCCACGTGCCGTATCCCTGAGACCCTCACCTGTCTTACGGTGAGATGGAAAGCCAGCTGTTGGCTCCTAGTTTGGGAAATCCAGGAAGGCCCAATAAGGACACTGTTTCCCCAGCACTATGTTGAATAAGAGTGGTTAGAGGGGATAACCTTGCCTCGTTGCTGATCTTCTCCATAGAGTTCGGTCTTTCACCATTAAGGATGATGTTAGCTGTTGGTTTTTTGCAGATGCTTTTAGCAAATTGAGGACATTTCCCTCTATTCCAAGTTTGTTAAGAAATTGTATCATGAATGGGTATTGGATTTTTTTCAGATTTTTTTTACCTGCATCAATTGATATGGTCATATGCCTTTTTTTTCTTTAGCCTATTGATATAGTGGATTACATTAATGGATTTTCAAATGTTGAACCAGCCTTGCATACCTGAAATAAATCCTACTTGGTTATGGTGTATAGCTCTGTTTGTACATTGCTGGATTCAATTGGCTAATCCTTTACTGAGGATTTTGTGTGTCTGAGCTCATGAGAGATAATGGTTTGTAGTCTTTTCCTTTTTTGTACAGTCTTTATCTGGGTTTGGAGCCCTGGTGGTGCAGTGGTTAAGAGCTATGGCTGCTAACCAAAAGGTCAGCAGTTCGAATCCACCAGCTGCTCCTTGGAAACTCTATGGGGCAGTTCTCCTCCGTCCTACATACAGGGTCACTATGAGTTGGAATCGACTCGACAGCAGCAGCTTTGGTTTTTTGGTTTTATCTGACTTTGGTATCAGGATAATACCAGCCTCTTAAAATGAGTTGGGAAATGTACCGTCTTCTATTTTCTGGGGGGAAATTGTGTAAAATTGGTGTTAACACACTGTCTTTTAAACCAAGTCAGAGTATCTTTGGTTCATCTTCTACACGCAGCTCAGAAGTACCTTTCGATTAGCGTGGTAGGGAAGATGGTTTAATGGCACACTCTGGAACCAGAGAAAATCATAGACCAGTCTTCTGACCCAGTCTAGAAGCTGTTTTAAACTAACCCCACTTGCGTTAGTTCCCTAGTGCTTCCATAACAAAGTACCATTGACCGGGTGGCTTAAAACAATAGAAGTTTATTCTCTCACACTTTGGGAGGCTACAAGTTGGAATTCAAGGTGTGGGCAGTGCCATGCTCCCTCTGAAGGCTCAAGGGGAAGATCCTTCCTTCCTTACCTCTTGCTGCCCTGTAGCCTTGGGCGTCCCTTGGTTTGTGGCAGCGTAACTCCCATCTCTGTCTCCATCTTCACATGGCCGTCCTCCCTGTGTCTCTCTCTCTCTGTGTCTCTTCTTCTCTGCTTATAGTGACACCAGTCATAAAGAGATTAGGCTCCACCTCAATGGCCTCATTTTAACTAATGACATCTGTAATGTAATCCAAATAAGGTCGCATTCACAGGTACCAAGGGTTAGGACTTGAACTTATCTTTTTGGGGGACACAATAGAACCCTAATGCTACTCTAATATGATTACTCCATTATTGTGCACCTCTCTTTACAAGTCATTAGTTCTTGTCCATGCATTCATTCATTCAGTGCATCTTGAGGGAGCGCCAGGCACTGTGCTTCGCACGAAGGGCACAGGGTGACACATGTCCACCTAAACAACCAACTCCCCCCTCTTTTACTCCCTCTTTCCCTTCTCTTCTTTCCTTCACCTCAGGTACAGAGCTGAATATAGCAGATTCGTCAGAGCAGGGTGCTGCACCTCTGGTCCCTGTATAGGACTCCCTGCCTCCCCATGCACTTGGCCCTTTTTCTACTTTCTCAGCCCCCACCCTTTCCCGACTCCCACCATTTTCAAACCCCCACCATTTCCCAGCCCCCACCATTTCACAGGCCCTACCATTTCACAGAAGTAGCCAGAAAGGGGAACGAAAGAAATATCAACTGAGCACCTACTATATGATCTACAAGATGATGCTGTGTTGGATGCTTAACATACTTTATCCCCTTTTATTCTAAGACAAGGAGCCCTAGAGGCACAATTGTTAAGTGCTGGGCTGTTCACCCAAAGGTCTGTGGTTTAAACCCACCTGCAGCTCCGCAGGAGAAAAGACTTGGCAATCTGCTCCTGTAAAGATTACAGCCTGCCAAACCCTATGGGACAGTTCTACTCTGTCATATAGGGTTGTTATGAGATGGAATTGACTCATCGACACACAAGAACAACAATTCAAAGATAATCCTTTGTGGTTGATATTATTGAACCCATTTTAGAGATTTAAAAAAAACTAAGGTTGAGAGACATTAAGTCCTTTGCCCAAGGACTCATGTTTAGTAAATAGTAGATTCAGAATTTGAATCCAGGTTGGGCTAAGTGTCCGCTCTCAGTGCCGCATTATACCCTGGGTGCTTCTTGCTCTTCATATGCGCAGTAACCCTATATAGCAGCGTGGTTAAGAACATGGGCTTTGGAGCCAGACCTCGGTTCAAATCCTAGCTCTATCACTTGTTAGCTACAGGAACTTGAATAAGTAGTCTAGGTACTTTAAGTCTTGATTTCCTCATTTGGAGATGGGAAAAATATTCTCCAATTATGTTTGTAAAGCTCTTATCAGTGTAATGGCGTAGAAGGGCTAAAGAAATAAATGGTCTGTACTGCTGCAGTTTCGTATCTGTGTCCCCCCACCTGCCCCAGATGCTAAGCTCCTCAAGGGTAAAGACTGTGCTTCATTTATCTTTGTTCCAACGTTGTAGCAACAAGTACGGTGCCTAAGGAGCCCTGGTGGGACAGTGGTTAAGTCCTTGGCTGCTAACCAAAAGACTGGCAGTTAGAACTCACCAGCTGCTCCCCGGGAAAAAGACGTGGCACTCTGCTTCCAAAAAGATTACAGCTTAGGAAACCCTAGGAGGCAGTTCTACTCCGTCACACAGGGTCGCTATGAGTTGAAAATTAACTTGACAGCACCTAATAACAATACAGTAGTATAGTGCCTAGCCCATCAGCAACTACTGGTTGAACTACTCAGCTCCAAAGCTCATGCTAACCAGGGTTGAAGATGTCCATAGCTCTTGGGGTGGAGGCAGGGCTGAAGGATGCTTATCAGAGTAGGAGGAGAAGAGGGTCTCTGCCCTCATTCCCTGATCCTTGCTAGACCTTGCTCCTATTCTCTTCATAATATTTATTCCTCCCAGTTCCCTGCCTCTTCTTCTGTCTGCCCCCAGACTCTTAAATCTCTTTTGTGCTCCCCCTGAGGAAACCAAGGGGCTATTCCCCCTGCATTATGGAGGTTTCCCCCTTTGGGGGTCACATTGCCTTGGGCATTGCATTTCCTCCTCCGGAGTAAGTGGGCTCCAGGCAACTCACAGGTGCCTGTCAATTAGGCAGCTCTGCACCTGTGTGATTTCCTTGAGCACTTAATAAAAACTGGGTGATTAGAGAACCTCAGGCAGCACTTTCTTAAACAGTCATTAAACAATCATTACAGACGGAAACAGCCACAACGTGCTGGGAGGGAGTGTGTGGCTCCTTACAACATAATCCTTTTTCAAGTCAGAATGAATTTGTAATCAAAGCACAAAAGGGAACAGTTTCAAAGTTCTGAGCCTTCTCAGGCAAACCTATAATACATCAACCAGCCCAAATCGGTGTCCAAAATGTTCAGTGAGAATTGACTCATGGTGTAGTGCTCTAAGTAATTTACCACTCAAGTCAGTTTTTTTTTCTTCTTCTTTTTTTCCCTTCTTCTTTTCTTTTTAGAGATGTTTTCACAGCCTTTCAAGTTTGGGCACTGCTGCCTGTCTTAGCTAAGCTGGAGAAGCGGTGATTGAGACAAGTTATAACCTGATATTTGAAGCAAGTCTTCAGGAGGCTTTCTTAAGACTGCCAGAGTTCAAATCCAGATCCAACGTCTAAAGCTGTGTGACCTTGGGGAAGTTACTTAATCGTTCTGAGCCTTAGTTTCTCCTTTGTTAAAATGTGGGTGATAGCAGTGCCTGTTGCATAATAAGCATTTATTAAATGGTGGAGATACTAACGCCTGTTCTTTGATGTGGGTGCTTCTGCAGTGGAGAGGGTGATCATTTAACTGAGAAGGCTTCCCTGCTCAAAGATAGCAACTTTCTCCCACACTCTACCACTTATCAAACTTTAGCATGCATAAGAATCCAAGGGGCTTGTTTGAAATGCAGATCCCTTGAGCCCACCAGGAGAGATCCTGATTCCATATGGGTGGGCCCAGGAACCCATAATTTTGACAAATATCCAGGTGATTCTAATGCAGATGACTCAAAGGCTTCACTTTGAAAAGAAATTAATTGGAGCCATTTACAAGTGGAAAAGCTAGGAAGGAAAAGCTAGGGCCATAGTCATTTACATCTTAATGTGAATAACTTGAATCAGATTGCTTTCCTATCAATGCCTCTAAACAGCCATTCTTGAGGGAATAGCATTTTGATAGTCTGGGAGGAGAGAGGAGCAATTTAGATCATTGGACATACCTGCAGAGGATAAACCCAACTAATGCACCTTGGACAACCAGAGGTATCAGTAGGTCAAAGAGGGATGCAATGGTAGAGGTGGAAGTTAGTAAAGACAAGCCTTGGCTACCTGGTAGTTATCCCCAGAATTTGCTTTGTGGTAAAGACCAATCTTTATGCCACTAAAAATCCTTTTGGATCCTTTTGGTTGGCAATGGATGTTTCACTGATATGAGAGCACTCTCTAATCTTGTTTTATGGTTTTCAGGATATGGAATGTGACTTCTCAAGCGAAGATACCATTCTGGTTTACCTATTCTGGTCTGTCTTCCTGTAGGAGTCTCTAGTAATGGGGCTAGAATTCCCAGGATCTTTCTAGCTTCGGGTGTCAAGTATACGAAGTATAATATGAGGCCATTCATGGAAAAACTGTACCTTGGGTGATATCCTGGCAAGAAACTCTACAGAAGAGAAGTGATGGGCAGGGAATGCCCATGTCCTTTAGGTTTAGGAAGATGTCAGTCCCGAACATCAGACATGCAAATACATGTATTTTCTCACAAGGGAAGAGAGTGAAGGAGATTCAGTTCTACCTGGAAACTTAACGCAGTACAGTGTGTGGATGACACTACTAATTCATGTCTTGGATGAGGTTAGTTGTCATCGGAGTATTGATTAAACAAGATCTGATATTTGAAAACATTCTGTTTGCAAGTTGAGAGTAAGGGCTGTGATTAGATTAACAATAATAATAATAATAAAGGTGCTCTTTACTCCACTGTCTCTCTATGTTCATAGCTGAGGAAATTGATTTTATTTCCTTAAAATTTTTACATCTGATTATAAAAAGAAATACATATTTATTGTGAAAAATATGGAAAAATATGAGCATAGCCTTCAAATATATATTCTAAGCATGTACCTAGCATATACACTCGCATACATAGATTTTATAGAATTGAAATAATACCGTAGAAACTTTTTATAGCCTTTTTTTTAAACTTAACATTATATTATGAAAAAGTTACCTGTTTTAATAGGATTTTTAAAATTGTTTTATTATGGTAAAAGATGTATAACAAAATATTTGACAATGTAACCATTTTTACGTATACAATTCCAAGACATTTATCACAGTTACCATATTAGACAACCATCACTGCTATTTCCACAAGTTTTTCATCACCCCAAAAGGCAACTCATTATCCCTTAAGCAATAACTCTCCATTCTCCCCTCCCTTAGCTCCTGGTAACCACTCATAAGCTTTAGTCTCTATGCATTTGCCTATTCTCGGTATTTCATGTAAGTAGGATCATGGAATATTTATCCTCTTGTGACCGATTTATTTCACTCAGCATAACATTTTCAAGGTTCATCCTTGTCATGGCATGCATCAGAACTTGATTTCTCTTTCTGGGTAAATAATACTCCATTATATGCATATGCCACATTTTGTCTATCCATTCCTCTGTTGATGGACAGTTGGGTTGTTTCCACCTTTTGGCTATTGTGTGTGGATAGTGCTGCAATGAACAGCAGGGTCATATAATAATTCTATGTTTAAGTTTTTGAGGAAGTTAATAGGAATCTTTAATTTCTCATTTTCAACACCTCCATTGCAATATGCAATTATTAAAAAAGAGTGGATCTCTATTATTGGGCATTAAAACAAACAAACAAACCCATTGCTGTCAAGTTGATTCTGACTCATAGTGACCCTATAGGACAGAGTAGAACTGCCTCATAGGGTTTCCAAGGAGCAGTTGGTGGATTCGAACTGCCAGTCTTTTAGTTAGCAGACAAATGCTTAACCACTGTGCCACCAGAGCTCCATTAGGCTATTTTTATTTCTTTTCCCTACTATACATAATTGCGGTGATGAAAATTCATGTATGTGGACTTTTGTACACATTTATGATTATTACCTTGGGGTAAAATTCTTATAGTTGCTGAGTCAAAGAATATGTGCATTTTTAAGGTCTTTGATATATACTGGAGACCCAGTAGAGTAGTGGTTAAGATCTTGGCTGCTAACCAAAAGGTCGGCAGTTCGAATCCAGCAGCCACTCCTTTGGAAGCCCTATGGGGCAGTTCTACTCTGTCCTATAGGGTCACTATGAGTCAGACTCAACTTGACAGCAACGGGTTTTTGATATATATTTATCCAATTCCCGTTCAGAAAGGTTGTTTCAATTTTTATTTTTACCAACAGTCTAGGAGAACGCCCATTTCTCAGCCTATGTATCAGCTCTAAGTATTACTACTGATTTCTTTTGAAATACTTTGAAATCTTTAGAAAACATGTAGCTACCATATCTTTCTCCACCACATTTCCAAATGGTTGTCAACTATAGATGAGATGATATTATGCATCCTGTCAGTCCTGAGGTGTGGATGTGGCAGTTTATGGGGGAAGTGCTAATTTTCTTGGCTTTGAGTAAGAATCATCCTACCCTCATTTCTCTCCTCCCCAATGAAGAATTAGAACAAATCTGTCCTCATCTCTTAGTTCATCCTGTACGCTAATCAGATTAAGCCATCTCTCCCTGGGAATGGAGGCTCTTTATTTGCAGAGGGAACAGCATTCTATGTGGACAGTGCCAAAAATAACTCCACATCTCTAACCACAGTAACCATGTTCAATGAGGGTTGTAAGTGGGGACCAATGAGAATTGCCATGGTGGCTCATCTTCACAGAAGCTTGCCTGTTTCCGAAAGTCCAGCTTTGGAATTTGCTTGGAAAAGGGATATATATGGTACCAGTGTGGCTCCCCCTTTACTGCCCACATGGAGGCCAGCCAGCTCACTCTGAATTTATGGTTGCTGGGTCCCATGGAAGGAGCCTGGTGGTGCAGTAGTTAAAGCACTCAGCTGCTGACTGAAAGGTCGGGGGTTCCAACCCACCAGCCGCTCCATGGGAGAAAGATGTGGCAGTCTGTTTCTGTAAAGATTACAGCCTTGGAAACCCTGTGGGGCAGTTCTACTCTGTCCTGTAGGGTTATTATGAGCTGTAATTGACTCAAGGGCTGTGGGTTTGGTTTTGGGTCCCATGGTGACCCAGGTGCCAATGTGCTATGAAAAAGGATTAGCACTCGGGGCCAGCTTTTCCCAAGTCGCACAAACAAGGCCTGCGGCAGCTCACATCTGCCTTCGTTGTGTGATACAAAGGGGGTCTCAGAGGGCTGCCTTCCCGACAACACCTTGCATCCTCCTCTGATCATAGCCAAGAACGGCAGGTTAAAGCACCTGCTTCCACCTTCTTCTCTCAGTTCATGAAAGCTGTGAGTTCTCTAACTTGGATTTGTTCCTGATGCCCTGGCTGTTCAGATCTGTGGCCTGAAAATTCAAATCAACACTTGCTGATCAGAAGGGGACTGGGGAGTGAGACAGGGAGGGGCCTAGACAATGGTTCCCAAGTGCCATGAAACAATAAAAAAGGCTGCCCAAGTCAGGAGGAGTTAGGGGAGACTTCAGTTGGGAGCCAAGAGACCTGAATTCTAGTCCCAGCTCTGCCATCACGGAGCTGTGTGACCTCAGGCAGGTCACAGAACTCTCTGGGCCTCCTTGTCCTCACTGTCCAGAGGAGGACATTGTTGGCCAAGATAAAGGTCCTTACAACCTTGACATCCTAAGCCTGAGAAAAAGGAAGTGAAGAAGGATGTGGAGCAGGGTCAAATCAGGCCTTTGGAGCGTTGCTTCCGAACCTTCTTCATGTCTTGATGCACATAAAAATAATCCTATAACGGCCACACTGGGGTGCATGGAGAAGCTTCTCCCAGTGGGAGGCCCCACGCTGGGGCTCTGGCTGCCTCAAAGGCTGAGGGCAGCGGTATCTTGGGCACACTAAGGGGAAGCTCTGCTTTATAGGACCCGAGTCCTGAAACACTCATGGTGCACGCCACCAACCTCATTCCACATAAGCAAAGCCTATACTAGAGCATAAAATGAGTGTTCTGACTTCACTCAGAGTGACTTCTCTGATGGCTTTTTGGGAGAAATCAAATTCTCTCCTCAAACTTTGTTTTTAGGGTCCTTGCTGTCTCAGGCCCATACTTATTTTTCCAATTGGTGGAGTAGGGCGAGGGGTGGTCAGGAAATAAGGTCTTTACGGGAGAGAGGATAAAGGGGCTGCTAGGGAGGAAGGGTATGGGGACATCGGTGTTTCAGTGGTAGAATTCTCACCTTCCATGCAGGAGACCTGGGTTTGATTTCTGGCCAATGCACCTCATGTGCAGCCATTGCCCATCTGTCAGTGAAGGCTTGTGTGTTGCTGTGATGCTGAATGGGCTTCAGCAGAGCCTCCAGACTAAGACAGACCAGGAAGAAAGGCCTGAGGATCTACTTCCGAGAATCAGTCAGTGAAAACCCTATGGATTGCAATGGTCCGATCTGCAACCTATCATGGGGATGGCACAGGACTGGGTGGCGTTTAGTTGGATTGTGCAGGAGTCAGGAGCTGACTTGATAGCAGCTAACAAGAACAATGGCAAGGGAAGGAGGAAGCCCAAGACCAGGACTCTGAATGACCTTATCAGATTCTTCAGCCAGAGAGCACCCTAAATCATCTCCTTGTGTTGAATCTGGGGGGCAGCTGGGAGAGGTTTTGTTCTCGAAGCCACAGGCTGGATTGAAGGAAGCAGGCATTCCATTTAGGGTCTTGCATGTCTCTTAGGCTTCTCTGATTTTGCAATAAGAACAGTTTTAATGTGTCTTATTTATTTTTTCCATCCACCCAAAGAAACGGTGAGGTAACTGGGCCGAGATAATTGCGGAACACCTGCAAGACACAGGCCTTGTGCCATGAGCAGGACAGAGTGAACATAAGCATCATGACCGCATGGATCAGCTGGCCATCCCCCGCCCCTCTGCCTCATAAACGCCTGTGGAGGCCCGTCACTTGGGACGGGAGGGACTATTAGGGCTCTTGTAATTGAGATGGGGTGAGGGAGTTTACAATGGCTCAAGAGTGGGAGAGCGGGAGACGGCTTAGATGACAGGAAACCGTCTCCTCTGCTTTGTAGAGGAGATGGGAAAGGTGGCCTGGGTAATAAGGGGGTTAGCTAATCCTGATAGTAATAAGGGTAGGAGAGCCCGTCATCATAATCAGGGCTAATCGGTTCCAGATGGAGAAATATAATTGTTCTCGTTAGCAAGTTACACACGTGCGTGCACATGCACACATGCACACAAGCACACACATATACACACACACACTCTGAGAGCCCCATCCCTCCATCCTCCGCCCACATACCTGACTTTGATAAGTACTGTCAGATAAGAAGAGCCCACACAGCAAAGCTAGCTGGACAGCATTGTCAATGATCCGTTTCCCATCTCCCCTCCCACAACATCCATGCATACGTAATGGTTTCATTAACCTTGAGACTTCAGCAGATGAGTTGAAAACTGAGGCTTACACGGCCAATTAATTGGCTGCACATTTTGCACAGACTATGGAAGTACCTTTGTCTTCCCCCTAAATACTGCCTGACTTTTCGGCTGTATTTCGTAAGTGTTAATGTAATGTTGCTGAAAGGAAATATGGCCGAGAGCAAGAAACTTTCTTCCCTCTCTCTGGGATGCAGCTGGTCTTTGGGATTGGGTTGTTAATTCAAACCACTCCCAGGTGCCTATTTCATATTATCTCTTGTTTAGAACAGAATAAAATAAAACTGTCAAAACCCTTCTGCCTTACTCAGCCCTGGGCTCAACAGCCCTATAAAGGGACCTGGGCGAGGAAGCAACTGCTAGAACACGCTTGCCTTCCGCACTGAGAAATGCAGGCCTCGGTCTTCCTCAGGTCGTGCAGGTGAGACCCCGACTTGGGGCCAATATACCTTCCCCCGGAAACGCCTTTGTAGTAGTTCCGCTCCTGGGGCCTCCGTTTGTACCTCTAGGCCTTTGCTCCTGACCTTTGTTGCCAAGAACGCTGTTTCCACTTCATTTTAAACTCCCCTTTGAAAGCTTCCTCTCTGAGTCTTCCTGTGGCCACTCTGATTGTCTGGTTTTGACAGATAGTAAGTGCTCAGTAAATGTTAGCTATTATTATTGTTTCTACTGCATGAAGCCAATCAGTTGTTCGGGTCTCATAAAACATTTCATATAGTAAGAACTCTCTGGGGACTTGCCTATATTTGCATATATCCCAGTATGCCCTTGCACCAGGAGCAGGAGGCTTAGAGAGGCTCAGAGTCAGAGGAAGGCAGAGGCTGGGGAAATCTTTGCTTGGAGCCCGGGGGTCCTTCTGGGGAGGCAGGGTATGTGGCTTTAGGTTCTAAGCTATTATGATGCTCAGTTACTGTTTCCTTTCTATCCAAAGTGATTTCTTGCTCATGACAGCAGAGGGAGAATGGTTCCTTTGGATGGCTTTGCTTTCACAGCTGGAGTTTCTGGGGCTTGGTTAGGTGGTATCGGGGTCTGTGGGTGGCTGTCACCCCTTCTTGGTGACAAACGGTTTGTTACTGATGGAACTAGAGCCTTGACCCCAGCACCTGGTGCATCTGAGGGCTCTGCTAATGGTGGGTCTGAAGTCTGGCTGGCATCTTCCCTTTCTAGCATTGCCTTGGTGAACCTTGTATGACAGGAAGGAGGTGGACTCTGTCTCCTTACTTGGTGGCTTTCTGGAAAGACCAGCCAAAAAAGTCCTGGCTCCACCTTCCACATGGGCCCTGGTCCTCTCTTTCTCAAGTCCCTTTTTCTTTTGGTATGACCCTGCAAGCAAGGGGAGGGTGAGGCCAAAGTGGTCACACCATGCATTGGTGAATGGGAGAACTTTCCAGAAAACAGGATTTCAATAAATGGCAGCCTGGGAATGCTAAGTGGGATGCCTTTTTGTTATTGTTGTTGTCATTTTTAAGTATCCTTGAAAGGATCTAGCCACCTCTGACTGAAGTTTATGCTGTTCTTGAAACTGGTCAGGGACAAAGGGCATCTGTGCTCTGGAAAGGAAGCAACGCGCCTGGTATTTGAGAGCACACTTTGCATTTTGAGCCACTTTTTCTATAGCCTGGGGCCTGATTAGTTTTGATTCAGCCTAACATCTTGGCCTGGGATCCTGTGGAGACTTGGAGGGACTTAAAGAAACAATGCAGACCCAGAGCTCTTGTTTTTTGAGAATTGACCTTCCATCTGTAGACAATCAAATATTGAACCTATTAAGAGTGGCAGGTCCCCAAGCAGGGAGGAAGGAAGGAATTTCCCATAATCCCCAGAGACAAAGGACCTTTTGACTACACCTGGGGGTGAAGGGTGACCATTTGGGGTCATAGGAGGATGGAGATCAGGCGAGCGGAGAACAGCTGGTAAGGTGGGAATGGTGGGTCTGCCTATCGCATTCTGATTTGCCAAGTAAGGGAGAGCGAGGAGGAGACAAAATGGAGATGAGTGGACACGAGAGACTCCCTGGGCCTATGTCGCTGCTTCTCCATGCTCTGTGAGTGCCCGCGTCCCCCACCAGACCTTCAGCTCCTTGAGAGCAAGGCCGTGTCTCCCTCGTCTTTGCATCCCCAGCAGCCAGCACAGTGCCTGGCACGGAGCCGATGCTTAGCTGTCGTTCACTGAATAAATAAATGTGTGTTGTTGTTGTTCATTGCCGTCGAGTTGGCTCTGACTCATAGCGACCTTATGTATAACAGAGTGAAACATTGCCTGGTCCTACATCATTTTCAAGATCGTTGGTATGTTTGAGTTCATTGTTGTGGTTTTTGTGTCAATCCATTGAGTCAACTCATTGAGGGTTTCGTTACTGCTAACTCTCTACTTTATCAAACATGATGCCCTTTTCTAGTGATTGGTCTTTCCTGATGACATGTTCAAAGTAAGGGATCTGAAGTCTCATCATCCTCGCTTCTAAGGAGCATTCTGCTTGTATTTCTTCTGGGGGCTCTTCAAAGTAGGGCCACAACTTGTTTACCTGGCACCTTTGCATGAATTAGAAAAAGCCACTTTCTGTGGTCAGACTCAGCCCCGTGGGCACAAGGATTGGTAGGTGAAGTGCCCCCTCCCTTGGTACTTGTGCTCGTACAAGGTACATTCTGAGCAGGTGCTCACAGTGATCACCCATGAGACACAGGAATTGGGACCAGTGCCCCAAGCCCTAGCCTTTGGGACACATGGGGCAATGCTGGGCTGATGGTGATGGGAGGCAGAGGATGAACAGAAGGCAGCCTCTTACCCCAGGTGGCCATGCCCCTCAAACCTTACAGTCTGCATATGGGCAGTCTTCCTGACACAGGCTTCTCTGGCTTCCTCTTCCAGGGCCTTCCTCTGCCCTGTCCCTTTACTCCATCCTCTGGCTGCCCGCTGCTTCTTCAGGAAATCTGGTCTCTGCCAGGACCTCGTTTTGATGTCTCTTTAGCTAGAGAGTCCACAGCAGTGTTTTGGTTCAGACACACCTGGGCTGGAATGCTGGCTCTGCCCCTAACCTGCTGTGAGCCCCTGGGAAGATGTTTTAACCTCTCTTAACCAAAGTTATGTTAGCCACACAATGGGGGTTGTGGTGAGGTTATGTGAGGTGGAGTGCCTGCGGGGCCTAGGACACTGTTGGATACACAGAAGTCCTTTCCTGAATACTCGATGAGTCTGTACCAAAGGAGATGGTAGTCCCTGGAGACCTCTGTGAGGAGCTCTTGAGTTACTATTTCTATAGGTCCCATTTCTTGGGGTGGGCATCTCCAGGGAGGGAGCCTTCTGGAATGAAATCCTTAGTGTGCTTCCTGAGAACTCCATTCAGTCATCCTCCTTTCTGGAGGATGGGACTGGTTGTGGCCATAGGAGTGGCTAGAACCAGCTGGTTCTGATGAGATTGGTCCCATCCCATGGGCCTTGCTCCACCCACCCCAACAGTCTCTCTACAGGAATGATACCAATCATACCAGGAAGGCCTCTGCCATCGCTTACCCTGAGGAAGCCAAGGTGGGAGGCCCTGGAGCTACAGAGGCTGTAGGAGAGGGGACTGAGCATTATGTTGGGAAGATGGGTGAGTTGATGTCATGATGAAATGAACTGAAGTTACAATGAAAAAGATGTGTGACTTTGCATGAGAAAAACCTTGACTCACCGTTGTGTAGGGTCAGAAAGATCTTTAGAAAATATCTAGGCCCTCCCCCTTTGCTTTGCAAATGAGAAAACAGGACCAGAGAGGTTAAGGGGCTTGCCCAAGGCCCACAGCTAGGAAACTGCAGAGACAAAATGGCTCAGTGCTCCTTCCTTTACATCCCAGAACCTCTCTTGACTGCAAGATTATTTAAACCCTAAACTTGCCTAGATGGGGGATTGTGTTGTGAGAATTGTTGAAAGTGCCATAGCAATCTCGTGTCTTAGATTCCTGAGGGGTTGGCATTCAAGAAGGTCCTGCCTATTCCAGCATCTCCTTCAATACCACATTTCCTCTCCGCTCTTCCCCCTGCAGGGCCTCTCTGGTCTACACATACCCAGATACCACTTTCATTCTTGTCTCCAGGTGTTTGTCCAAGATGGCACAGGGCTAGAACCCAGGGAAACACTATGTAATCCTCACAAGAACCTCAAGGTCAGTCGAGAATTGTTGTAATGGATGGTTACTGAATTAATGATTGAATGAATGGATGGATCACTCTTAATTGTACTTGTCCTGCTTTTTTGTTATCTAGACATAGCCCATATCTTCCGCATTGCTCTGAAGGATCCTTGTCCTTCTGTTCTTCTCTTCTTGTTTTCTTATTCCTAAGGGGCCCATTCCGATGGACCGTAACTCTGAGTGTCCAATGAGAGAACCAGCATTCATTTCCCTGTCACCTGGAAGGAAACAAAAAATCCAAAGCTCACAGTATAAAAGGTAGATTTTGTGAATTTCTCAACTCAAGCCCACAATCCTAGCATATTAACAATCTGTATATTTATAGTCTTAGCTTTCTTGAGGCACAGTGGGACAGGGCGAGGGGATGTGCAGTTCTTCCTTCTTGATGGCAGTTGCATTCCCATCAAGCGTGCAGATGGAAAATCATCCTATACTTGGGTGATGAAGTAGAATAATGTGCTGCGTCTGGGTAATATTTGTTTTTATTTCTATCTTGGCCAGCTATTTGTATGATTTATACTAGCCATGGAATGACCTTTCCTATTTCAGTTTATTCACCTGTAAAATGGGACTATGCACTCTACTTAGCTGGCTTCAAGATTATGGTTTTTAAAGGATTTTACCTTGTCTTTAGCTGACTTTGTGCGGTAGACTAGGAATATGTGCATCGGAGAAGGACAAGTTGACAAGTTGTCTGACACCAACTTCATACCTAATCTCTGCTTGCAAAATGGAAATAATAACAATTCCTATCCTGCTTCTTTTGTGTATGGTTATAGAAAATTAAATGGGTTGGTCAATATGAAAGTGCTTTGAGAAAATAAAGTGCTACCATACCAACTTAGTTATAATAACGATAATGCCAGTTGATCACTATGGTAAAAGTTTCCTTAGCTTGTGAGTGACTCATTTGATAATGAAAATTTTGTGGTTCTGTTTATTTTATTTCTATTTTGTGGTTTATTTTTCAATTTGACACAGGCAGATGGTTCAGGAGCATCCACCTATTTTAAGCAAATACCGCTATGATTTCCCAAAGCCCTAATCTCTGGGCAGTTTGATGTGATGGTCCAAGATCACCTGTAGACAAGAGGTATTTGGTTTTTTCTCAGAGGGAAGAGAATGTTTTCATCAAGGTGGGCCTGGGAGACAGGAAGGGAAAGGGGAGACAAAGGAAGAGAGGAAGGTGCCAAGTATTACAGCTCATTCATGGAGGCAGGTTAGAGATGAATTAATGATGACATGCTGCAAAAAACCAAATAAACAGAAACCCCCACACCAAACAAAAGGACCTGGCTTTCATTTAACAGTCAATCAAGCTGCTAAGAAACCTAGGCCTCCTTATGATGAGGAAACCAAATATTTCAGGCAGTGAGTCCGTGGTAAGAGGCAGCATAATGACCGGACTTGTCCGTGACCATTTGGCTTGTAGCAATCATCAGAGCCTAGGATTGCAGCGAGAAGGAATCCAGGGATGAGCGGGGAGCCACACGCGCAGCCTCACGCTCTGTGCAATGTAAACAGTCGGTACATCTGGGCACCTCATGTTCTTATACCTTAGAGTGGGGAAGAAAGGAGGCCTAGCCGCTGAAAGATGAGCTAAGCCTGGGGAGTGAGTTGGAAGAAGAAGCAGATGATGAAAATGTTTAGACAGTGCAGTGTCTCCTTCAGAAAGCAGAGTGGGGTTGAAGGCTTGGATATTTCCATAGACCTGAGGTTTGTCTTCTTTCTAAAGCAGCTTGCTCAGGCTCTACTCACTTTCTGGCAATGGGGGCCTGAGTGGCAGTGGTGGCAGTAACAACAGTGGCAGCATGTGGGGAGTTTGTTACTGCCTGGAGGAGCCATTTGACCAAGTCACACAAAGTGTCATGGTAATGACTGTTTCTGTCTGCTTAGCTTACATGCTTCTTCTTCCCTTCTCATCTGGAGCACAAACTCCCTTCCATGTGACTGAGTTTGGGTCAGTCCTAATACTGCTGTCTCCTGATCATGTGATTGGTTGAGGAATTAACATATGACCCAAGGAGGGGCAATTGGAGTCCTTCCCTGACATTGATATGTGGATGCTGGAGAAGGAAACTGGCCCTCTTTTTTCTGGTGGAATAGCTAAGCTTGAAAGCTGTAGTTTTGGAGTTTCTGGTGGCTAACTTTCCCATTTCATGGAGAAAGCCTGTCTGCTGCAGGAAAGAACTAGGTCATCATCTAGAGAGAAGCAAAGCTGAGAGATGGAGAAAGAGAGCCTGATGACATCATTCGAGTTCCTAGCCCAATCATGATTGAGGCCAGGTGCACCCCTACATTCCCAGTTAAATGAGCCAAAGAATTCCCCTTGTCTATGCTAATTTGAGTTGGGTTTCTGTCACTAGAACCCAAGATAGTCTGGAGGAAGACAGTGTGGGGAAGGAAGACTTACCAAATCCTGGCCACCTTACTTGTTTCATCCCCACCACTTAAAACACCACACAAAAGACAAGATCAACAACTGCCTCCTTTGCCATGACACCAGAAGAACTGAATGGTGCCAAGCTACCGTTACTGAACATTTTGATCAAAGATTCTGTACAAGAATCTTTGATCAAAAGGGGGAAAATACAGAACAGAATTCCAAATTCTCATAGACTCCAGAATTTCTCAAGCCATGGAAGCTGGATGAATTCCTGAAGCTATTGCCCTGAGATAATCTTTAAACCTTAAACCCAAAATATCCCCTGAAGTCTTCTTAAAACTGAACAGTAGTTTAGGTTAGCTAGTAAAAAATGTCTGCCTTGAGCACTGTGCTCTACTAAGAACTATCTACCTGGGATCAAATTGACAACAGCAGCTCAAAGAATAGATAGGAACCTTAGGGAACAGTGAATGTATATTAATGGGGGAGGAACAACTCAGAAAAGGAGGGTGAGAATGGTTGCACAACTCGAAGGACGTAATCAATGTCACTGAATTGTGCATGTAGAAATGGTTGAACTGGTGTATGTTTTGCTGTGTATATTCTCAACAACAACAACAACAATAAATGAAACAAAAAAAAAAAAGGACATGAGAGAAAGAGTAACCTACCTGTTCCTCAACTGAAAAATGGATCCACAAACTGGTACATCCACACAATGGAATACTACACAGCAATAAAAAAAGAACAAACTATTGATACACACAACAGTGTGTGCTAGGCTCAAATGCACTAGGCTAAGTGAAAGAAGCCAGACTCAAAAGATTAGATAGCATATGACTCCATATATATGATATTCTGCAACAGGCAAAACCATGGTGACAGAAAACAGATCAGTGGTTGCCAGGGGCTGGGGATGAGGGGAGGGTTTGATTTTCAAAGGTGTACTGGGGAACTTTTGGGAAGGAGAGAAATGTTCTATATCTTGATTATGGTGGGGGTTACAAACATATATATTTATCAAAATGGAGGATACATTTGGATGTTCAGGTGGGGTGGACAGGTACTGTAAAGAGGCCTTTGGCCAAGGAATGGGGGCTGTCAACCATCCTGTGACCCTCATGTGACGCATAGGACTTCCTTGTCCCCTGGAGAGCCAGATCTATAAGTGTCCAAGGCCTTTGCCATGATGTCTGCTCGTTCTCGAGGGAGTGGTCTAGTGGCCCCTTCGTCTCCTGCATGCTCAGTTGCCTTTTCCCCCGTGTCAGCCTGACCTGACCTCAGCCTCTTCCCTGGTTTCCCCAAAATCCATTCATGCCAGGCATTGAGGGCTTGGCTGACTTCACAGAAGACAGGGAAGGGCATCATAGGAAGGGGTGAGCTGGCAGGCCTGGGCCTCTGCCATCCCGTGGGCTTGCTTGTCTTTCTCCCCAGATTCTTTTCCTTTTGTTATACATGACAGTTGAGCTTTTCCCAGCACCTCCTCCCCAGGGTAGCTCTCCAGACTCACCCAGGTAATCAGCAGAGCAAGGGGCCTTCTCTTCATTAAGGATCTATCCTCCTTGCGGGTATAAATGCAAACTGTCTTTTTCTCCTACTAAATTGATCATTGGGCCCAGGCATCAGTGAGGGTGAGCAGGCCTTGTGTATTCTGAGTTCTAGTCCTTCCCAATGGAAGTCTCCAGGTGGTAAAAAAGGTTAATGCGCTCGGCTGCTAATGGAAAGGTTAGAGATATAAGTCCACCCAAAGGTATCTAGGAAGAAAGCCCTGGTGATCTACTTCTAAAACATCAGCTACTGAAAGCCCTATGGAGTACAGTTCTACTTTGACACACATGGGGTCACCATGAGTTGGAATTAAGTCTGTGGCAACCGGTTGATTTTTTACTGCCTCCCCAAGGCACTCAGTAATGGACCCAGCCCTGGTCCAGGCCTCAGTGCACTGGTGGAGCTGCTTCCTTTGATACTGCATCATCATCCACGTTTGCAGGCTCAACGACTGTCACTTCCGAACCCACCAAGAGGAAGGTCCCAACATCGGCCCCGGGATGCTCTATTTTTTCTCCTACCTTCAAGAGCCTGCCTTTAAAATTCATTGCTGCAATTTGCACTTGGCATTTCCTCTTGTCCATGCTTCTCTTTATGATTGCACACCCCCTTTTCACTTCCTTCATTTGTCATCTCTGTCAGAAAACAGGCTCCGATTGTTCCAGGCCTGCACTTTCAGCTGGAGCAGCTCCAGCCAGCCCCCATTACTGGGCTAATTAACGGCCATGGCTTCCAAGGGCCTCCCAGGGAAAGGTCTGCATGCTCCCCAAAGGGGCAGCTCTGCCCGCTCAGAGTGACGCCGCATCACCCCAAGCCCGGCCACCCATCTTGTGTCTGGGCCTTCTTCCCCTTGTCTCTCCGTGAGCATGAAACAATTTCCTCTTTTCACAGGGGCTCGATGGCTGGCAGATTAGTGAACGTGAGCCCAGCACAGAGGCCAGCCTGCCAAAAATGTCTGCAGTGCATTCAGCGGTCCCCACGGTGGGCTGCAGGAGGGACAATCAGAGGCAACAAAAGACACAGAGCTGCGCAGTCAAGTTCCTATCAGTGGCTGCAGTTCTCATCTGACCAGGAGTTCCACTGCGGAAATGATCTCCCACCTCAGCTCCTCTTCTGCCACATCCAACACCCCTCCCAATCTCTTGGCAAACCTCCTACCCCTGAGACGCCAGCTCTGAGGCTCCTTGATGCTTTTAGAAATAAAGAACCAGCAACAGCTAGCGGCCCACCATAAACACCCAGTGCCTAGCGTGCCCCTATTAAGGCTTGGCATGGGGCTGTGATGGATGGGAGCACAGAGAATGAGGCCTGCTTGTTAGTAGGCAGACAGCCAGACCCTCGGCTGCCCTGTGCTCTGTTATAAAACTGCAGGGCAAGGGCAGGACTCGTTGGGTGTTTTTAGGAGGCTGTTTCTTTTCTTTCCTCCAGTGGAGTTCTTAATAAACTGATGTATAAGACTCCTCAAAATGGGAAACAGATGGGCCTAGTGTGAGCCTTGGGGATACTTGCTTTGGAAACGCCCAGCATGACAGGGCCTGTGTAGGAATTCTCAGCAGCTGGGGTCCCTGTGTGCCCAGCCAAGTATCCAGGGAAGCAGGTGCTCCCTAAAGGGTCAGTTGCCAGCTCGCAGGTTTCCCCGGAGGCTTTGCAGCCGAGGCTGTTGTATCAGGACGAGACATTGATTCCATGAGTCACACACCCTGATAGAGTGGAATTCTTACCCCCCATCTGTAGGACAGTCTCTACTCCCCCAAGGCTGGTTCATAATGCTGAATTACCCTGTATCAGCTTCCCCATTGGCAGAATTCCAGCCTATCAGGGTGCGTATGGTTCCATTTAGGCACCTTTGCCTGAGTTGCCTGGCTTAGACGGTCAACTCCTGGAGGCCAGATAGCTAAGGCTCAGCAGAGTACATGGCCAGGTATTTAAAAAAGGAAGTGGGATGGATTTACAGATCCTAGAAGCATTTTGGTCACACAGTCACATATACACAGTTACACACACACACACACACACACACACACACACACACACACACATCTCACAGATATTTCCATTTTATCTTTGCCATATTGGTGCTCCTTAGATACCATGTGTTTTGAATTTTTAGGGCTGTAACTGTTTCAGTTAGAAAAACAGCCAGGCTTCCAGCCAGATTATCTTGTTTAATTCTTTTAATTTTGAATGCTTATATGATTTGCTATAATATTACTACACCTACTTTATTTTTATAAGCATCTGATTCTTTTATCTTTCATCATTTCTTTTCTTTTCCGCCTTCTGTGTCATTTTGCTTCCTGTTTGAATTGTGGATAGCATAGAGCTGGATTTAAAAAATCTGAGTCTTGGAATTTTCATAAAAGAATTTTACCCATTCATACTTATTGTGATCACAGACATATTTAGATTTATTTCTGCTGTCTTATTTCATGTTTTCTTGTTGTTGTTAGATGCCATTGAGTCAGTTCCAACTCAAAGTGACCCTATGTACAACAGAACGAAACACTGCCCAGTCCTGTGTCATTCTCACAATCCTTGCTATGCTTGAGCTCATCATTGCAGCCACTGTATAAATCCATCTCATTGAGGGTTTTCCACTCTTTCACTGAACCTCAACTTTACCAAGCATGATGTCCTTCTCCAGGGACTGGTCCTTCCTGATAATATGTCCAAAGTATGTGAGACAAGGTCACGTCATCCTCGCTTCAAGGAGCATTCTGGCTGTACTTCTTCCAAGACAGATTTGTTTGTTCTTCTGGCCGTCCATGGCATATTCATATTGTTCATTAACACCGTAATTCAAAGGGATCAATTCTTCTTTAGTCTTTTTCTTAATCATTGTCCAGCTTTCACATACATATGAGATGATTGAAAATACCATGGGTTGGGTCAGGCACACCTTAATCTTCAATGTGACTTCTTTGCTTTTTAACACTTTAGAGAGGTCTTTTACGGCAGAGTTGCCCAATGCAATACCGTTTGATTTCTTGACTGCTCCTTCCACGGGCACTGATTGTGGATCCAAGTAAAACAAAATCCTTGACAACTTCAGTATTTTCCCTGTTTATCATGATGTTGCTTATTGGTCCAGTGGTGTACATTTTTGTTTTCTTTATGTTAAGATGTAATCCATACTGGTCTTCATCAGGAAGTACTTCAAGTCCTCTTCACTTTCAGCAAGCAAGGTTGTGTCATATGCATAATGCAGGTTGTTAATGAGTCTTCCTCCAATCCTGATGCCCTGTTCGACTTCGTATTATCCAGCTTCTTGGATTATTTGCTCAGCACACAGATTAAATAAGTACGGTGAAATGATACAATCTTGACGCACACTTTTCCTGATTTTAAACCACGTGGTATCCCCTTGTTCTGTTTAAGCGACTGCCTCTTGGTTTATGTACAGGTTCCTCATGAGCCCAATTAAGTGTTCTGGAATTCCCATTCTTCACAATGTTATCCATAATTTGTTATGATCTATACAGTCGAATGCCTTTGCATACTCAGTAAAACACAGGCAAACATCTTTCTGGTATTCTCTGCTTTCAAACAAGAGCCATCTGACATCAGCAATGATATCTCTCGTTCCACATCCTCTTCTGAATCTGGCTTGAATTTCTGTCAGTTCCCTGTTGATGTACTGCTACACCCACTTTTGAATGATCTTCAGCAAAATTTTTCTTGTGTGTGATATTAATGATATTGTTCGATAATTTCTGCATTCTGTTGGATCATCTTTCTTTGGAATGGGCACAAATATAGATCTCTTCCAGTCAGTTGGCCAGCTAGCTGCCTTCCAAATTTCTTGCCATAGTCAAATGAGCACCTCCAGCACTGCGTCCGTTTGTTGAAATGTAATTCTAGACTTTTTCTTTTCTTTTTTTGTGCATTTGGAAATAATTTTTGAGTTTTGTTTCAACTTACTTTCCTTTGTAAAAATTGGAAGTTATCTATACTATTTCTTGTCTTCTGGGGGTTGGAATGGCACTGGATGGGAGACAGGAGACAAGTTTCTAATCTTAGCTTGGTCATTAACACCCTGTGTAATTTTGGGTAAGTCACTTCCCGTCTGGGCTTCAGTTTCCTCCTCATAATGAGATAGTTGGATTGGATGATTTCTAAAGGCTTACCTATCCAGTGTTAGCATGGTGTGATTTAGTAGTTGATAGAGATTCAGAGGAAGCTCTGGTCTGTCCAGGGAATGTGGGCACCTTCAAAATGGGAGGGAACCCTTCATCACCTCTCTTTAATAAGGCACCTGGTTACAAGATATACTCAGACTAGAGCCTTGTTGACACAACTCTTTTTTTTCAGAGGAAATCAGGTTCATCTCATTCCTCATCTGGAATGGTCATGAGTAGGGTGTTTGTAACTCACTAGTGCTCTTTAAAGTGTTAAAAAGCAAAGATGTCACTCTGAGGACTAAGGTGCGCCTGACCCAAGCCGTGGTATTTTCAGTCACCTCATATGCATGTGGAAGCTGGACAATGAATAAGGAAGACCAAAGAAGAATTGATGCCTTTGAATTATGGTGTTGGTGCAGAATATTGAATATATCATGGACTGCCAGAAGAACGAACAAACCTGTCTTGGAAGAAGTACAGCCAGAATGCTCTTAGATGGTAGTATGGCAAGACTTTGTCTCACTTACTTTGGACATATTATCAGGAGGGACCAGTCCCTGGAGAAGGACATCATGCTTGGTAAAGAAGAGGGTCAGCGAAAAAGAGGAAAGCCCTCAATGAGATGGATTGACACCATGGCTGCAACAATGGACTCAAACATAACAAGGATTGTGAGGATGGCACAGGACCAGGCAGCATTTTATTCTGTTGTACATAGGGTTGCTAGGAGTTAGAACTGAGTCAACAGCACTTAACAACAACAAGTGCTTTAGTAAGAAAATTCACTCTTTGGCATGTTTTACTGTGCAATAGAAACATTTACTTCCCAACAACTACAACATGCTCCCCTACATTTCCAAGCCCCCTTGCAGTTAGGTGGTAACATGACTAAGCCTGGTTAATGGACTATCATCAGAGGTGATTTTACTTCATGAAAAGTGGAAAGCATTTCACTCTGGGTCAAAGCATTTAGGAGCTAGTCTGTGACCCCAGTACTCTCTTCTCCTGCTGTAGTGACCATGGAAACTACATGATACAGACAGTGTAGCTCCATCAGCCTGGGTCCCTGGGTGACTGTATGGAGCAGAGTCTTCTATTGACCTTTGGGTATGTAGAGTTAACAAGAAATACATTTGCTATTTTAAGATACTGGGATTTTTTATTTATTTTTTAAACCACGGCATAACCTAACCCATCCTGGCTAATACATGCTGTAAATATGCTGAGGACATTATTAAGGTATGTGCAAGTTCTGTCCTCTCAACTGGGATGTAAAGGGCTCAAGAACAGGGTATTTAACTCATTCCTCTTACCTATGGCACTGGTAGTTTAAATAGCCAGAACCAACGCATAATTTTTAAAAATCCCCCACCTAAGAAATACTACCAGTATTATTGGTTCCTGTTTATAAAATCTTCACTAACCTTCTCCTGCATGTGGGATAAAGTTCAAAGTCCCTGACATGGTCCACAGGGCCCTCATGGCCTAGCCCTGGCTCCTGCTCTAGACTCATTTCTCACCATCCTCTCCCATGCTCCCTCAGCTCCAACTACACTTGTTCTTAAACATGCCAAGCTCCTTCCTGCCTCTGGACATTTGCAAAGTCTCTTCCCTGTGTCTAGAATGCTCTGCCCACAACTTTTCACCTGAATAACTCCTAATCATCCTTCAGGTTTTGGCTTCCTCAGGGAAGTTTTCAAAAACTCCTCCAAGCCAGGTCAGGGTCCTGTGATATCCCCCAACAGCAGCCTCTACTTCATGCCACCTTCACGGCAGTTATCTCAACTGTAAGTAAATAATAATCTATGTTATCATTTGCTTGGTGCCTGTCTCCCCCATTGAACTCTAAACTCTGCGAGGCAGGGATGATGCTCCTTCGGTACCTCACGCAAATTCTGGGACACAGAGGGCACTCAGTACGTGATGAATGATGATGAGTTAATGATGAGATGAATGAATGAATGGTCTGCCCTCAGGACCTGGAGTAATTCCCCCCAAACTTTAGTGTGCATCAGAGTCACCTAGCGGGCTTATTAAAACTCAGATTGATGGGTCTGACCTCCAAAGTTTCTGAGTCACTAGATCTGGGTTGGAGCCTGAGAATTTGCATTTCGAACAAGTATGCAGGTGATGCTGATGCTGCAGGTCCAGAGACCACACTCTGAGACCACTGATCTGGAAGAGCCATGGGTTGATACCTCTTACTAAGATTTTGTCACATCTCCTACAACACCTGCACACATGAGGAGTTCAGAAAATGTTGGTGACTGATGGGTTGATGACACTCAACTGCCCATAAGAGAATGAGTTATTTTGGTTAAGGCATACATTCTCAACCCTGCACATTATATTCATCTGAGGAGATTTAAAAAAATACAAATGCCTGGACCCCACTGCAGATAAATATAATAGAATCTCAGGGAGTGGGACCAGGGCATCAGTATTTGTTAAAGCTTTCCAGGTGATTCTGTTGTGAAGCCAGGCTTGAGACTCTGGTTTAAAGACAGAAGCGGAGGGAGGGAAATCAGAAGAAGCAGTTGGAAATCAGAAAGATAAACACCTCCAGAGACAGCACCTCTTGATTTTTTTCACATCTTTCTAGTGACCTCGGCTTGGAAATGATTCTTTGCCCAGGCCCCTGGGGGAAGGGAAGGCACACCTGAGTACATATTTGCTCTCCAGGGCTGTCTTCAGAGATTTGGATTAATGGGAAAAGATTTCCTACATAAGATCTGACCCTTTCCCAGCCAACTTCCCCTTGGGCTATTATTTTTGGACAGCACCTTATATTTCCATGAGTGTACAAAGTCATCTTCAAGTGTATACTTCAGTTTTCTTTTACCACAGCTCTAATTCATATCCATCACCGTGGAGATTTCTCAGCAATTTTAGAATTAGTGGTCTTGTCTTTGTCTGGTAGTTTAAAGTAGGTAAACCTTGGTTAACTTGCAGCCCACCTCCCTAAATTAAACCTGGCTAAGGCTTCATTATGCAAAGGAATCTGCCGGCCAAGTCTTCCTACTGTGGACAACTGGATCTTGGCAGAAATAGTTATATATTAGTGCTACTCAAAGTGTGGTCTGTAGACTGCTGCCAGGCCAGCCATGAACTGTTATTGTTCTGCAATGAGATAGACACAGAATTCGAGACTGGGTGTTTAGAAACGTCTGCTACAATCTGACAATGACACCATATCCAAGTAGGTGTTCAGTAGACTTGTCTTGGCAGATAGTTGCTGTTATTAGGTGCCGTTGAGTCAGTTCTGACTCATAGCAACCCTATGCACCACAGAACGAAACTGCCCAGTCCTGCGCCATGCTCACAATTGTTGTTACGCTCGAGCCCACTGTTGCAGCCGCCATGTCAATCCATCCCATTGAGGGTCTTCCTGTTTTTTGCTAACCCTGTACTTTACTAAGCATGTTGTCCTTCTCCAGGGACTGATCCCTCCTGACAGCATGTCCAAAGTATGTAAGAAGTAGTCTTTCCATCCTTGCTTCTAAGTAGCATTCTGGTTGTACTTCTTGGTGGATAGGGTGTAGACCAGTTCAGGTATTGTTCACCTGCATGACAAGTTGCATGTCGTGTGAGCTGAGGACGAGCGTGGTATAGTAGAATCAGGCATTGGTCTGCAATTAAACTCAGCTGCTCATTTGCTCATTTGTATGTTCTAACAGGAGTACAAGGTATTTTGTTGTGAATTTCTTTTTGTTTCCCTGACAACTACTGACGTTGAGCTCCTTTGTTTAGTTGGCCTTGTTTATTAGCCTTTTATGTGTCCTGTTTTTTTTAAAGTGATGGTTCGAGCGTTTTCCCCATTTTTCTATTGGGTTTTCAGTCTTTTTCTTATTGAAAAGTAGGAGTTACTTTAATATTCTGGATACTATTTTTTTCTTGGATATATCTGAGATGGGAATTGTTTTCAAAGATGTCCTTCACCAAGATAGCTTGAGAAGCATGACAACAGACGATTCACCCTATGGCCTTCTCGATGACAATACCTTATGGGTTTCTTTTTGAAGATCATTGAGAGGAGTTAGCAATTTACACTTGATATCCTCAGTCAGGACTCTTAAGGATTCATGTGTCAGATGTCCAATTCAAACTAGTTCAAGCAAAAAGGGAATATATCAGTTGACAGAACTGAAACAGATTCAGGCAGAGCTAGATCCAGGTGATCAAGGCTGTCTCTCTTTCTTTATCCCTTGTTCTGCATTCCTCTGTGTTGGCTTTATTCTCTGGCAAACTCTCTCTGTGTTGGGAAGAATGTTCCCCAGAAACTCCAGACTTACATAGTCCTTACTTGTCCCAGTTAGAGACACCCTCTCGTGCCCTCCGTATCCAGGGAGACAGAATCCTGAGCCTGAGTTCCCTGCCATAAATTGCAGGGACTTAAAGTGGCCCAGTTCCCCAAGGGAACTAAGAGGTGTCTACTACCTCAACTACAAAGGCAATGAAGAACCTTGGAAAGATTTGGAGCAAGGCTGAGTCATGTGTGTATCTGCGGACAGTGGACGAGGAGGAGGTATATGTCATGAATTGGATTGTGTCCCCCCAAAATATGTGTCAGCTTGGCTAAGCTATGATTCCCAGTAATATATTGTTGTCCTCCATTTTGTGAGCTGATGTAATTATCCTTCATTTTGTAAATGAGGCAGGATCACTGCAGGGTAGATCTTGAGTCACAGACAGAAGGGCATGACTCAATTCACACCCTTACTCAAGTCACACCCTTGCTTGAGTCGCATCTTTTATCTTACGAGAGATAAAAAGAGAGAGAAGCGAACAGAGAGAGGAGGGATCTCACTAACACCAAGAAAGAAAAGCTGGAAGCAGAGCGTGTCCTTTGGACCCGGGGTCACTGAGCTGAGAACCTCCTAGACCCAGGAGAAGATTGATGCCCAGACACGTGGATATTTCCAAGGAACACCAGCTCCACAGATGTTGTAAGGAGACAAGGACGTTCCCCCAGAGCCAACAGAAAGAGAAAGCCTGCCCCTAGAGCTGGCTCCCTGAATTTGGACTTCTAGTCCCCTAAACTGTGAGAGAATAAATTTCTGTTTATTAAAACCATCCACTTGTGGTATTTATGTTATAGCAGCACTAGATAACTAAGACAGTATAACATAACCCATGCTATGCTGGAGAAAGATTAATCTGGCATTACTGGGTGGTAGGGAGAATCGAACGACTGGTGACAAAGAGAAACATCAGGTGAATATAAATTTAAATATGTGATTCTGTCTTCAAGGTTATCTCATTCACTTATTCATACAACAAATATTTGTTGAGTATCTAGCATTTTGCCTAATTTTTCTAAGTAATGTTATTACTGTTATAAATGAGGCAGTTAGAGTCCCTGATTTCATGAAGCCAATGGGCCAGTCATTAAATTTCTTAATCATTTTCTCTTCTAAAAAGATGTTGTTGCTGTTAGCTGCTTTGGAGTAGACCCTGACTCATGATAACTCCATGTACAATGGAACACACACTGCCCGGTCCTGTGTCATCCCCAAGATTGGTTGCATTGTGATCCACAGGGTTTTCATTGAGTAACTTTCAGAAGTAGATCATTAGACCTTTCTTCCTAGTTTGTCTTAGTGTTGAAGTTCTGCTGCAGCCTGTTCAGTATCATAACAACATGCAAGCCTCCACTGACACACAGGTGATGGGTACACATGAGGTGCATTGGCCGGGAATTGAACTGGTTCTCCTGGCATAGAAGGCAAGAATTCTACCACTGAACCACCATTACCCCCTCTAAAAAGATAATATAGCTTTATTTCTGTAACAGGACACTGAGCAAAACCAGTGGGCTGGCTCAGCCTAAGAATTCAGTTTTCTTCATGAACATTATCTCCCATCCGAGACTGAGGATGAGATAACCATTATGAATAGGCATGGAATTTATCTCTGAGCTTCCCGGCAGCTAAGGCAAAAAGGAAAATCTAGTGAATTACATCACTCTCATTGTCCGATGCCAATTCATGAGGAAAGACAAGCCTTTCCCTGGCTCCAAATAGTTGGAAGATTTTATTAAGTAGGTGTCTTAGGCGGAGTTCTCTAGAGAAATAAAATCAGTGAAGCATATATATACCTGTTGCTATCAAGTCAATTCGGACTCATAGTGACCCTATAGGACAGAACAGAACTACCCCATAGGGTTTCCAAGGAGCGGCTGGTGGGTTCGAACTGCCGAACTTTTGGTTAGTGGCCAAGCTCTTAAGCACTTACACATATATATACATACATATATATATACACATACATATACATATACATACATATATATACATACATATATACATATACATATACATACATATA
>NW_004443967.1:3954752-3969196 GCF_000243295.1 Trichechus manatus latirostris
ATATATATATATATACACAGAGAGAGAGAGAGATTTGTATCAAGGAAATGGCTCATGTGGTTGTAGAGGCTGGAAAGTTCTAGGTCAGGCTGGAGGCTTCTCCTGACTCACGTAGCTACAGAGGCTGGAGAACCCAAGATTGGCAGGTCAGACAGCAGGCCTCTGGCTCACAGGCTGTCGAGGCCAATGCATCCCAAGATTGGCAGGTAAGCTGCTAGCTCAAGTCCCAAGAACTGAAGGTCCGATCAGGAGCCAGCTGCAGGATCCAGAGTGAGCAAAAGCCAGTGAGCTTTGCCAGAAAGGCCACCTATGTTGGATGTAGGCCACACCCCCAAGGGAACTCCCTTTCAACTGATTGGCTGCTCATAACAGATATCATCATGGAGGTGATTACATTATATTAAATCTCATTATAGAGGAGATTACATCATTACATAGCTGCCAAACTACGTCGTAACTGCCAAACCACTGAGAATCATAGCCTAGCCAAGTTGACACACAACCTTAACCATCACCAAACCAAACTCGTTGCTGTTGAGTCGATTCTGGCTCACAGCGACCCTACAGGACAGAGTAGAGCTACCTCATGAATTTCCAAGGAGCAGGTGGTAGATTTGAACTGCTGACCTTCTGTTAGCAGCCAAGCTTTTAACCACTGCACCACCAGGGCTCCTTAACCATCACAGTAGATGTATATACAAAATATATTGACTATCATAAAATCACATCCCCTAACCTGACAAAATGACCGGGAACCTCATGCAAGTATTTCAGACAGCAGCATCTCTTGCCTACTTCCTCAACTTCTCCCCAAATCAGCTTCAAACAACACGGAATCAGAATGATGTCACATCCTTGTGCAGGAAATTATCTTAGGGAACACTTTTCTGACTTCTTCAAATGCAGTCTTGGTTTTTCTTTCTGTTGCTTCTATCCAAAAAACCAAACCCATTGCCATGGAGTTGATTCTGACTCATGGTGACCCCGTGTGTTACAGAGTAGAACTGTGCTCCATAGGGTTTTCTTGGTTGTAATCTTTATGGAAGCAGATCACCAAGCCTTTTTTCTGCAGCACTGCTGGTTGGGTTTGAACCTTCAACCTTTAGGCTAGTAGCCAAGTGCAAACAGTTTGCATCACCCAGGGACTTATTGCTCCTATAGCTCTTCCGTATGCCTATGGTTCCACTTGTACATCTGCAAGACCTTAAATTCTGATTACGTATTGATGTATCTATTCTCCTTGCCTTCCCTCCCCACAAGGTTTAAGTTACATAAGGGCAGGTCTCAGATGTTTTTCAGTTCTGTTTTCCTAGTATCAGAGAAGCCCTGGTGGCTCAGGGGTTAAGAGCTTGGCTGCTAAGCTAAAGGTCAGTGGTTTGAACCCACCAGCCGCTCCGTGGGAGAAATACGTGGCAGTCTGTTTCTGAAAAGATTTACCGCATTGCCATCTCTATGGGGCAGTTCTACTCTGTCCTGTAGGGTTGCTATGAGTTGGAATTGACTTGATGGCAACAGGTTTGGTTTTTGGTTTATTCCTAGTATCTACCACTGTGTCTAGCCTAAGAGGGTGGGTGTGATGCGGATGGATGGAAGGAAGGAAAGGAGGGAAGGAAGCATCCAATGAATGGTTCATGCCAAGGTACAAAGACTCAGTCCCCTTACCTGGACTCAGGACAACTCTGAGGACTATCCTAGCTCCAGACCTCCCTACAGGATGGGCAGAGGTCACTGTTGCAACTGGATCACAGCTCAGCTTCTCCTTCTGCCAAATCCTACTTCCTTCACCCTCCTTCCAGGTATGGATCCCGGGAGCATCCCCCAATAAAAAAGGAAGAAAGAAAGAAAAGAAAGAGAGCGAGAGGGAAAAGGAAAGAAAGGGAGGAGGGGACCTCTTTAAGGAGAAGGAAGAGGAATCTATCAAAGAGGTCCATGTCTGGGCTGAAGGAGGCCAGCTTGGTCGCATCCAGTGTAGGCAGTGAGTAACGCAAGAGACCTCGTGGGAAGCTATTTGGGAAAGTGTGAAGAGCCAAGGGAAGAATAAATTAAAGATTGTGCCACTAAAATGGAGACTTTAAGAACTTAGTATGTTCAGAAAAGAAAATCAATGCCCAATGGAGATTTCCGTCAATCAGTCATGATGAAGAGATGAGGAAATTCTTGTTTTTATCCACAGAATCTTTTCTCTTGCCCACCAAGAGCCATGGTGGTCCCCGGTTTACTGCTCAGGGATAGGGAAGATCAGGGCCAGTGGTGTACATCTCTCCCAGACTGTTGTCACCAGGAAGCCTGGGCAGTGTGTTTTAGGATGGGGGTGATGAGCACCATGGCATCACGTGTAAGCAGGACCATTTTAAGTCCTCCATCAGCCTTCAGTGTGCTCTTATTTTAATGGTCCCATTTCACATCATGTCAAAAATACTAAAAGCACTCACAATACACATACAGCAACATTTATTTTTGCTAATAAAGCTTCAACAGATTTTTATGATTTTTGCTTTTGAAATTATATGGCTCCAAGTAACTCATTTATTTTGTAATTAGCCATGGTTTTTCAGGTTTTGCAGCTAATCGTGCATGACAAAGCAAGGAAATCTACCCTACAAATCACAGCCAAATGTTGTAAAATGTTAATGTGTGCTAAATTTAACAAGCAGTGACTTTTGTATATATTAAGTATTTGTTTTGAGTTTGCACTTTTAGTAGTTTGGAGCGACTGATATTTAAGGTCTCAAGCATCTTTGAAGCCCTTGCAGATCGTGGGCCCGATGCACAGGACCTACCTATAGTGCTTTGGGGGTAAAACGACTTCACACGTGAAGGGCTGGTGCGTGTCAGGCTGGACAAACCTTTGTGTCAGCAATTTGGGGACTTGATGTTGAAAGGGCTTGGTCATTTCACTTTTGAATTCAGGGCTCACTAACATTTCCCCCTCAGTTCAGGGCTCTTTCAGAAGGGGTGGTAAGTTTTTTTAGCCAGCTATCTTGTTATAAAGTAGTTTCGGTGTGGGGACATCAGACTTGACATCATAAAACCAGAGTTCATGTCCTGTCTGTACCGCATGTGTAACATGGAAGAGTGCTTTCAACTCCCAGGAACTTAGTTTCCTCATCTGTAAAATGAGGCCAATAATACCAGTCTGTTGCTGTCGAGTCGATTCCGACTCATGAAGACCCCATGTGTTACAGAGTAGAACCGCCACAGAGGGTTTTCTTGGTTGTAATTTTATGGAAGATCTCCAGGCCTTTTTTTCCACGGTGCCACTGGGTGGATTTGAACTGCCAACCTTTAGGTTAGTTGAGTGCAAATTGTTTATGCCACATGTGAGTTGGAATCAACTCAACATCTGGCAATATCAGTCCATCCTCACTCAGGGTTGCTTTGAGGATCAAAAGAGATACTCTACAAGAAAATTCTTTGTTGAAAAACACCAGTCATCGTGATAATGTAGGACAGCTTAGGACAGTGATTCTCAACCCTGCCTACACTTCAGAATTTTTAAAAGCAACCCTCTCTGGTGATTCTAATATGCAGCTGACATTGAGGACAGAGGTGCCAGAGAGGACATCCACGGTCCATGGAGTGGTGAATGGGTCAGTGACAGCTTCCGGGTTTCAGCAGCAGCAGTAGCTGGGCCCAGAGGTCCCCAGTGGGATTGAACCCCATGTAGAGCCTACCTCGGAGAGGCAAAGAAGCTGTACTATTTATCCGCCAGTTCCTATCTGATATTGGTTTAGAGTTACTTCCAGAAGCATTAACTTCTTGGCTTTTCCAGCCTGCCCAGCTAATAGGTAGAAACAAGCTCTGTTGGCCAGAGAAAGCCTGAGGCAAAGAGTTTCTGGAGCTTGCAGTAGGAAGCCACCAGTGCCCCGCCCCCCCCGCCAAAAAAAACAAACAAACCAGACAAGTGCTGAGGGGATAGGGTGGGGCACCGATGTTTGCGACAGGACTCCACAGCCTTTGCTCCTTCCTCCATGTTACAGTGCCTCTCAGTTACTGGGGGGCAAACTCATGGCTCTAATGTCTGCCCCACTGCCTGCCCTGCAACCAGTTCTGACTGAAATCCCATGCTGCTTGCAAGACTTCCTGAAGCCCAAAGACTTTGAGATCAAGTCCAGAATCCTCTTCCTTTGGATGCTTCTGCAGTGTGTGTTTTTGTGTGATGGGTTCTCTGTGACCCAGTGACATGTATCACACTTGAAATATTTCCACTGCTGACAAAATAAATCAGCTCTGCCTGCCGTAGAGCTTGGCTTATTAGGGAAAATGGAAAAGGGGCATTAAATATTAATGCTGCATATTTTCCTCTCACTTGGTGCCTTCTGTGCCGCTGATCACTGCCCAGCCAGTGCAGCCTTCTGTCTTTTTTCTCCCGATGATGATAGGGGACGGGAGGGACCTTTGACAAGGCAGTGAGGCGCTAGGGTGTGAAATGGGGGCCCTGGCTAGTTCTCTGGGTTCCCGCTTGGGAGCGTCCCTGTCTCTGTCAGATGCCAAGGACTATCGCTGGATGAAGCTTCATCTCCAGTGGAAATCTCGCCACTCTACCTGTTCGGCTTGGAAGCTTTTTGCAGTAAGGAGAGAGCAGTTCTTGAAAGGAAGATGGTTTCTGAGAAGGCAGGTTGGGGAAATGAACTTCGGAGAAGTGGATAAATCTTGAGCTAACAGGCAGAAGAGAGCAGAGACTTTGCCTCTTGGTGTGTTTTCAGCCACGTTCAGTAAGGGTGGCCTCACTGCCAAGGCCAGGCCGGCGTGGAGGTGTGTGCAGGCAGCTTTGAGGTGTTGGGAAGAAATTCTGCCAGAGATGTTGGTGCTTCGTTTGGCTAATTGGAAGAAACCTCTGCACAAAAATAAAGAGTAAACCCTGAGAGGAATCCTCTTTTAGACAGCTGGCAAGTTGGATTTCTTAGGGTTTTTTTTTAAATTTTTCATTATGCAAGTAATGCATTGATCCAGTTTTGTAAAAATTAAATCATTTCACATATGGCTGGAGCTGCTGCCCCCCACCCCCAACCTCGGAGTTAAGCACTGGAGGGTTCACAGCAGTATGGTCAAAGGGAGCCTCTCCTGGGGATTTTCTTTGCTTGTTTTTGATGCTCCTCCTGACAAGCACTTCTTTTATTTTATTTATTTATTTAGATTTTGATATATATGTATTTTATTGTGCTTTAGATAAAGGTTTACAGAACAAGTAGTTTCTCATGAAACAGTACACATATTGTTATATGACATTGGTTAACAACCCACGACATGTCAACACTCTCCCTTCTCGACCTTGGGTTCCCTATTACCAGCTTTCCTGTCCCCTGCTGCCTTCTAGTCCTTGTCCCTGGGCTGGTGTGCTCCATTACTCTCATTTTGTTTTATGGGGCTGTCTAATCTTTGGCTAAAGGGTGAACCTCGAGAGTGACTTCATTACTGAGCTAAAAGGTGTCTGGGGGCCATATTCTGGGGGTTTTTCTAGTCTCCTGACAAGCATTTCTGTCGTTTTCAGGTGAAATCTATGGTGGTTTGATGTTGTGCCCCCAGATGTTTCCCCCAGTGCCATCTACCAGGGCCCCATGGTTTTCCTCCAATGGCCGTTCCAATCTTCTGTGTCTGAACTAAGGAGGACCTGGTGGAGCAGTGGATAAACGCTTGGCTGCTACTGAAAGGTTGGTGGTTCAAACCTACTAGCAGTTCTGCAGGAAAAAGATATGGCAGTCTGCTTCCATAAAGATTTACAGCCTTGGAACCCCTATGGGGAAGTTCAACTCTGTCCCATAGTGTTGCTATGAGTCGGAATCAACTCAGCGGGAGCGGGTTTGGTTTGGTTTTCTGGCGTCTGCACTGGTTCTGTCCTGCAGCCAGTGCTTCCTGGATCCGTTGCAGTTTGCAAGACTTCCTGAAGCCCAAAGACTTTGAGATCAAGTCTAGAAGTTTCTTCCCTTGGAGCACTTTGAGGGCTGTATGTGCCTGTGGCATCAGGCCAAGCTTCTCTGCCCAGCTTTCAATATTTGTCACAACCTGAGCCTCCCTGCTCCCCTATCCACCTCCACCCACACACACTCTCCAACCTCCCTGGGCTACTTCCCTCTGGGCAGCTGAACAAACTCGCTGGGCTGGCCTCTTCCTCTCTCCCTCTACCCCTCATTAGGTCATGCTCTTATTTCAGATCTACTGCAAGTCCCTCCTCCTCTGAAGACTTTGTCTGCTGGTGCTGCTGGCCTTCCTTCTTAGAAGTCATCTCCAGCTAGTTCTAGAGGTTTTGTAAGAAGTGCTTTCTGGTGTGACATTTGTTTCTATTTCCTCCCCAGCTATGGAGACCTCAGAGCCTAGGTCTCAATCAATGATATAATAATAATCGTAATAATGGCTGTTATCGAGGCCTACTATGTGCCGGACTTTGTTCTAGATCCTTCACATTGGTCATCTCACTTTGTCCCATTCCTGTCTGGGGCTAAGGAGCTTGGACTGGGAGACGTGTGTCCCTTTTCAAAAGTACCATAGCTAGTATGGGTCACACGCAGGCATCAGACTCAAGGCTGACTCCAGGTGCATGGATGATAATAAATGCGGGATGTGCTGCCCCTGATTTTACTTCATCGGTGGCCCTCGTCCTAGAGACCCCTTATCCACATCCGTGGTGGATCCCTAGAGGGCCAGTTGGTGGCCCACTCCACCTGCCCTTTGCTCAGGCACTTGGAGAGTTAAGATCCGAAAGGGGCTGTGAAGGGGCTGCCTATCAGGAGGCATAGGTCTCCAGGGAGTGCTCGAAGCTGTCAGCAATCTAGGTTAAATGAGGGTCCAAAGGGCAGCACAGCAGAGAGATCATGGGAAGACATTATCCGCGGTTGTTTACAAATGAGAGGGAGAAACTCCTTAGTCACTTTCTTGAGGAGGGAAGACATGTCCCTTGAGGGAAAATTAGGCAAATTGTGTGTCTGTTCGGGCCATGCGGGCTTCGGTCCTCACTGGGGAAATTAACTTGTTATCTGCTTGCCTGTCACTTGTGCTCTTTTCATGCCTCCCATGTCTGAGCATCATTGCAGCCACAGAGAGATGGGATGTGGGAGTCTGTGGCACAGCACGGGCATCAGGGGAAAAGGGGCTTCGTTTAGGACACTCCACTGTCAGGTGGTAACATTCCAGCTGCCCTCTCTGGCTGTTTGCCACACTCTTACAAAAAATACTAATAACCCTTGTACTGCACCTTGGTTCCAAGAGGATTAACAGATGGTACCTGAAAAAATGCTTCAATGGTCAAAGAAGTATGGAGAATGCAGCTGTGAGTGTCTCGTTGCAGGACTTCTCAGTGCCTTCAGTGTGCAGCTGTGTTGAGTGGTCCTTCTAGAGGGGGCTGATAACACTTCCCAAAAATCTTTGATCATGGAACCCTTTTTAAGAGTAGAACATTCATTTCCAGAAGTGGTGCTCGGTTCATCACAGTGCAGAGCACACTGATGGGGAAAAAAAAAGTGAACTCTAGAGCCAAGCAGACCTTAATAGACCCCCTTAGAGTGGTGTGAGGTCCTTGGGTGATACAAGCCGTTTATGATCAGTTGCTAACCTTAAACTTGGTGATTCAACCCCACCCAGCAGCACCATGAATAAAAGGCCTGGCGATCTGCTTCGATAAAGATTACAGCCAAGAAAATCCTATGGAGCAGTTCTACTCTGTCACATATAGAGTCGCCATGAGTTGGAGTCAACTCAATGGCAAAGGGTTTGCTTTTTTTTTTTGGTTTAGAGAAGTGTACAGTGTTATAGGGATATGATGTTAGGGCTGGCTGGGAAGCAGAAGGACCCAGCATTGACTGTGCTTCCATTGTGTACAAAGAACTATATTGCATTTAATCTTCTCAACAACTCCTTGACGATGTTCTGTTATCCACACTTTAGGATGAGGAAACAGGTGCAGAAGATTCAGGACATGTAGCAGTCAAGGTAGGAAGACTTTCTTACTCAGGTCTTGTCTTAGGCCGGGTTCTCTAGAGAAGCAAAACCAGTAAAGTGTATAAATATATATACATATACATATTTATATCAAGGAAACAGCTCATGCGATTGTAGAGGTTGGAATATCCCAAGTCCGTGGATCAGGATAGAGGCTTCTTTCAATTCAGTTAGCCACAGGGACTGGTGAACCCAAGACTGGCAGGTCGGAGAGCAGGGCTCCCACTCACAGGCTGTGAAGACTGAGGAATCCCAAAATCAGCAGATAAGCTCATAGATCAAGTCCCAAGAACCGGAGGTCAGATGAACAGGAGGCAGCTGCAGGATCCAGAGCGAGCAAAAAAAGCCAAAACAGCTGCTTACATTTGGATGCAGGCCACACCCCCAAGGAAACTACCCTTCAGCTGATTGGCTACTCACAGCAGATTTCATCATGGGAGTGATCACATATAAACACTGAGAATCATGGCCCAGTCAAGTTGACACACAACCTTAACCATCAAAGGTCTTCGTGGCTTTTGCATTTCACGTAAAATCTGTGTATATGAAGCCTCTGTGAATTTCAAGTCATTACTAGTGGCCAATAATACCCCAGTTTAGAAACTCATATAAACTTTTGTCCAATGCCATCAAAAGGCTTTTAAAATAATTATTAATCTTCTTCTCTTGCAAAAATCCAAACTTACAATAAAATGTTTACTTGACTTCAAAAAATAAAATTTGTGTCTTAGTTACTCTCCCCATTCCCTGCTCCCTGCTCACCCCCACATGCCTCACCAGAGTCTCTATATGTAGAAAATTTCTGATCATTTCATAGGATTTAAATCAGAGAGGACAGCCATAAGTCCAGTTTCGTTTGGCCAAAGGATGTTTCCAGAAGATTCGAAGGCACATCAGTCTCATCCTCCAAATCGTGGCTCATCCTCCAAAATATTTAACTGCAATCAATTATTGAGTTTTGAAATGTTGACTGATTTCCCTTAGTTCCTAAGAAGAAACAAGAAACAAAAGGCAAACATACACACGCATATTCTGGGAAGGCTGACACTTCTTACTGTGAGCCACTTATCGTGATCCAAAAGATTTACTCAGAGGCATAATTAATTGGAACGTATTTCCGTGGAAGTTACTCTCCTTCATCTCATTATAGAAACAAAGGAAGATTATAGGCCAGGGGATCCATGAGGTTTCAAGAGAGTTTAGTGATAAATGAAGTTGGAAGGAGTTGACACACCGTTAGAGATGGTTAACATCCAGAAATTCTTGCAAAGAAACAGCAATTTTTTTCCCATTAATTCTGCCTTGCCTCTTTCATTGTGAACGGTACCATGGCCGCAAGTTCAGTGCAATGCTACCCTGGTGATAAAGGCCCCCAAAGACTTTGCCCTGGAGAAGGGTTCTTCAAGAACTTGGAAGATTAAAAAAAAAAAAAGGCAATGCAGTCATAAAAACAAGAACCCAGAAAAATATGAAGAGAAAATTCTTTAAGGTTTGAAAACTGCCATCTGTATATGTTAGGACAAGCACTCTCTCATTAATTTATCGTCACAGCCATTGGGGAAATGGATCAAACTGGGCCAGGAAACTTTGGGTTACAGCTGCCTTTTTATTTTTTTTTTAATTTTTGTAAATCAAACTTTTTATTTTTCATTTCATCTCTAAATTTATCAATATGGATCTTTAAAAGACCCCTTTCTCCTTTATTTCTTCTTTAACATGACCACAATACCATTATCACACAGAATAAAATTAATAATTCATTAATGTCATCAAATATCCAGTAATCATTCCAATTCTTAATTATGCCATAAATGTCATTTTTTGATTAAGGTTTGTTTGATTGAACCAGGATCTAAATAAGGTACATTGTTGTTGTCGTTACTCTGTGTCACTGAGTCAATTCCAACTTATAACAACTCCACAGAACAAAGTGTAACTGCCACGTAGGGTTTCCTAGACTGTAATCTTCCCCGAAGCAGATCAATAGGTCCTTTTTCCTGCAGAGCGGCTGGTGGGTTCGCCATTGAGTGCTTAACCACTGCACCACCAGGGCTCCTTAAATAAAGTCTAGTCATCTATTAATACAAATTTTAAGTATCTCTCTCTCTCTTTTTTTTGTTTAGTTGTACTTTAGGTGAAGTTTTACAGAACAAATATTTTCTCATTAAACTGTCAGTACACATACTGTTTTATGACATTGGTTAACAACCCCACGACATGTCAACACGCTCCCTTCTCAGCCTTGGAGGACCTTTTTTTTTTGGTGAAAATATACATAGCCAAAGATACACCATTTCAAAAATTTCTACATGTACAATTCAGTGACGTCAATTCCGTTCTTCCAGTTGTGCTGCTATTCTCACTTTAGATGAAGGTTTACAGAACAAAATAGTTTCTCATTAAACAGTTAGGACACGTATTGCCCTATGACAATGGTTAAGAACCCCAACCTTTTTTTTTTTTTAAATGAGGATCATATTTTATTTTTTAAATAAGGTTTTATTTATTTCTGGTAGCAATATAGGCAACCAAACATATATCCAGTTACCATTTCTACGTGAACAGTTCGATGACAGTTGTTACCTCACGTGGCGTCACCGTTCTCGTTGTCTGTACCCATATTGTGTCATCACCTCTAACTCATGCTTTCTGCCTTTTAAAGTTCTCGTCTGTGCTTTAGATTAACTCTTGTCCGTTTAAACTCATATAGTGAATTCCTTATAAGAGCGCTATGCTCAAGGCATAGGAGGTCTGGTGGTGCAATGGTTAAGCGCTCGGCTCCTAACTGAAAGGTCGGCAATCTGCTCTCCTAAAGACTACAGCCTAGGAAACCCCATGGGGTAGTCCTACTCTGTCATATAGGGTCGCTGTGAGTCAGAATCAACTCTATGGCACACAACAATGGTCCAGGCAAACATTAGTTGCCATTTTTTTGTAAGATAAAATAATTAAATGGAGAAGAGATTTGGGAGAAGATGCAATTGCGAGACACTTGGAGAATTTTTCAGAAGACAGCATACCAATTTTTCTTTTGTCCTTCTTTGTTTTTTCTGTGGTTCTAGGAGCTTCTCCATGGCTCTCAGAACCCCAGTAAGGAAGCGTTGTGGAAATTTAAAAGCCCCAAAACTTGTGGCAACTATTTGAGAGGCCAAAAAGTAGAAGGGGCTCCGAGACTTCTATTCTCACTCTGTATCTTCTACCCAAAAGACAGACCCAAATCTTTTAACATTCTCCTAACTCTGGAAGTGGCCTGGGGCCATTAAACATTCTTTTAATTCTGGAAATGGGGAGAGAGGTAAGAGACCAGCTCTAGTGAGAGGGTGTTACCACTCAGCACAGCTGGTGGTCAGGCTTCATGCCCAAAATGGGCCAGTTCAAGAAATAACAAACGTCAGCTCTGTCGAGGGAAAAATGCAAATAAGGCGGCTCGGGGTTAAGATTTTGAGTGCTGTTGTGGTTAAAATTATGCTCTTGTTTATGGGGGGAAATGGATTTTTTAAAAAATCTGTATACAGTTGGGTGAATTAGGCAACCATCTATTATGTAATTGAGTAACAACATAATCCGCCATAATAGTGGAGAGGCAGGCCAGAGCCATCTCGAACTTGGGAGACTTTGTCTGTTCTTTCTACTTTGGTCTTAGAAAAACAAGAGTTGTGGGGAGTTTGGCTTCTCTGTCTGTTTTGGAGGATGATGTCTAATGGTGCTTTCCCTCACGCGGGAGAATTCTTAGTAGTGAAGAAAAACCTGCTCTGAAACAGCGCTCGCTGCTCTCATCTTCACCCAAGGTTTTGTGTTCCCTGGTGCCGTAGCCCACATCATCCAACCTGCATCATTAGGACCGAGGGGCACGGAGACACTTCCACCAGGGCTTGCACAAATGCAGATGTACAGGCGTCGAGGCCGCTGGGGTCTTTTATAAGTTACCCTGTTGAGAGACCTCAGGGACAACTGTCCTTCTTCCTCTAGGTATGTCCAGACACACGAAGGGATCCGGAAAGTAAACCATGGTCAACTGTCCTCTGCTTTGTGATGTTCCCACCATGAGGCAGGCCTCCCTCGAACACTGCCCCAGTTGGTGGGAGATGGGCAGGGCTACAGCGGCTCAGGCAGGGCAGGGCTGGGAGTGTGTGTGCGCATGTGCGTGCGTGCACCTGCATCTGCTTACACCTGTGCTCGTTCCAAAGGCTGAATGTTTCGAACATTCTCTGTTTATAGTGGTTGCTTAGGTTACCGCCCAGATCCTTCTTTAGGACCAAGGTGCTTATTCACTCAACTCCTGGCAGTGTTGGCTGCTGACGGATCTTAGCCAGGAAATCCCCTCAGCCAAAGGGAGTTGCCCTGTCAAGTCTATTCCCCCTCCCTGGGACATCCCACATCTAACGACTGGTCCATGCCAAGGTACAAAGGCTCAACCCCCTTGCCTGGATTCAGGACAACCTTGGGAGCCATCCTAGCTGCAGAGCTCCCCACAGGAGGGGCGGAGGCTGCTGTTGGGACTGTATCACAGCTCCACTTCTCCCTCTGCCCAGTCCTGCTTCCCTCACCCTCCTTCCAGGTGAGGGTCCCAGGAGCACTCACCAATAAACTGCCTGCACACACATCTCAGAGTCTCAGTCTGTTATACAGGAAACCTAACCCCTGAGCAAGTGTCTTCTCCTTTTCATTAAAGTAGGTGGTCAATGCAAGCTGGCCAATGCATTGTTGATTTGTCATACTGTGATTGCAATAATAGCTTGATTCCATGGAGTCACCAGACGTTTCTGGAAACAGAGCTGGTGTCCTCAGGACCCTGAGATCACTGTGGTGGTAGAACTTTAGGGGCTATGGGAGGTTGGGACATTTCCTCCCACATGGCCTGTCATCTGCCTTTTGAGCTACTCATTTCTTCTTACCTGAAGATCTTTTGGTTTTTCAGAGGTTCCTATAGCAAATCTCTTAAAGACACAGCATGGTTCTGTAGAAAGAGCACAGGACCTAGGGTTCGGAGACCATGTTCAAGCCCCAGCTTTGCCACTTAGCAGCTGTGTGGTCTTGGACCAGGTAAAGCACCTCTCTGGGTCTCAGCTTTCTTACCTGGAAGGTGGGTATCTTAGGTTGGGTTCTCTAGAGAAACAAAACCAGTGAAGCATATATCTATATCTATATAGATATATATGTATATTTATATCAACGAAATTGTTCATGAGTTTGTAGAGGCTGCAAAGCCCCAAGTCCGTGGGTCAGGCTGGAGGCTTCTCCCGACTCAAGTATCTGCAGAGGCTGGGAAACCCAAGATGGCAACGAATCCCAAGTAGTGGGCCCAAGATTAGCAGGTAAGCTGCTAGGTCAGGTCCCAAGAACTGGAGACCAGATGAACAGGAGCCAGCTGCAGGAGCTAGAGAAAGCAAAAGCCTGCGAACTTTGCCAGAAAGGCCACCTATATTGGATGTAGGCCACACCCCCAAGGGAACTCCCTTTCAACTGATTGGCTGCTCATAACAGATCTCATCATGGAAGTGATTACATTATATCTGATCTCATTATGGAGGTGATTACATCATTACATAGCTGCCAAACTACATCATAACTGCCAAACCACTGAGAATCATGGCCCAGCCAAGCTGACACACAACCTTAACCACCACAGTGGGGCTTCAGGTATGTAGTCTGCCCACGTTCCAGAGCAGTTATGAGGTCACTAACACATTCAACGGCACTGTGAGAAGCCCAGGACGGGCAGGGAGGACCATGCCTTAACACACCAGTGAGCATCATGGCAGGAACCTTAACCACTAACCTCACCCAGGCCCTGCCAGAGAGGGGGTTGGAAGACCGCTTAGGGAGGGGTCCTGAGCAGAACCTCTGGTGTTGGAGCCAGGTAGAATTGAATTCAGATCTCATCTCTACCATCTACTTGGGCAAATTACTTAGTCTATGTTTCAGTTTCTTATCCAGATACTAGTTTAACTGTATCATAAAGTTGATTGTAAAGAGCAAATGAAGGAATTTATACAAAGTATCTAGCACATAGTTTAGGAACTCAATAAATGCTAGCCTTTATTAGTGACAGAGTGGAGTGGACTCTCGGCTCTACCACTTACCAGCTGAGTGACTTCAACTGAATTATTTAATAAACCTCTCTGAGCCTCAGTGTACTTCTCTGTAAAATGGAGTGATACTGCCTACCTTATATGGTGGCTTTGGAGGCCAAAAAGAATGTATATGAGAAGCCTGATACAAATATGTGCTCAGCTCTTATTTTATTTTATTTTTTTTTAATATTGTACTTCAGGTGAAGGCTTACAGAACAGATAGTCTCATGTAACAGTAACACACATGCTGTTTTATGACATTGGTTAACAACCCCACAACATTTTAACCCTCTAAATTATCAACTTTTTTTTTTTTGGTGAAAATACACATAGCCAAAGATGCGCCATTTCTAAAATTTTTTTACATACACATTTAAGTGACATTGACTACGCTCTTCTAATTGTGCTGTTATTCTCACTTAAGATGAAGGCTTACAG
>NW_004443967.1:3970146-3985171 GCF_000243295.1 Trichechus manatus latirostris
AATGTCCTCCAGTTTCATCCATGTTATGAGATGGTTCACAGATTCATTGTTGTTCTTTCTCGTTGCATAGTACTCCATTGTGTGTAGGTACCATAGTTTGTTTATCCATTCATCTGTTGATGGGCACCTACGTTGTTTCCATCGTTTTGCTATTTCAGCTCTTATTTTTATTGTTATTTCTGAAGAAGTTTATCTTTTAATGAGGGTCTTAGATAAATAGCAAAAAAAAAAAAAAAAAAGAAAGACCTAGTGGAGAAGTTAAAAGCATTATTACCCATCGTGAGCCCCAGACTGAATATTAGTTACCAGCTTTCTCACTGATGGTGGGAAGTGTCCAAGTCACTTCGCCTGCCAAGTTACTTGTTTCCCAGCAGGGAAATAATACATGGAACTTGGCCACCATAGGCTGGAGTCTCACTGTTTTCTGGGAATCACCTGATGTCAGGGTTTGCAACACGAGCTCCTGGTCCAAAACAGGGAACTCTGCCAGGCCACAGACAAAGGCTCCTTTGGTCCCTGTGCTGGCTTTAGCCATGGCCTCGGCCTGCTGTCTGCTAATTGGCTTTCAGAGGTCATGTGACCATCCACACTTGGAGATCTTCAGATAGAGAGTTGGGTCCATTTCTATTGTATCACATCCACAACCTTCTGAGGATATAAGTCAAATTTATTTTTACTACAGAATAACCGGACAGACCCAGTTAATCCCAGAGAAATCTGCCAAGGGAGGAAGCAGGCATTGTGGTAGCACAGAAGGGGCACGAGACTAGGAGTCCAGCAGCCAGGTTATGGATGGGCTCTGCCCTCTCTGTTGACTCTGGTCCTTAGTCAGGCATTGCTAGTTGTGAGGAAAACAAGCTCATTCGATTTAGCTCAAGTGAAAAACAGGGGCCTTATTATAAGTATTCAGGGGCAGCTCATGGGGCCCAGCTGCAGGAAGTCCAGCCTGGCCTGAGAGCAAGCAGGAAGTCACTATTTCTCTAACACCCCATAGACGCCTGTCTCCACAGTTCTCTGGACACTTGCTCAACTCTCCTCCCAAGGAGCAGCTTTCCCTGCCAAGCTGCCTTTCTGCTCCTGCTTACATCAGCCTGCCCAATGCTTTGGCTGACTGTGGCATTGATTCCAAACTTGACACTCAGCTCCTCATTGCTCACTGACATAGTGGAGATCAGCGGTTACTTTGTTTAAACACCAAGGAGAAGGAACTTGATTGGCTTAGTTTGGGTCAGATGTTAACTCCCAATCCAATCAACTGTGATGAGGGAAATTGGGTCCCATGATGCTGGAGTGATAGGCAGAGCAGGCTTTCCATTAAGGGGATGGAGGTGGGAAAGAAATAATGGACATTTGGGCAGATTGGTTCACCTTTCTGGGCCTTATTTTCTTCAACTATAAAATAATAACAATAATAATAATAATTATGTTGTTGCATATGCTGTCGAATAGATTCTAACTCATAGGGACCTTTTATGACAGAGTAGAACTGCCCCACAGGATTTCCCAGGCTGTAATCTTTATGCGAGCAGATTGCCAGGTCTTTTCTCCCATGGAGTGGCTGGTAGTTTCAAACAACTGACCTTTCAGTTAGCAGCCAAGTGCATTAACCATTGTGCCACCAGGACTTCTATTAAAGAGCCATTAAGTATAAGATTACATCATTTTACATATGGAACCCACTTGACAATTCCCTTCTTCTGCACCTGTTAGTTATCTGTGACCACAACAATAATCCAGAGAGTCCCTGGGTGGTACAAACGGTTAATGCACTGGGCTGCTAACTGAAAGGTTAGTGGATACAGTCCACCCAGAGATGCCTTGGAAGAAAGGTCTGATCTATTCCCAAAAATTCAGTCATTGAAAACCCTACAGATCACAATTTTACTCTGACACACAGTGGTCACGAGTTGGGGAGTCACCATGACTTGTAATTGACTTGATGGCAACTGGTGGTTTTTTTTTCTTTTTTTAAATCACATAGGATAAAGGACATCCATTCTTCAAGGAGGTTCTCCTCCTAAGGTGTTCCTGGGAATCCCTGAGAGGTGTCTATGTGCTCCCCAAATCTACCCAGGTGGTGGCTTTTCATCCCAACCAGCCAGTGTCAAATTACCCAATAAGCAGGGTAGGCGTGGGCTTACTTGTGCTTACTTACTAATCTATAGGGAACAATTTCACATTTTTTCACCACATCAACGATTCTGCTTCTAGATATGGCTGGCATCTGTCTCTCTCCCCACCCCACAGCATCTTCCTACAGAATCAAAGCCTCTTCAAATTTACAATCCCTAACAGTGACGGAGAACCCAGTAAGCAAGGTAAGCATGGGCTTACTTGTGCTTACTAATCTGTAGTGAACAATTTCTCATGTTTTTCACCACATGCTTACCTTGCTTATTGGGTAATCTGCTCCTGTAACCAGCTTTCTTGCTCTGCATCATTGCTCCTCCAAAGCTCAGCTGCGCATCTCTAGCATCCTGTTTTCCAGGTGACTGCTGACAGTCAGCCTTATGTATCCTCATTCCTGGCACGGATGTGAGCTCCTTCCTCAGTCCCCACAGCACAGCTAAGATGTGATGGGAAGATAAGCTTATTTTTTTTTCTCATAAAGAAACTGCCTGAAATTTCCAAAATGATTGTTTTCCAACCTCCAATATTTACAGTTCCAATCTTTTCCAGGTGCCCTACTACATTATCCCCTTTGATTCTCCCAACAACTTCATGAGGTAAAGGATGATTTTATTTTACAAATGAGGAAACTGAGGCTCAGAGGCATTTGATAGCTTACATCTAGGAAGTGGGATTCAAACCCAGCTGGAATGTCCCCTTTCTCCTACATCACATGTCCATGAGCCTTTCCAGTTCTGATAGTCTATAATTCTGAGATCCTTATATGATACTGGAGGTGGCACAGTGGTTAAGAATTCAGCTGTTAACCAGAAGGTTGGCAGTTTGAATCTACCAGCTGCTCCTTGGAAACCCTATGGGGCAATTCTACTCTGGCTGACAGGGTCGCTGTAAGAATCGACTCAATGGCAACAGGTTTGGTTTTTGGTTTTATATGATATACGGAGGATTTGACCCTAGCATGTGGGAAGGTAGCCTGTGATTTGCAAGAGCTAATGCCCCAAGGAAGGGGACGTCTACATAATTTGTGGGGCCTAGAGTAAAATGAAATGTGGGGTCCCTTGTTGAAAAATTAAGAATTTCAAGATGGCGACAGTGGCACATTAAGCCAAGTGCGGGCTCTTGTGAGGGCAGGACCCTGTGCAGCTCACATGAGACTCACAGGTTGCCTGCCCAAGAAGCTGGCCTGGCCTGATGAGTCACTTTTCTCCCGGGAGGAAGGTGGGCCACAGGACACTTGGGTGCTGTCACAGATGGTGCTGTGTTCAAACGAGCCTTATCCACCTGCTCCCTGTAATGCCACACGATCATGAAAGAAAACACGAGACCAAGGGAGTGAATGTACCAGATAATTTTTGCAGTTTAGCTGCTTTTATTCTTTCCCCATTGTTATTGTTTTGAATAATCTTTGTGGCTTTTGAAGAAATTGCTCGAACCGATTTGAGCCTTAATAAGACAAGAAAAAATTGGAGGCAAAGGGGGCCTGGTGCTAAAAGAGCAGATTTCATTTTGGCACTGCAGGCATCGGGAGGCAGGAGCCCAGGTGCTGTGTGCTCATCAGAGGCAGGTGGGCGGTGTGGGATGCAGGCAACATGAAGGGGGCGGGCAGAGAGCCGTGAGGACTGTCCTCAGTCTAAACAGTGGAATGACAATTGGCAACATAAAAGCCAAGGTGAAAAGTGAGAAGGAGGTAGAGAAAAAACTAACCCCAAATCAACCACAACCACCTGAATGAGGGAGAGTTGAGAGCAGAAAGCTGCTAGTCAGGATTCTACGTAGTTCGCAACCCCTGCTGGAAGGAAAATGGGGCCCCAATATTTCCCACAAGGGCAAAGGCATTTGGGCACTTGACTGGGTCTCCCTAGGAAGCAATGTTTGCTAGAAAGGATGTAATATGGGGTGTAGCTGTTCCCAGCTGCCATTGAGTTGGCCTCCGACTCATGGCTACCCCACACACAACAGGATCGGACTTTTGTGATCCATAGGGTTTTCATTGGCTGATTTTCAGAAGTAGATCACCAGATCTTTTTCTTAGTCTGTCTTAATCTGGAAGCTCCACTGAAATCCTCCTAAATTTGCAGGTAACTGGTATCTGACCACCTCCTTTGAAAGTGTGCCTCTGTCTTAGGGATTCATTCAATGATTACCAGCCTCCTGTGTGCAGCATGGTGCTAGCCTTGGAGATACAATGGCTAACAGGCGGGTGTGGTCCCTGCTGTCCTGAAGTTCTCAGTCTGGAGAGGGAGCCAGACTGATGAGCAGGCAGGTGGGCATGCAGGGGAGGTGGAGAGGAGCACAGAGGGGGAATGCCTCACCTAGAGAAGGCCTCTCCCTTCCAAGGGAACATCCAAACTGAAATCTGAAGGAGGAGTAGAGTTTATCCAGGTGTTCCGGATACTGGGGGTGGGGAGGAGATCCCTGGCTAAGGGGAAAGCACGTGCAAAGGCCAGGAAGCAAGAAAGAAAATGCTGCATTTGAGTGGTGGACATTGACTGCTAGCAGAAACCATTCAGTCAATAAATGTGCATTGAGTGCCTACCATGCTTCCATGCTCTTGGACCATCCTATGCACTTCATGGTGTTATTCTCCATCGCTTGCTTTTCCACCTGAAGACCCTTGCATGCTTCTCTGTTCTCTCTATTCCTTCTGTTTTATACATCAATTGACTCCCTTCCTGCTTTCAGATCCTTGGATTTGTTCCATGTATTACCAGCTTAGTAGAGGGTTGGTGAAAAAGAAGACTCTCCTGTGTGGTTCAGCTCTGGGCTCCCCATCTCTCAGGTGAACACTAGAAAGGCAGAGAATATCACGGATAGAAAGTTATATGTCATCTTGTGCTCAAGCTAGAATTTACAAAAGTCAATTCAAAGGGTAAAGCATTTATGGGAATGCTTAAGGTCAATAAAAAACTCCTCAGGGAAGGGCAAGGAGGATCTGCTTGCTTATTTTGAAAGAGCCTTGTCAATTAGGTTAACTGAGGAGTCAGTCCTAATTTGGACCTTAAAAGCTCTCAGGTGAGGAGAGACAGTGACAGCCAAGGACTTGCCCATAAGCCCTTAATCAGGGCCCAGCCTGAATTCCTCAGCCTTTCTTCCTTCCCAGCGCAGGGAGGGAAAAAGTGACGATTGACAAGGAAAATGGGTGGTGAATGCATTCCCCTGAAAGATACCTTTGGGAGCACGAGAGGTAGACCATCCTTGAGTGAATGTGTTCAACACACAGGTGATCCAGATAATCCAATAAAACAGTTCTTGTTTTTGTGACTAATCCAACTGTCATACTCTGTTACCAGGAGCTCAAGTCATCAAAACATGATTCCGCGTCTTGATGTTCACTTTCTGGTTTGCCCAGAATTAATTTTTCCTCTCAACCCTATCTCCAAGCTGCCTACTCATGTTTCAAACCGTAACATGCTAAGAAGAAATTAACAAGGAAACAAGATCATTTAGTATACTCCAGAGCTCCACATTCATGATTTGAGTTTATTTGCTGTTTTGGATTATGTATGTCTCATGATCCCCTGCCTTGTTACTCATACTAGATAACCAGTTGCCATCAATTTGGTTCCCACTCATGGCCACCCCATGTGTATCAGAGTAGAAAGGTGCTCTGTAGGGTTTTCAATGGCTGATTTTTTGGAAATAGATCACCAGGGCTTTCTTCTGAAGCTTCCATGGGTGGACTTGAACTGTCAACCTTTTTGTTAGCAACTGAGCAAGTTAACACTGTACCACCCAGGGACTCCGTGATTGTTATTTGCATACATGCCTATCTCTTGTACCAGGTTGAGAGGTTTTGAGGGAAAAGATTTTATACCCAGTTCATTTAGTCCTGTTACCATCAGCTTGGGAGCCCTGGCGGTTAAGAGCTTGGCTGCTAACCAAAGATCAGCAGTTTAAGTCCACCAGCTGCTCCTTAGAAATCCTATGGGGCAGTTCTTCTCTGCCCTATAGGGTCACTATGAGTTGGAATTGACTCAACAGCAACAGGTTTTGGTACCATCAGTTTGGTGCCTGGCACACAGTAAGTACTGAATCAATGTCTGTTGAATTGCTGACTTCATTCAGATAACCAAGGTTGACTGTGGCTCTTTTTAGTTAATCCACGTTGCCCCTCTCAGCAGCATATGGTATCAGACTGCCATATTTCTATCAGATTTGCATACTTCCTAGCTGCACCTCCATCTTGGCTCCTCCTCCCACCTGCTCTTTAAGAGCCCGTTGTGTCTTTAATGATGGAAGGAGTGCTTATCAGAGGCTAGAGAGAGTCTCATAAAAATTAATAACATGGAAAAATTGTATGTCAATTTCTTGTAGATCAAACATGTACTTAAGGCCCAGCATCTGCACTCTTGGACATTTATCCCAGAGAAACAACAATTCACGTTCATATACAAACCTGTAAATGAATGTTCATAGCAGCTTTATTCATAATAGCCCAGAACTGGAAACAACCCAGCTGTCCTTCAATGGGTGAATGGTTAAATAAACTCTTGTATATCTGTACAGTGGAACACTACTCAGCAATAAAAAGGAATGAGCTATTGGTACATGCAACAACCTGGCTAAGAGCATTATGCTTAGTGAAAAAGCCAGTCCCAAAAGGTTTCATAATGTATGATTCCATTTATATAAATACACAAATGACAAAACTATAGAGATGGGGAACAGATGAGTTGTTGCTAGGGGGCAAAGTTAGGAGTAGGGGAGGATGGGTCTATACAATATAGACGAGGGAGATTCTTTGCGGTGAGTGATGAAATAGTTCTGTATCCTGGTTTTGGTGGTGGTTATATGAATCTATACATGGAATCAAATTGTACAGAACATAAACATACACACAAATGACTGTGAAAACAAAAAGGCCTGTAGTCTTGTTAACAGTACAGGCAATTCCTGGGTTACAAATGAGATCTGTTACTAAAAGCGTCTTTAAGACCGTGTAGGAAGTCAGAACAGGTGCCTACGATTCTTGTTTAGCCTTTAGTGCAAGAAAAGGCTTGAAGCCTCTTCAATGATGTAAAAGCAGCACGTGCAACAAGTGAAGGTGATTGTGATGAAGAATTTGTTGTGAGGAGGGCAAATTTACATAACATTAAAGGGCAAGTAGGAGTCGCCCTTAAATCTGATGTTCGCAACACGGAACACGAGGACTACCTATATTTATTTATTTCCTTCTAGACTTCTGTCCAGGACTTAGTTTTCCAGATTTCCAGATTCTCTACATCTTGTTTGGTGAAATCTGGGCTGGAAGCCGCACTGCTGGGACCTCAGCTTCTTAGATCAACGGTCACCCACCTTCCTCCCACCTGGGGAACACATCAGCTGCCCTGCAGCACTGGAGGCCTCCTCCCTCTGCCAGCCTACCCCATGCCCCAACCCCACCATCACCTGTGCACAGAGCAGGGCCACACCTCCAAGCTGGATTAGATCCATTCCCTGTCACCTGGATCAACTAATTCCCAGAAAGTTGGCCTGAGAGTTTCTGAGCCTTGGTTCAGATGACCTGGGTTCCAGGCTGGCCCTGCTATGTACACATAGGCAAGTCGCTTCCCCTCTCTGCCTCAGTTTCCTCAACTGTCCAGTGGGAGTAAATCATTCCTAGCTTATCTTTAATCCTAGAATATACTAAGCTCATATATTATGATTGATGGGAAGGTTCCATGCAAGCAGAAGTTACTATTATAATAACTTCATAATAACAATTTAATAGTGATTAATTATTAAGCATCTTCTATGTACTAAGCCCATACATTACCTCTTAATTGTCATAAAAATCATTCAAGTTAAGTGTCATGGGCCACCTATAATTATACCAAGCACATTCCACGTCTGCTCAGGCAGTTGTCCTCCTAGGGGCCAACACTCTCTGTTCGCTGTGGCTGAACCCCTAAAAGCTATAGGAATCTTTGTCCTTATTTGAGTCTCGATCCAGGAGACCTGGAGCCTTGTTTACTTTCAAGGATCCACGTCAACCTGATACCTAACATCCCTGGGGCCAGCTTGACAGGCTCACAAGAGCTTTTCCCACCTCTGGGCTCAGTGACATCAAGCTCGGGGCTAGAGATTGGCCATGGTAGTAGTATTTACACCTTGGACATTGACAAACCTTACAAATCCGGGCTGTTTTTTTTTTTTTTTTCCCCCCAGAAAGCCAGTTTGTGAATGAGTGCCTGCAGATTATAGCTCCTTCCTTAGGGTTACCACACAGGAAGCCCTGTTAAATTTGAATTTCAGATAAACAACAAATTATTTTTTATTATAAGTATGTACCATACAATTCAAATTTAACTGGGTGTCCTGTTTGTTTATTTTCTAAATATGGCAATCCTATTCCTGGATATTTGCTAATGTACATTTGAAGATTACAGCCTCTGAGAAATTCTGGGTTATGCAATCCTGTTTGATTTTGTTTACCATAGTATTTTTCAAGTCTAGTTGGAAAAAACCTTTCGGGACTCACTTTGGGAAATGTTGCACTGTAAGCATGGCTGCCTCCCCATCCATCTACCCATCTGGCTTTTAAAGTGGACTGATCCAAGACTGAGGGCTTTGCTGGTTCAGTGGCAGAGTGCTCACCTTCCATGCCGGAGCTCCCGCTCATACCCCACCTTCCAGCCTCGCTTCGTCCCTGTCCCTGCACACCAAGTGAGTCTGGTTTCTTGTCAGGCAGACCGGTGGGCCCCTGGGGGCTGGGTGCTTTTCTTCTTTGCCCCTTGTTCATGTTCATCTGGGAGCCATAAAGCCAGGGAGAGAAAGAGCTGAGGGAATCAGGAGGCGAGACTGCTGTGAAAAGAGTTCATCAAGACAATACAGTGAGTGCCCAGTGAGGTCCTGAATGCGGGGCTTATGGGGCTGTTCTGAGCCCTCCAATGGGCCTTTTGTGCTCTTCTCTATTGACTGTTACTAAACCCTTCAATAAGTTCTCATTGTGCTCGGAATAAAACCCAAACCCCCAGTCAGGCCCACAAGGCTCCAGCCTCAACTCGTGCCACTCACCACCCTCCTCTCCCCCCACTTGCCTTCCTTCAGCTCTGGGGCACACCGCGCCTTTTCCTCCTTCTGGCCCTTTGCACCTGCTGGTTCCTTGGCTTCTGCTGCACCTTCCTGCATCTTCCCAGGGATGGCACTTCTTCCTGCTTCCGGTCTCCACATGAAATGTCACCGTCTTAGAGAGGTCTTTGACCTAAGCTAGAGCCCCCCTCCCCGCCAACCCACAGCAATTTTCCGTCTTCCATAAGTCTGTATCATTTTCTTATCTCCCATGAGGCTGTAAGATCCAGGAGGACAGGCTGCTTATCTGCCTTGTTTATGGCTCCATCCACAGTGGTGAGCAGAACCCAGCACAAAGCAGACACTTGAAACATGTTTGTTGAATCTCTTGGCAGAAAGAGAAAGTGGGTGAAGTTTTTGAGAGCAACAAGGTTCCTCCCTCAGCTGTTTGGATTTGGCTCCCCTATTTGGATTACTTATCTTAGATAACATCCAAACAAAAAAACTTCTCCAGGCATCTGGCTTGAGTATCACACCCTCTTCTTTGTTGGCAGAGATTCTGGCCTTTTGTCTATGGTTTTATCAGTTGCTGTCAAGTCAATTCCAACCCATGGCACCCCATGTGTTTCAGAGTAGGACTGTACTCCCTAGGGTTTTCAATGGCTGATTGTTTGGGAAGTAGCTTGCCAGGCCTTTCTTCTGAGGTACCTCTGAGTGAACTTGAACGGCCAATCTTTCAGTTAGCAGCTGAGCATGATAACTGTTTGTACCACCCAGGGACATGGTTAAACCAAAAACCAAACCTGTTGTCATCAAGCTGATTCCGACTCATAGCAACCCTACAGGACAGAGTAGAACTGTCCCATATGTTTTCCAAGGAGCAGCTGGTAGATTCGAACTGCTGACCTATTGGTTAGCAGCTGAGCTCTTAACCACTGTGCCACCAGCGCTCCAAGCAGCATGGTTAGGATATGGAAATATCCATTGCTCATGTACTCTAATAGTGATATGCTATTTCTCATGAGTCTCTGTGGGTTTGAATTCCAGCCACTATCCAGCCATGGAGCTTTGTAAATAGGTCCTCTTTGCTCCATTCTGCTCCCCTTCTCCTCTCCTATCTTCTTCTCACCCCATGACATGTGGTAGGTGCAAAGATTTGATTATTTGATGAAATGACGTGACCCTCATCGACTCTACTACTAAAGAGTATCTTGTTGGCACCAGCTGATGACTGGTGGTTATTGAATATGAGTGGATAGCTTGGTTCTGATTCTAATCTCAGCTGAGCTCATCTTATTGTTAGGATCTGAAGTTTCTTCTATAATGCACTTTTACTGTTTGGACAGTGTAATGTTAGAGGATGGCTGTGCGGTGCCTTAGCAGAGGACAGTCATGGGATGTTCTGGAACAAGTGGCAACCGAGGAAAGGATAGATCAGCACTGTGTACCAGTTTTGCCACTTGTAAACCGAGAGGCCTGAGGCAATCTCTTCGCCTCTCAGTCATCAGTTGCCTCAGAATTTTTTTATCTATAAATGAAGATGTCTAAAAGTTGCAGGTTAAGTTTCTATTAGCCTGTCTTCTCCCTTCCTTTGTATAGAAGCTCTGCCTTCTTCATCTGGGGGAACCATTGTCAAGATACCAGTGGACAGGCTAAAGTCCCTTAAGCAACTCTTCTTGACCCATGATAATGATTCCTTCAGTTTCTTCTCTCTTAGCTTTGCGTGTGCTCTCTCTTGCTGCTTTATCATTTTGTTGTCGTTGTTATTATTATTATTTTAGTTTAAAACAGTGAAGAGAGCAACCTTGCAGCTCCTCAAGACTCAACACGTCCACTACAGCTTGTATGGGCTGTTATTCAGCCCTGGGCATTTCAGAACCAACTTTGTGTGCTTTGGCAGAAAGCTGAAGATGCTGGGTTATGATCCATCTTGCAGTTTCATTGCGTATCGTGGAGAAATCTTCTTGTCTTCAATGAAGTGCAGCTATTGTGATCTTCTGTAAAGGAAACAATTGTCACTGTTCATACAAGCTCTGTTGTTTATATGCAATTCATTCAGTGTTCCGTTTAGCATACAAGAATCCTATAAACCTCCTAGCCCAGGATCCATTTAGTTTTACAAGTTAAGCCAAGTTCCTTTTTCCATAAGTGCCTTTTCTTATCTTGGGATAAAATCAATAAGCCATAAAAAGTCTCATTGAAAATTGATATAAGCAAGACTTCCCTGAAAATTCAGGAGTTAAAGTGTGGTTTGAGGCTTAAAGGCTCATTAAGATACTATTGGATTCTGGTGAAACGCTTCTGAACCTGAACTTCACTGCGTTTTAACTTAGAAACATAATCCATTTCCAGGTCCTTGATGTCCAGATGCCAAATACTGCTTTTAGAACACATTAGTGCTGACTAAGGCAGCAGATTGGCATGGCATCTTGAAATTATGATTCCTTCAGTTTCTACTTTTAATGACCTGGAAAGAGAGCCATTTTCCCACTTGGCACTGCAAGAAAATGTTAACTTAATGATCGGCTAGGGATTGTTATTAAATTAATATATGCAACAGGTAAATTATACATAAATCTTCTCAGGACTCCACCATCTTGATCTTAAAATATTCATCATAAAATTTTGTTTTGAGCTGGAAGAAACTCTGTCATCAAGTTGAATATTCCTACTTCACAGAAGAGGAAGCCAGGGCCCAAAGAGGGAAGTGCTTTGTCCAAGGGCACTACCCATCAGTAATGCCTTGCTCAAACTAGGAAACTGGGCTTCAGTGATGTGTAGTACTTTGGAGTGATTTAGGAGGAAATTTAGCCCAGGGGATTTGGCGACAGTTAAAGACTGTGTTGTAGCAAGATGGAAGATATTATAGGTTCTGGAGTTACACAGACATGGTTTGAGGCTTAGCTCTGTCACTTACCAGCCTTGGGTCGTTAGGCAGATCCCTAATCTCTTTAAGCCTTAATTTTCTCACCTGTAAAATGGAATGATAAGGATGATGACAGAATCTGCCTCCTGAGCAGTGGTGAGACTTCAGTGAAATAGTGCAGTAAAGCTTAGCTGCATATATGGATGGGCATTTGATGAAGTTGTGGAATCGTTTAAGGGTGCTTCTCAGTCACGCCTTCGCTAATTCAAAAATTCAGATTTCACAAATAGAATCAACATTCTCAGTGAGAAATTAAGGTTCTATATTGTCATTAGTCTCTGTATTGCATTTTCAGAGGTTAAAAAATTACATGTGGGCTTGCCTTACATGGGGAGTTCATAGTGAAATCCTCCAAAAAGCATCTCTCAACTGAGCCAAGACTGGCATTCATAATGGCCAGATGGGCATGTCACCATAATTAAAGAATTTCTGAAAATAAATGCCTGAGACATAGGAAGTACTCAACAAAAGTCTGTTGAATTAAATTACATTGAACAAGGAAGTAGGGAGGTCTTGCTACCAGATTTAACAGATCCCAGGAAACAGATGCTGTATTTAAATCTCTGAATCCCATAGAGCAGAGATGACAAATACCACTTTCATATTCCATACCCAGGGCAGACATCGCTAATCTATCCCAGCACTCTGGTCTTGTGACCTTGGAATCATTTATATATGCGTCTCTCCCACTAGGCGATGTCCCATGGAGAGTGTTGACTGAGTTCTATTTCTTCTCTATCTCCCAGAAATCTCACATAAACTAGATGCTTAGTACTTGTTGAATGGATGAGCTCAGAGAGTTTTAAAAGGTTGCCCAGATCAGAAGTAAGTCTGATTTATAGCCTTGAGGCCTGGATGTATTCCATGATTCCAACTTTGTTTCCAGACTGAAAAAGACAGGAGTGTCCTGGTGTAGTGGAATAATATCATGAGGTACTGATGGATGCCTTTTAAAGTTATTTTTTTAATAGAAGTATAATTTACATAGAACAAAATGCACAGATTTTAACGGTACAGCTCTGTGAGTCTTGATAAATGTATACACCCAAATAAGCACATCCTGTTCAAGACATTTTTCATACTAGGAAGTTTTCTTGTGCCCCTTCCTGGTCAATTCCTCTGTGGAAGCAACCATTGATCTATCACTGTTGTGTATTAAATTGTGTTCCCCCAAAATATATGTTGAAGTCCTAACCCCTGGTACCTGTGAACATGACCTTGTTTGGAAACTGGGTCTTTGACAGTGTTATCAATTAACATGAGGTCATACTGGAATAGGGTAGGTCGTAATCCTGTATGACTGTTGTCCTTATAAAGAAGAAAAGAGACAGAGACTGAGGAAGGACATAATGGGATACTGCAGCTGCAAGCCAAGGAATGCCTAGAGCTACCAGAAGCTAGGATTTTCCCTATACCAGGATGTGATACTACAGCAGTAACTATGGTAATGAGGCCTGTTGAGGTACAGCAGGCTTGAGACAACCCCAGTGAATTTTCTACGGCCCAGTGGAAGAGAACCAAAGTGATGTGCCTTGTCTTTTGCCAGAGAGCAGATGTCCTTTAACATCACATGGATGGCAGCAGGGAAAGATGTCACTGAGCAGGGATTCACGAGAACGAGACTGCACAGATGCCGACAAAGGACAGATGAGGGCCAAGGGTTGGATGTGCCCTCCCCTACCACCCTTGGAACTTGAATGCAACCCAGAAGAAGATAGGATAGGAAAATGCTAAAGTTAATGAGTTTTCCTAAATTTGCTAAGATTAATTTTCTTCTGCCAGGTTGCCCGAGGAACTCAAGACAGAAATTTAATTTTATAAAATAAAGACAATGACTTTTTAAAAAATATACATTTGAGTTCTGCTACTATGATGATGTTCAAGATTGTAGTGATATTACCTAAATCAATTGTAATAAGAGAAGGGGTAGGATGATCCAGCAATCCCACTCCTAGGTATATATCCAAGAGAAATAAGAGCCGTAACACAAATAGGCATATGCACACCCGTGTTCATTCACAATAGCAAAAAAGATAGAAACAACCTAAATGCCCATCAGGGGATGAATGCATAAACAAAATGTGGTAATACACGATGGAATACTATGCAATGATAAAGAATAATGATGAATCTGCAAAACATCTCACAACATGGATGAATCTGGAGGACATATGCTGAATGAAATAAGTCAATCACAAAAGGACAAATATTGTATGAGACCACTATTATAAAAAGTCAAAAACATATTTACACACAGAAAGAAACATTCTTTGATGGTTGCCAGGGATTAGAGGGGGAGGGAGAGAGAATCACTAACTAGATGGTAGACAAGTGTTAATTCTGGTGATGGGTAAGGCAATACACATTATAGGGGAAGTCAGCACAACGTGACCAAGTCAAAGGAAGACACTGAGAAGTTCCAAGAATAAAGGGCAACTACGGTAAATGCTATAACATATACAATACCACAACAACAGTAATAACAATAATTTGGGAATAGATACATAAGCTAATATATATGCTAAATAGGTGAGGGGGTTTGTACGGGAGAATACCTGTGTACATACATAGGTATGATTGTGGATATTTCTACATACACAGTTGTAAATGCTGCATGTATACTCATATATAGTAGAGCACATAGGGGACACAGTTACAGAAACTACTTAGACATCGGGACTGAACTATTGGACATGAAGCTAAGGACCATAGTCTCAAGGGACATCTAGGTCAGTTGGCAAAGCATAGTTCATAAAGATAATGTTCTACATCCTAGCCTGGTGAGCAGCATCTGAGCCCTTAAAAGCTTGCAAGCAGCCATGTAAGAAGCAACTATTGGTCTCTTCCCAGCAAACAAAGAAGAACAACAAAAAACAAAGACTTGAAAAAAAAAAAAAAGTTGAGAATTTAGAGGGTTAAAATGTTGTGGGGTTGTTAACCAATGTCATAAAACAGCATGTGTGTTACTGTTACATGAGA
>NW_004443967.1:3985271-4027793 GCF_000243295.1 Trichechus manatus latirostris
TCATAAAACAGCATGTGTGTTACTGTTACATGAGAAACTATCTGTTCTGTAAGCCTTCACCTGAAGTACAATAAAATATTAAAAAAAAAAAAAAACAAAGACTTAAGGAAGATATTAGTCTAAAGGACTAATGGCCCTCTCACTTGAGACCAGAAGAACTAGATGTTTCCTGGCTACCACTATCAACCACTCTGACCAGAATCGCAATAGAAGGTCCTGGGTAGAATGAGTAAAACATGTAGAACAAAATTCAAATTGAAAAAAAAAAGACCAGACTTACTGGTCTGGAAGAGACTGGAGGAAGCCCCAAGACTACTGCCCTAAGACAACGTTCTAACTTAAAAATATAGACACTCCCAGAGTTCACCTTTCAGCCAAATAATGGATGGGGCTATAAAATCAACAATAACATTCATTAAGAATGCTATCCTTAGGACAATTGGCTATGTCAGATCAAAACGGCGACATTTGCCTGAAACCAAAGATGAGAATACAGGGAGGGACAGGGAAACCGGACGAATGGAAACGGGGAACTCAAGGAGGAAATGAGGAGAGTGCTGACACATTGCAGGGATTGCAACCAAGATCATGAAACAATTTGTGTAAGAATCATTGATTGTAAAATTAATTTGCTATATCAACTTTCACCTAATGCACAATAAAATGTATAAGTAAAGGGGGGGTAGTGGCAGAGAACTGGAGAGGCTATATGTCAACTACTTCCCCTTCATGCTCCAAGACTTTATCTTTGTAAAACTTGACCTGTCTGAGTTTATCAGCAGCCACTTGTCGGTGCAACCACTGGAGATTCCCAAGTTATCATTCCTCACCAAGAAGCATACTAAATCAAATGCTTTCCATTTGGAATTTGCCCTTAGAATTTACCAATATTTCAAGGAGACTCTGCATTCTAGGACTCCAGGTGCAGTTCCTTTGTTCAACAATACACTGGTTCCATTTCGAAGAATGGGAATTCCAGAACACTGCTGTACATAGACCAAGAGGCAGTTGTTCAAACAGAACAAGGGGATACTGCATGGTTTAAAATCAGAAAAGGTGTGCGCAGGGTTGTATCCTTTCAGCATACTTATTCAATCTGTATGCTGAGCAAATCCAAGAAGCTGGACTGTATGAAGAAGAATGGGGCATCAGGATTGGAGGAAGACTCATTAACAACCTTCAATACGCAGATGACACAACCTTACTGATTGAAAGTGAAGAGGACTTGAATCGCTGATGAAGATCAAAGGCTACAGCCTTTAGTATGGAATACATCTTGCTAAAACAAACAAACAAACAAAATCCTCACACCTGGACCAATAAGCAACATTGTGATAAAAGGAGAAAATATTGAAGTTGATTTCATTTTACTTGGATTCACAATTAATGCCCATGGAGGCAGCAGTCAAGAAACTAGAAGATGTATTGCATCGGGCAAATCTACTGCAGAAGAGCTCTTTAAAGTGTTAAAAGGCAAAGATGTTGCCTTGAGGACTAAGGTGTGCCTGACCTAAGTAGTTTTAATCACCTCATATGTGTGCAAAAGATGGACAATGAATAAGGAAGACCGAAGAAGAATTAATGCCTTTGAATTATAGTGTTGACAAAGAATATTGAATATACCATGGACTGCCAGAAGAACAAACAAATCTGTCTTGGAAGAAGTACAGCCAGAATGCTCCTTAGAAGCAAAGATGGTGAGACTTCGTCTTACTTTGGACATGTTATCAGGAGGGACCAGTCCCTGGAGAAGGACATCATGCTTGGTGTCTTAGTTATCTAGTGCTGCTATAACAGAAATACCACAAGTGGATGGCTTTAACAAACAGAAATTTGTTCTCTCACAGTTTAGGAGGCTAGAAGTCTGAATTCAGGTGCCAGCTTCAGGGGAAGGCTTCTCTCTCGGCTCTAGGGGAAGGTCCTTGTCATGAGTCTTCCCCTGGTGTAGGAGCTTTTCAACGCAGGGACCCTGGGTCCAAAGGATGCGTGCCCCTGGCTCTTCTTGCTGGGTGGTAATGAGGTCCCCCTCCAAAGAGATTGACTTAAGACACAGCCTAGTCTCGTAGATTGAGTCTTGCCTCATTAATACAACTGCCTCTAATTCTGCCTCAGTAAGATCATAGAGGTAGGATTTATAACACAGGAAAATTCACATCAGATGACAAAATGGTGAACAATCATACAATACAGGGAATCATGGCCTAGCCAAGTTGACACATATTTTTGGGGGACATAATTCAATCCATAACACTTGGTATATGGAGGGTCAGCCAAAAAGAAGAACACCCTCAACGAGATGGACTGACATAGTGGCTGCAACAGTGGGCTCAAACATAGCAACTATTGTGAGGACAGCCCGGGACCAGGCAGAGTGCTTTGTTCTGTTGTACATAGGGTCGCTATGAGTCGGAACCAACGCGACGGCACCAAATATGTAAATACATGTGTATGTGTGTGTGTATATATATATATATATATATATATATATATATATATATATACACACACATATATATAATATTATGAACTTGTCATGAGATTAAACAAGAAGCAAGAAAGGTTAATGGTTAAACACACAGGCTCTGGAGTCAGACTGTCTGAGATTGTGTGCCGGGTCTACCACACATGTTTCTTTGGGTAAATGACTCAACTTCTCTGGCTTCCATTTCCTTTGAAAAGGCAGACCTTATAGGGTTGGGTTGGAGTTTGGAGAGAATGAACACTTAAGTCCTTGTCCCCTCCAAAGTTTGACACTAGTTGAGAAATAGACATAGGAGTCAGGCAGGTGGAGATGAAAATGCCATTTTTGTCACTGTCATAGACTAGATTGGAGGAAGTAGCTTGGGTCTGTGGCAAGCTGGCACAACGAGCTGTTGAATGGTGAACTCCAGATGGAGACGGACTTAGGCACAGGCAAACCTGAAATCCAAAGTGCACCCCACCCTGCTCACGGTAGCTCCGAAGGTGCAGAGCCTGCTCCAGTTAAACTTCACAGGTGGATGGATAGAGCTGAAGGGTGACTCTCTGTAAGTAGGTCGGTCCCACAGAGAGGCAGGGGAAAGGGCTGAGACATATATTTCCTGTCCTTCCCTCCAATCCCCCAATCAATTCAGTTGTTCTTCCTTACTTGGATGGGAGAAGGGGGCAGGGAGGCCAGGAGGGGTATATGATACCAAAGGACTTCCCCAAAAGCCTAAGGAGGGAATTAGTGTTTCCCTAGTAGGCCATTTGAATTATGGTGTTGGTGAAGAATATTGGATATACCATGGACTGCCAGAAGAACAAACAAATCTATCTTGGAAGTACAGCCAGAATGCTCCTTAGAAGGGAGAAGGGCGAGACTTTGTCTCACATACTTTGGACATGTTATCAGGAGTGACCAGTCCCCAGAGAAGCACATCACACTTGGTAAAGTAGAGGGTCAGCGAAAAAGAGGAAGACCTCAATGAGACTGACTGACACAGTGGCTGCAACAATGGGTTCAAATGTAGCAAAGATTGTGAAGATGGCCCAGGACTGGGCAGTGTTTCGTTCTGTTGTACGTAAGGTCCCTATGAGTTGGAACTGACTTGAGGGCACCTAACAACAACCATATAGTAGGCCACGGGCATTGTTATGGATTGAATTGTGTCCCCCAAAATATGTGTTGTAAATCCTAACCTCTATGCCTGTGGTTATAACCCCAACTGGAAATGGGTTGTCTTTGTTACGTTAATGAGACAGGATTAGTGTAGGCTGTGTCTTAAGTCAATCTCTTTTAAAACATAAAAGAGATTGAACAAGCAAGCAAAAGAAGCAGAGATGGGGAGAGAGATGCAAAGCCACATGAAGATCACCCAGGAGCAGATGCTCGAAGAGACAAGGACTTTATTCCAGAGCCGACAGAGACAGAAAGCCTTCCCCTAGAGGCAGCACCCTGAATTCAGACGTTTAGCCTCCTAAGCTGAGAAAACAAATTTCTGTTTGTTAGAACCACCCTTGTGTCTTATTTCTGTTGCAGCAGCACTGGATAGCTAAGACAGGCATCAAATCAGGTATTCACCTGACAGGGTTTAGCACCGTACTGGGTGCCCTGTAAATACAAATCTTAGCTCCTTGCTCTCACTTTAATGCTCTGGAATGCTTATACAAGGATTCAAAATATAATTACCTGGAAGTAAATTAAGAGCTTGAAATATTGCTGGGTCCGCTCTGCATCTCATCTCCCCACCTCCACCCCGTCCACTTCATCACTTACAAGAAGAAGAAAAACACATTTTCGAGGAGCAGGAGTCCCAGCGTACATGAAGACACTTTGCAGCATGTCAAGAGATACTGACTTTTGAGGGTGCACTGGTGTGGTGCCATCAATGAACAGCGGTTCCTGGCTCCCGGCTCTTTGCTCACAGAGCTGGCTCTGCTCTCAGTCATGGGGTTTCAGAGGGCACCGAGTCAGATTGTTCTCCACTTGGCAACAACGTCAGTGCCGTCATCTACAGCATGAGAGCTGCACTCATGGCGCAGAGAAGCCCCGTGGGCGTAGAGAAGGGCCACAGCTTCTTCTCCAGCTGGGTCTTTGCAAAGAGCCTCTTCTGGGATTCTTTTCTTTGGTGGATCACACACTTCACCGGCAACCTGCATGTCATCCCTGCCTCTTTTCAAATCTGGGGAAATAGCAGGTGAGGTGAAGCCCTGAGCTACCTGCCTCTGAGGAGCCTGTTGTATGTTGTGTGTGTGTGTGTGTGTGTGTGTGCGCGCGCACCTGTCACTGGCTGGCGGACGCTCCATCTAGTCTATCAAGGCCAACAGCACAAGTCCGTAAAAACATGGGATGAGGAGCCAGACTGTCAAACGTCAAACTTGGCCCCTCCCTCCACACCTACCTTTGGACAAGTGGATCTTTATGCTTCAATTTCCTCATCTGTGAAATAGGCTGATAATATCTATCTCTACAGTATTTGATACATGTAAAGCATTTAGTGCACATAACAGTTAAAAGTTTAGCCATTCCTGTTACACTGTTGATACTGCCATTTCAGAATGAATTTGAGATGGTTTACAGGAAGAAAGCAAGCTTCTGTGTTGAACATTAAGGAGCCCTGGTGGTGCAACAGTTAAATGCTTGGCTGCTAACTGAAAGGTTGGCAGTTCGAACCCATACAGTGGCTCCACAGGAGAAAGACCTGGTCAACTGCTCCTGTAAAGATTACAGGCTAGAAAAGTCTCTGGGGCAATTGTACTCTGTCACATGGGGCCACTGTGAGTCGAAATCAACTTAACGGCACCGAACAACAACTACAGGAAGCACATACGCAAAACACGAATTTAAGTCTAAAGTGCCAGAAAAAGAAAAATAGGAATAAGAATAAAGCATGAGAATTAAGGCAAATATAAATTAGAACAGGATGTTAAACTGTGGTAGGATGGACTAATGGAGGAGGAAGAAATAGAATTTTAACAATCAGACTATGATCATATATAATTGTTGTAAGTTGTCAATTTAGTTCTGAGTTTCCTGGAAGCCAAGTCAAAAAGGGAAACATGTGAGACTGTGGAAAAACCTTATCTAAAAATTTAGAACTTAGAAAATCATCCAGTTTGCCTACTTTCTTTCCTGAAAGATCAAATTACAAAGTTAATATAGGATTCTCGATTGCTCAACACCTCTTTTTGGCTTTGGAAAAAACAAACAAAAAAACCAAACCCATTTCTGTCTGACTAATAACCCCCCACCTGTTACAAAGTAGAACTGCCCCATAGGGTTTTAATCTTTACAGCTGTAATCTTTATGGAAGCAGATTGTCAGACCCTTCTTTGGTGGCACCACTGGCTGGATTCGAACTGCCAAACTTTTAGGTTAGTAGTCAAGTGCAAACCGTTTGCCCCTTTGGCTTTTGGAGTGGGTGCAATAAATAACTCTCTGTAGAATTAAAGTCATTCACAAACCATTAGGATATTACCTGTCACTCTAAATGGGAGTTATCATTTTGGTCAAGTTACATACTTCACATTTAAATATTACTACCTCCTATGTCCTACTTTGTTTCTGGTCTTGAAACACTTTGTAGAGAAGAGTTGCTTTCCTTAACTCTGTAACTGAAGCTTTCCAGATAAGCTTGTTCACCATATTCTCATGAAGGCAAGTGATGCTATGTGACTTCTGAGGCAAGATCAGAAAAGGCAATGAATACAGTTTTTCATTTATTCATTGGGACATCGACTCTTGGAGAAGTCTGACTACCTTGAGGTCCCCTGCTGTGAGGAAGCTCAAGTCACACGGAGAGGTCATGGAGGTGCTTCCATTGACAACCTCAGTTAAGGTGCTCCCAAGGCTGTTCATGGCATTTTACGGGCTCTTCCTGCTTGGCCTGAGTTCTTCCTACAATGATTATGCCTCTCCTTGACTTCTGAACTTGTGTCTGTTTCCATATACAGCTCCGGTGTCGGGTCCGCTCAATCAGCATTGGTGTTTGACCTCCCTGTCTCCCCTCGTGATTCCTCCTTCAGGTCTTGGATTAGAGCTATCTTGGAGCCTCCTGTGGTCAATCTGATTAAAAAATCATTTGGGACTCAACCCTGTACTGGTGTGGCACCCCTCTAGGTCACCTAGAGCAAAGGGATCCAGATAAATAGGACATAAGATGTCAGAAATCCATATTGATTATGGGAACATTTCTAGGAAAAAACTTCTCAGTTGTGGTAGATGCTGTCTCAAAATGGTGTTCTCTCTTCTACCTTCTGTCTACAGCAATCACAACTAAAACCGAAAACCAAACCCATTGCCGTCAAGTTAATTCCAACTCATAGCAACCCTACAGGACAGAGTAGAACTGCCCCATAAGATCTCCAAGGAACAGCTGGTGGATTCAAACTGTCGACCTTTTGGTTAGCAGCCATAGCTCTTAAGCACTGCTCTACCAGGGCTCCATCACAACTAAGTACCATTTACACCTCACAGACTGCAAGAGTACCATAGTTCTGATAATAGGCCTGTGCTTGCTTTGGTTGAAATGAATAAATTTGAAATCTAAGGTTACTGTGCTCTGAAATCCATTGCCATGTTTGCCTTTAAGCAATTCTTCCCACTGGCTGCTCCCAGCCAATGATGGCACAGCAGGGATGTTAAGGCAGGCCTGTTCCTGCAGGGTGCGGGACTCCTTTGATGTGTGACTTTGGTTGGAGGACTTCCTAATGGCCTTGCCAAACGTTCTTTAGATTGCATAGTAATCTAAGATGCTACCACCCAAACTTCCTTCCTTCCTTTCTTCCTCCCTTCCTCCCTCCCTTTCTTCCCTCTCTTCTCCACTTGAGGTCACATTTGCACTGTGGTCTGACAGCTCTCCCAGTCTTTCCTGGTTTCCTCCCCATTTTTTCTCATGGACGTTTTCCTAATGAACTTCTTCCAGTTTAATCTCATTTTAGCATCTGCTTCTCAGAGGACCCAGACTAACATATCAACTGAAGGTTCAACTGGGCTGGATTCCTAAGATGGCTCCCTCACAGTTCTGGCAGTTGATTCTGGCTATTGTTTGGGACCTCAGCTGGAGTTGTTGATGGAAGCACCTCCATGAGCTCTCTGTGTGGCCTGAGCTGTCTCACAGCATAGGGGTCTCAGGGTAGTCTGACTTCTCCACTAGTGGATGTCCCAGTGAATAAAGGACAAACTATATTCATTGCTTTTTCTGACCTTGCCTCAGAAGTCACACAGCATCACTTTCCCTGCATTCTGTTGATGACAGGTGAGTCACAAGCTTGCCTAGTATCAAGAGGAGGGGACATAGACTCTACGTCTCAATGGGAAGATGTCAAGGTCACACCGTAGAAGAGCATATAGGATGGAAGATATTGTTGCAGCCATCTTTGGAAAAGACAATCTGCCGTACTAGACAAAGGATTATTAGCCACGTGGTTATCTATTGCTGTGCAACAAATCATCCCAAACCTCAGTGGTTGAAAACAACAATTCTTTGATTATGATTACCCCTAAACTTTCTGAGGGCTGGCTAGGCTCAGCTGGCACATTCTTGCTTAGGGTCTCTTTTGCATTTTCAGTGGTTGGGATGGTATCATCTGGAAGGGAAGATGGCTTTCTCCCTCCCATGTGTAGTGGGGGATTCTGACGGGTAGCTGGAATCTCAACTGGGGCACTCAGCTGGAACACCTACATGTGGCTCTCCATGTGGCTTGAGGTTCCTCACAGCATGGCAGCTAGGTTCCAAAAAGAAACGTCTTGAGAGAGAACCAGGCAAAATTATATTCTCTCTTACGACCTAGCCTTGGAAGTCGCATAGCATAATTTCTACCACATTCTAAAGCCAGCCCATATTCAAGAGGAGGGGAATTAGACTCCACCTTTTGATGGGAGTGGTTAAGAGCTCAGCTGCTAACCAAAAGATCAGCAGTTTGAATCTACCAGCCTCTCCTTGGAAACGCTATGGGGCAGTTCTACTCTATCCTATAGGGTTGTTATGAGTTAAAATTGACTCGATGGCGATGGGCTTGGGTTTTTTTGTTTGTTTGTCTTTTTGATGGGAGATGTGTCAAAGAATTTGTGGACATATTTTAACCCATCACAAGGAGGGTTATATTTGACATTTGCTGAGGTGTCTTGTGGTTCAAACCTGCGGAGGATGGACTTCGTGAAATTCTATATTTATATGCTGACATCCTTTTATAAGGCATGTAGAGGTGCAATGAACTCAAAGTAGCTTCATGGCAATAAAAGATTGTCTTGTTATCGGTTTGCTTGTCCCTTGCATGTTTGTTAATGGTTTTCTTGGTCTGGTCCCAGAACAACAGCCACATGGTTATGCGGTGGAAGATGTAGGACTGGACCCATTGTCTCCTCACTCTCTTCTGGGACTCATTTCATGGTGGTGAGATTCATTGAGCTCTATATGCTACGCCTTCCATCATTTCCCCTTTCCAGAAAAGCTGACTGAAGAGAAAAACACCTGGCCAGATATCTATTTGCTCTAGGCATCAAGACTGATAATATCAAGTGCCACTGAATTTTTCTTCTCACTGTTAAAGCTGGAACTTTCCTACTGCCAACAATGAATGTGTATGTTTTAAGAGCTCACAGAAGGTCCTTTGTTACTGTCTGTTTTCATTTTGCCTTTCCTCCCTCTGGGTCACACATGAAGATGTTTTTCAAAAAAGCCAGTTAAGAAAGTGAAATTAAATTACTGACATCTGCCACTCCGTCTCACTCACCATCTTTGTTCCCTGGATTCTTCTAGGCAGAACTTCTAGACTTTGCCTATTACCACTTTTTGCTTTCTCTCCTTTTTGGGGGGTGGCTGGGAGGTAATGACAGGGAATATAGACAACTCAGTGATTCCATTATAAGTTTCATTTCCCATGAGTGGTAATGCTTATTTTTATTTTTCACTTAATAAAATAAAACCAAGACAATTACTAAAGTAAAATATACCGATGGCATAAAGACTCAGTTTTACTTTACTAACACATGTAGAATTCTCAGAAGCCAGAACTAAAAAAACTCAGGACAAAATTATTTACTTATTAATGAAATTAAGTTGAATCAACGGTCTTACTTTCATCCCTTCCTTACCTAAAAGACAACATCCTGACAAAGTGTGAAATAAACTTTAATTTCACAACTGGCGGCCCTTGAATTCCATTTTTGCAGTAGTATTATTGTTAGAAATTCAAAGGCTGACTCTTATACCATTTGCAGATGTCATCCCAGGGTGAAAGAAGAGAAAGTTGTTATTGTTTTTTAGTTATGACAATAATTCACAGTAAGTTAAATGCTAAACATGTTGTAACTGCTGCAAAACAAGCTAACAGTAAATCTCCAGAAAATCTGGCAACGATTATTTTGGAGCCTTATAATGTTTCCAAAGTTTTACTGAGTGTTATGGATTCAATTGTGTTCCCCCAAAATATGTGTTGTAAATCCTGACTTCTATGCCTGTGGTTATGATCCTGTTTGGGAATGGGTTGTCTTTGTTATGTTAATGAGACAGGATTAGTGTAAGATGTGTCTTAAATCAATCTGTTTCGATATATAAAAGAGAGTAAACAAGCAATCGAGAGAAGCAGAGATGGGGGAAGAGAGATGCCAAGCCTCATGAAGATTGCCCAGGAGCAGGAACTGAAGAGACAAGGACCTTCCTCCAGAGCCGACAGAGAGAGAAAGCCTCCCCCCGGAGCTGGCACCCTGAATTTGTACTTCTACCCTACTAAACTGTGAGAAAATAAATTTCTGTTTGTTAAAGCCACCTACTTGTGGTATTTCTGTTATAGCAGCACTAGATAACTAAGACACTGAGATATCTATTTTCTGTAATACTCTTTTTCCCCCACCTTTAGAGTCTCCTTATGCATTCACTGTTGCATCTGTATCAAGAATGTCACTAAGTGCTCTTTCATTGCATTGTCTGAGTTGTTATATGATACTTTGGTTAGGGTTCTTGCCAATCCAAGTCCACTTCTCCTATCACACCAGCATTCCAATGCCTCCATGCTATTCCTCTGGGCTGAGATGCCCAGGCACCATAGAGGTGCAGGGCCTTGGGGGGCAGGGGTGGGGTTGCATATTTGGATCTTCTGCAAGTTCCACAAGTTGTCTGAGGTACTCTCTTGATTAAGAACCCCAAGTGTACATCAATGTAAAAGTAATAAAAGAGACAGATATATACATACATGCATAGATGGATAACAGATAGATCCATAGCTGATACCAAGTCAACTCCGACTCATGATGACCTTATGTACAACAGAAAAAAACGTTGCCCTGTCCTGCACCATACTCACAATCACTGGCATGTGTGAGTTCACTGGCATGTGTGAGTTCATTGTTGCAGCTATTGTGTCAATCCGTCTCACCAAGGGTCTTGTTGGCCTTCTGCTTCACCTAACGTAATGTCCTCCTCCAGCAATTGATTCCTCCTGATGATGTATCCAAAGCAAGCGAGTTGGACAATGTTCTGCTGTGATCTATAAGGTTTTCATTGGCCAATTTTCAGACGTAGATCACTAGACCTTTCTTCCTAGTCTGTTTTAGTCTAGAAGCTCTGCTGAAACCTGTCCACCATGGGTGACCCTGCTGGTATTTGAAATACCAATGGCATAGCTTCTAGCATCACAGGAACACACCAGCCACCACAGTGTGACAAACTGACATGGTGGTGGAGTGAAAGAAATACACTTTGGGAATCTCAGTGACCTCAGAGGTCACGCAGCCCACCTCCCTTATTTTCCTCAGGAGATGTTAAATGAATTTCTTTGGGAAACACAGCCAGGAAGTGGCCGAGCTGGGACCAGAACCCAAGTCTGTGGGAGCCAGAGCCTGACCTCCTCATGAGCTCAGTTCTGGGTTTGTGGCTAGAATCCTAGCAGACCGGTTCCATTGTGCTGAGACATGGATTGGGAAGGGAGGCTAGGACATTCTGCCCCCCAGGTTTGTAGGTGTGAAGTGGAAGAAGAAACACACACACACACACACACACAAAAGAAAGAAAGAAAGAGATAAGAGAATCCCACTGCCTCACATGGCTTCTAATCTCCAGAATGAGCTAGGAACAGCATGTTGCTGACATTGAAGTCCGTGCTGAAAAGTTGTGGAGATTGCTTGGAGATACCATTGAGGTTTATTATTCTGTAAGACGCTGCGCAACCTGCCTGAGTCTGCTGGTCTGAACTCTGGGCTTGTGGAAATGCCTAAGGATGAGGGAAGCTTTTAGAGTAAAGCATAGACTTTGGAAAACATAAAAATGAGCATCAGACCACCCTGGGCTCCTCCGTTAGCTTGCCTTCCATGAAAGGTTGTCCTTCTTGCTGCCTGCCATGGCAGATTGTCCTCTCCAGCCCACTCCACGGGCTTTGTTTTAAAGGTTTAAAAATAGAATTATAAGGCCTTGTAAAGTTGTGCTGAGAAATGCTCTGCCTTGTACATTCGTGCTGTGTGAAGGAAAGGCAGCCTGCGTTGAGGTGTGGCTGACCATGCAACGCAGCTGTTGAAAATGAGCCTTCAGTGAGTGCCCTTACGATAAAGTTTCCACTCTGCAGCCTGACTTTCAAGGCTCCTCGTGATCTTGCAGAAGATCCTGCAGACTCTCCAGCCTCATTGCTTTTGCATTTCCTGTCCTGATGTGCCCGGCCTGAGCCCACCGCTCTCTTGATCGACTTGCTCATGACATAGGGCCTTCTCCACCGTGTTGATCTCCCTGTTGGGATGCCCACCCCCCTGCCCACTTCAGCAGCTTAACTCCTACTTATTCTCCAGGACTCAACTCAGGGGTCATCTGCCCAGGAAGGCTTCTCTGACAATGCCCTTCCTCCCCCCAGGGATGCAAGGGGCAAGGGAGAATCCAGCAATTCCCTGACTTGCAGGGTTAAGGGATGCATCTCCAGCTGGTAAAATATTTTCAAATTAAGACACAACCCTAGGACAGGTACCCAAATGAGACGTTGGCCGTTATGCATTTGTTATGACCTCTAATTGGTTTACATTTTCCCCCTTTAAGTCTTTGCATCTGGACAAATATTTTAGGGAAAAGAGTCTGAGATGGTCCTACAGAAGCCTGGGAAGTTCAATGAACTTGTGATTAAGTCAATAGACGAGGCAAGTCTGGAAAAGAATTGTGGGTGTTCTATTGGCCCATAGAGCTACCTGAAATCAAACTGCTTAAAAAAACCCAACAGAGTTTTTGAGAGAGCTCTATTGCCAAAAGTATCACCAGCCTGGAGTAAAAGAGATGGTGATTATTCAAGATGTAAAACAACACTTGGGCCTCCACTTTTGAGGGGCTGGAAGCATGCTGGGAAAGCTGCTCAGCCACCAAGCAAGGCATATCCTCCAATGTAGGATAATGGAAAAGGAAGGAGTTCCAGAGAGTGTGGTCAGGAATCATGGAGAACAATGGGCTGGGGCTACTTCCTGGAAGCATAACCAAGATCTAGTCAAGGAACATTCTTGGGCCTTAGTGAGGGCCTCTCAGTGTTTTCTGAGAGAAAGTTCAGAATTACAGTGAATCACTGAAGGCTGTGTCTCCCACTCTTCCACTTTCTAACTTGGGGAAGTTATTCTGTCCCCATATTGTGTGTGCATATGGGGGGGGGGGGATGTCAATAACTTGTTGTTTTAGTCCATAGATCTCCAAAGCAAGAGGAGCTGCATCCAAACCTGATGTAGATCATGCGATCCTTGGCCTTAAGCCTGATGTCATGGTTGTAAGAGACTTTTGGAGCATTTTAGGGGAGGGAATGAAGTATTCTTTTTCTGGTGAGAGGAAAATAAATATTTGTGACTAAGAGGGCAGACTGTGGTGTGTTGGATGATGGTACCCAACTATTCTCTCTCTCCCAGTATGTACATTATACATTCCTGCCCCATTGTCTTGGTCTTGACCATTTGAGTTGCTTTGACCAATGAATATGAGCAGAAGTGACAGTATGCCAGTTCTGAACAGCGATTTTAAGAGGCATCTTAGGCTGGGTTCTCTAGAGAAGCAAAACCAGTAAAGAGTATAAATATATATATATAGAGAGAGATTTATATAAAGGAAATGGCTCACGCCATTGTAGAGGCTGGAACGTCCCAAATCCGTGGGTCAGGCTGGAGGATTCTCCTGATTCATGTAGCCACAGGGCCTGGCAAACTCAAGATCTGTAGGTCAGAGAGCAGGGCTCTTGTTCACAGGCTGTGAAGATCTATGAATTCAAAGATTGGCAGGTAAGACCACAAGTAAGCTGTTGGCTCAAATCCCAAGAACCAGAGGTCAGACAAACAGGAGCCAGCTGCAGGATCCAGAGCGAGCAAAAGCCCCTGAACCTTGCCAGAATGTCCACTTATATTCCATGCAGGCCACATGCCCAAGGAAACTCCCTTTCAACTGATTGGCTACTTACAGCAGATCCCATCATGGAGACGATCACATTGTATCAGATCTCATCATGGAAGTGATCACATCATCATACTACTGCCAAATTACATCATAACCGCCAAACCACTGAGAATCATGGCCCAGTCAAGCTGACACACAGTCCTAATGATCATAAGAGGCATAACTTGTTCCCTTGAGAATTTGCTCTCCAGTATGAGAACATGAAGCTCCTTCAGCCTGGACCCCAGAATGAGAAGACACAAGTTACTGAGCCAAGCTAATCTCAGTAGAGTCCAGCAGAGTTCAGCAGAGCCCCAGCTAATCCACAGCCCTTCCCTGAGCAAGAAATAAATGTTGTGTAGGTCATTGAGATGTTGGGGTTGTTTGTTACTGTAGCAAAAGCAGACACATGCAATCAATGTAGCTGAATCATTTGAATAATATAGATCAGGTGAGCAAATTCCTCCTTTTCCAAATGGAAAGGTTTTTAGTTATACAGGTGATTATCCTAATTCACTTACTTTATCCTTATTTAAAAGACAAAAGATGTTTAAAAGACATATTAAAGGCTTAAAATATATTCTGTTACAGAACCTGGACACCATTGGAGACTCTGGGAATTCAACATGGATGGCTCAAGGATTTCGGTGTTGAGGGAATGAACATAGTCCAAGCTATCAAGCTGCTAAAGACTCCACAAGCTACATCTCGAATTAAATCTCCATGATATCAACGCATTAGCTGACTCAGGATGACCTTCACAGGGAACTCTCTGCCACCAACTGTACTTCCTTACTCCACTCTCAGTTTGTGTTTGGGCTTGATAAAAAGAAAAGGAAATTGGGATTTCTCTTCTTAACAGTGTCTACAAATTCCATAAGGCATCTTCTGTGAAAAATACAACTCAAGAAAGCCCAACCCTAGCCTAAACCACTCGGGTAACTTTTGTTTTCTGGAAATGATAGAAAGTTCTAAATCTTATTCATTTTTTCCTATTCTTTCCTCCAGCTTTGCTTAGTTTGGACTGGGAAACTAAACTAGTCATTTTGAGTTCTGATTCCTAAAACCAATCCCTCCATAATTAACTTTGTTTCCAGCTCTGTGGGAGGATATGAAATTATTTTTGCTGTTATAACTTGGGTTGAGTTTTTCAAATGAGAACATTTGTTCTGAGTAATAAAAGACTCAAATTCACCAAGTGCGAGCAGTGACCTTGTACAAACAATCGTGATGCTGGATCTTATACAACTGATCCGGATATTTTAGGAGCATGGCAGACCACTGAGTGTTCATGCAAAAGGTTACAGAACTAGGTTAAAGGAAAAAAAAGTATCCTTTTCATCTACGTGACTCATCCACCCCTCTTGGTACTGGCAAAATGACTCAGACTTTCAAACAGCAGACATTGCTTATAGAAAAACATGACCTAGCAGTTATCATCAGGACTTCTCAGTTGGCCGTTGTCACCCTTTTCATTCTCCTGTGTCCTAGAGGAATGACTCTGAGTATTTTGGGCCTTTTCACAGAGTGCTCCAAAGGACCCTGCTGACAGTTGCCAGGTCACCCTCTGAAAGTCCAAGTTCCAACCCTGACACTCAAAAAGGCTGCGGTAAAAGAGCTGAGGGAAGTTTCTGATTAAACCACTAGGAGAAATCAAGCCCCAAGGCTGTGTTTACAAGTCCACAGAACCTGCTTGGAGTGGCACCTATACCCAGAATCAGCGCCAATCTTAAACTAAAGTCAGCTCCAAGTTCTCAGCCAGATTCCCAGGCCCTGTGGCTATGTCCTTTGCTCTCCTTTGTCTATCTGCAAATGGGAGGCATTGGCTTGGAGAAAGAGGCCACCAGGAGGTTGGGATTTAGTATCAGCTTGGCCCAGGCCAGCTGGGTCACTTCAGACTGATTTCTTTTTGGCTCATGTTCCTCATCAGCTGAATGGAGATGGTCCTATCAGCCTCCTTTGTTGGGTTACAGTCAGAATCAGTAAGATCATGTGCCAGGAGCCTTTGGAATGACACGGAACACAAAGGCACTCAGAATTTCAGCTATTATGTTATTGATGAGAGGCCCTGCTGTTACGCATGCTGCTGGCTTTCAGGCTATTTTTTTTGTGTCTACATAAGAGTGCTTGGAGGACTTAATGCGTAGAAGAAAACAAAACTGGGATAGATTTGCCAATATATACATGCCCACGGTATGGTCCCTAAAAATGACAATTTAGACATGTTCAAAATGGCATGTCTCCATCCTGCACATGACTCTTGAGGCCTTGGCTCTTTCTCAGTCTCCAATACTGACTCCTCTTCCTCTTCTACCTTGAATCTACCACCACCACCAGATGCCATTGAGTTGATTCCAAATCATGGCGACCCTATGTGTGTCAGGGTAGAGCTGTGCTCCGTAGGGTTTTCAATGGCTGATTTTTTAGAAGTAGATTGCCAGGGCTTTTTTTCTGAGGCACCTCTGGGTGAACTCGAACTCCAACCTTTTGGTTAGCAGCTGAAGGCATTAACCATTTATACTAACCAGGGACTCCTCTGCCTGGAATACATAGACCCAAATCTGAAGTCTACTCCCTTTTTCTCACTCTCTCTCTTCCTTTTCAGCCGCAGCCTTGCTGGCTTTCTACGTGAGGATGAATCCCAGCTCCCTCTCTCACTGGCCAAGTACAGTGAAAGTACTTGGGCCAAATCAGACTGGGCCTTTAAATAAGCTACACTTAAAGCTGGTTATGGAAGGAGGCACTTTCAAAGGAGCACCATTCTGAATCCAAAGACCTCAAAGGGTAGAACTTAAAGCATGGCATCCCACTCACATTAAATCTTTATAAAAATGCTCTTCCCTCGTCTATCATCCTCTCTCCCATTCTGCTCCATGAGCTTATCCCTAACCCAAGCTAGTTCTCTCTTGCTACTCATCACCCACCCAATGCTATTTTGTGAAACAATTCAATTCCCTTGAGGCTTCTCTATTTGCATATCTACCTAGAAAAGAAATGGCACCAACAAAGATCTGGGTTGTGGGTGGACTGAGGGTTGGGAATGTCTGGAGAAAGCCATCTGATCTGAACTGTCATGAATAGCTCTTGATCACCTCTACTTCCCTGCTCCACCTCCCTGGGGTGGAGGGACTTGATGGTAATGTGAGTTCATTATCTACTCTGTGGGTCAGAACACAGAGGTGATGAACTGAGAGTTTGACATAGATGAGGGTCAGTATGTTTTGCTTGTCCCAGGACTATAGCCCCACAGCTTATATTTTTTCCAACCACCCCCACTCCTCCCCTTCCCTGCCAGCTCTGCCATTCTGTGAACCAGTTAGAGCAAGGATCCCAAGGATCAGGGGGCAGGTGTGGTCTGGCTCTCAAAATAAGATGCAGGTGGTGCTCCTCTTTGTCAACCATCACCAAAACCCACAATCATCATACTTGACATTGGATGATATTTTCCAATTGGATGTACTTTAGAATTCTCAAAGCATTTTTATAGACATAATTTCTTTTGATCCTCCAACAGCTCCATGAGATAGTCACATCTTTCAATCATTCAACAAATACTTGCTGAAGCCTGTTATTTAGGGTGACTGAGGGGGTCCCTGGGAAAAGGGGATTTCCATTTTAAAACCAAGACAGTCCCAGACAATCCTGGATGAGTTGCTGATCCTACTCCCATCCTAGGTGCTGCGTCCCCAGAGATTAACAGGACAGAAGTAGTCCCAGGATGCATAGAGTCTATACTCCAGTTATTTCAACACATTTGATTTTCTGCTGGATATAGGTGGAGTTGTTGCAATCCAGAAAATGTTAAGTTCTTGTATCCTTTCTTTAGACTCCTGATTCATTCATTAGACCCAGAGCTAGTCCCTGGGTAGGAAAAGACAGAAAGGTGAGTAGGGTGTGGTCTTGGCTTTTAAAGAGGTTTTGGCTTAGTGCTGATGGAAGTGGGGAGACATTAGGAAAACAAACCATTACCTGCTTGGGCTTCCAGCTACGTATTTAAGGCTTTCCCGTGCCCCCTTCCCAACACTCCTTTTCTGCCTCTTGCTTCACCTCGTGCCTCCTGCCCATCATCCCCATGCAACTTCAACCTCCTTCTCTGGTATTTCTCTTTCCCATCGTGACCTAGTCTTTTTCTGTGTCTCCAACTGTTACCTCTATATGGATGCCATCTATTAAAGTTAGGACTAAAACAAATTGATTGAATGCCAATTATATACACTCACTGAGAAATACTCTGATCTCAAATAGATGTCCCAAGAAATTCCTCCTGGGATAAGATAAAATTAAGAGTTTCTGTCTGGTTGTCAGGAATGCCACCCAATTGCTTTTCCAGGACAGATGAGTTTGGGGTGAGTGTGGGCAGCCAGAGTCAGACTCCAGTGTCCCACAAGTCTGGTTCCTTCTAAAAGTCAACTATTTTTTCCTATATGTTTCAGAACAACCAGGAACCTTACTAATTGAATAAAACCAAACCAAATACCAGACCCATTGCTGTCAGGTGGATTCTGACTCATTGTGACCCTGTAGGACAGAGTAGAACTGCCCCACAGGGTTTCCAAGGAGCCGTTGGTGGATTTGAATTGCCAACCTTTATGGTTAGCAGCCGAGCTCTTAACCACTGTGCTACCAGGGCTCTGGTAATTGAATAGTGTCCCTATTCTGTCATCAGACCATGCATTTCCAGGAAGGATGAAGTAATCCAATTTGTGTTGAAATGTCAGCCCAAGCTGCAGATATTCTTTTGGTATAAGCTGTAGCATTTCCCTGGCTGTTATCAACGGCATGGTCATTTAACTCTAAAAGTTATCTAAGGCATTTGACCTGGATGTTCAGCTTCTTGAGGAAGTGCAACTCTCAGCTCATGGTTTTCCTGAGGAGTCATGCTTTCTGGTTTTCTCCTACATAGTTGGCTTGAAGTTTTGAGGGGGCAGAGTGGTCTCTTGGTGAACTAGCTGGAAAGCCTCATAAAAAGAATGACCTTTATCAGGCTTTATGTAGAGTGTGGTTGTCATTCCCTAACTGGCTAGGCACTGGTCAACTATTATTCCCACCTATCCAGTTGTTTTGGCTCATTATTCATTTCTTCTTTCCATGAGTATACATGGAGCACCTTTTGGGGGCTAGGAAGAGAGATGGACCAAGATACTCCAAGGAGATGATCTCTGAGTTGAAATCCAAGTGATATAAGAGAGCTGGACATGGCAACGATCTGGTTCCAGAATGTCTAGGCAGACAGAAGAGCAAGTAGCAGAATACTAATGAAGAAAAGTCTTGGTTTGTTTTTAGATCAAATGTGGTCAGTCTGACTGAAGTGGAGTAAGCATGGGGAACATGGTATGTGATGAGGTCAACAGAAGTAGACAGGAGCCAGAAGACACTGAGCCCTGGGATTTTATTCTAAGTGCAATGACAAGGCACTGAAGGATTTTTAAGTAGGAGAATGAAGAATGTGATCCAATTTTTAAAGGGTCATTCTTGCTGCTCCATGGGAGAATGGGTTATAGAGCAGCAAGAGTGGACCAATTAGGAAAAATATTGCAAAATCCTAGGTGAGAAATGATGGTGGCTTGGACCACGATGATGGCAGTGGAGTTGGAGAGAAGTTGTCTGATTCAGGATGTATTTGGGAGATAACACTTGCTTATGTTAAGGGAAAGAGAGGAATCAAGGATAAGTCCCAGACTTTTGGCTCGAGCAGAAGGGTAGATAGGGAGATCATTGACAGAGATGCAGAGAACCATTTGGAATCGTGTGTGTGTCTCATATGTCTCCAGGAGCTGTCACCATGCTTTAGTAAACTGCTTTTCCTGGGCCAGTGGTATGTGATCCTTTTGATTTCATGTGCCATTAACATGGAAATAAATTTCCAGGAAGCTGTAAGTAGCAGTCAGTTGAGACCTGGAAATGGTTTTCTTCCTAGGAGGAAAAAAACCAAGAGAAAGAAAAAACACATTGAGCATCTACTGCTTTAGAATGAACAGGAAATTGTCTAAGATGTCACTTTTGAAAAGCTATTTCACTTTCATAATCGTTGACGATAAAAACACTGATGATAACTAGTCTTTAGTGTTTGCTAAGTGCCAGGCATGGTTCTAGATGCTTTACACGTATTATTTCATTTAATATTCACGTAAAGTAGTGAAGTAAATATTTTACTCCACTTTTAGATGAAGTATTCAAGGCTTAGAGAGGTAAGGTGGCTGCCTGAGGTCACACAGCATGTAAGTGGCAGAGCCAGGATTTAAACCCAGTTCCCCCTGGCTCCTGGCCTGTGCTCCTAAGTTCCCCGCTCCCCAGTTTCTCCTATGGGCATTGGCTGAGCTGCCACCCATCCTCAGGGCTGGGCTAGGCACATCTCAGTGCAGAGCTGGATGGAGCATCTGAACCTGGGCAGACTGTCTATGACCCACGCTGACTCTCTATGGAGGTAACTATGCTCAGCTCTCACGAGCAAAACATACTATGAGTGCTACAGGGATGAGGAGAAATCGTTATGGACTGAGGCTGTCGGGAAAGCCTCTTGTTGGAAGCAGGGTAGTACTCTTTCCTTTGGGGGCATTTGGAAATGGCATTTGAGGACATACTTACTTCTCACAATGACTAACATTTAGTCTGTGTGTACGGAGAGGGCAGGAGTGCTAAAAATCCTGCCACGCATAGATTAACTGTCCCACCCAAAATTCCATTGAGACCTTGAGCCACTAGATGAGTCTCTTAACTCTAGACCCTAAGTGGGAGGCATTTCTCTTAGAAGAGGCCAGAAAATATGAGTGGTGGTTGGCTGTGCTAATGGAGCTCTGAGTTAGGCTCTGAATAGAAGATCTACCTTTGCCTTCAGAGATCTTGAAAAACCTAGGCCAAACCAAGGTAATCTGTGTGTCTGGTGGGGCCGAGGTGTTTTTCCCCTTTCTTTCACTATTTTTTTTTAATTTGGCTGGTAAGATGAGTACTTAACTGGGAAGCTCCAGCTGGCATAGCTGGTATTACAATCCACTTGAGAGCCCTTAATGAAGAATATCTGATTATACAAGGAAACTAGAATCTGTTTGTTTTCTGTTCATTTAATTTGATGTTTTAATGATGCTGCTAGTTATTTGAAGTATTCTATTTCAATATGACCTTTATTTATTGTACTTTTACCCTGAGGCATGCTGGCAAAGAGTGACACGGTTAAAAATCAGTCCTCAAATAATAAATTTCAACTGGAAACTAGAAGCAGAAAAGTTGTATATTAGGAATGATTAAGAATTGTTTAAAAAAAAATCAGGCCAAATTGGATTTTAGAGATAAGTTCAAGGGGACTTTTTTTTTTTTGCAAAAAATTTAACCTGTAATTATTAGATTTTTTAAATTAAAAACCTAGGAAGCAAGGGAGGGTGAAAGAGGGCATTATTGTTCATAGAGCAGTGAGTTTTGGCTTATGATGATGGAAAAATTGCATTGATTAAGGGTAGGGTTGCACCGCTGATTAAAGTAATTGCTGTCAATAAGTTGCACACCTGTAAAAAGTTGAATTGGCAAAAATTGTGTGCTAGGTATATTTATTAAAAAAAAAAAAAGAGCAGCTGCTAAAGGCTGTTTATGTATAACCAAACCCTTTATGGGATTTGTGTTCTTGGTTTGGAAGTTTAGGTTCATGGTTTCATGGGACAGCCCAGTTAATTGACGTAATATTGTGTTTAGTGCTTCTGTTTTACCTCCTAGTTCATTGCGTAGTGTTTGGGGTCTTAAAAGCTTACAAGTGGTTATCCGAGGCACAATTGGTCTTTATTCACCTACAGCAACATAAGAGGAAGGAGAGTTAGGAGTAGGAGGAGGAAATGGAATGTGTGGCTAATTGCCTCCATGAACAACTGCCTCCTTTGCCATGAGACCAGAAGAACTGAATGGTACCTGGCTACCGTTACTGAACATTTTGATCAAAGATTCTATAGAAGAATCCTGATCAAAAGGGGGAAAATGCAGAACTCAAATTTTACTGGAATCTAGACTTTTTGGAGCCATGGAGGCTAGATGAACTGCTGAAACAATTGCCCTGAGATAATCTTTAAACCATAAACCAAAAATATAAAACCAAAAAATAGTTTAACTTAACTAATAAAGAATGTCTGCCTTGAGCATTGTGTTCTTTTAAGAACTATCTATATGAGATTAAACTGACAACAGAAACTTGAAAGATTAGGTAGGAAAGTTAGGAGGCAGCGACTTTATGTCAATGGGGAGAAACAATTTGGAAAAGGAAGGTGAGAATGGTTGCACAATTTGAAGAATATGTCACTGAATTGTACATGTAGAAATTGTTGGATCGGCGTATGTTCTGCTATGTATATTCTCAACAACAATGAAAAATAAAACAAATTATAAAAAAAAAAAAAAAAAAACCCTGGAAGTAGTAATTTTGTGACTCAGATAAATGGAGACACTAGGTTTACATTCTAGTTGCTAGGTTACTGGGTTTCAAATGGGTGATTTGGCTCCCTGTCATTCCTGTAATTAGCTGTTCAGTGTCTTCCTGTCCTCTAACATGTACCTCCATGAGAGCAGAGCCTGGATCTCTTTTGAACCTGTGACATAATAGACACTAGTTAGGTGTTTATTGAATGAATGGGTGAATGAATGGGGTTACTGCTCTCTTCTTTCCTATCTCTTCCATTCCACTGCCCCTTCAATTTATCTTTAATTCTCTCTAGTACCATGTAGCTAAACCATGGGTCAAAATGATTGGGATCAAAAACATAAAATTAGTGAGGAAATACTCATCCTCAGAGGCATCAAAAGTAGCTGCTCTACAGTGGCCCTGGCACAAAAATACTAATTTGGAGCATTTGATGGGGATACATTGTAAGAGACAAAAATGGGTTTTTAAACAACATCTCCTTGATTTTTTGCTTGTCTTCTAAGTGAAGTCACCTTAGGGGATTTCCTAATGAGATCCCTAAGAAGATGTCGTATTATTATGGCTAAGAATTAACTAATAACACAGAGTCTGCCTTTTGAATGGTTTAAAGCATTTCCACACTGAATATTCCATTTGTCCTTGAAAATGCCCTGTGAGGGGCCCAGCCCATGAAGGATGCTGGAAGGGACAGGGATTATCATTTTCTATTTAACACAGGCCTAGGGAGGTTAAGAGACTTATTAGTATCATGTTGAGGGCTAGACATTTGAACATGTGCTAAGATAGTTCTAAGTAGCTGTTAGAATTTGGAACCAGAATGGACTTTAGAGATGATCTAATTGCATCATCTGCAGCCGTTATGTATTGTCTCAATAATGCTGTATGACAAATAACCACAAAAACTTAGTGTCACACTACAGCAAGAGTTAAGTTTTCTTCTGTCAGAGCCCTACTGATCTTGGCTGGCCTCAATCACACATCTGGGGGTCAGCTGGCATTTGTCTGACCTAGGCTGACCTTCGCTGGGGAGACTGGGTGACTTGCCTTTGTGTCTCTCATTCTCCAACAGGCTGGGTTTGAGATGTTCTCACTGTGATGGCAGAAGTTGAAGAGAGGGGATATGGAAACACCAAGGCCTAATGCCCAGAGTTAGCCAAACTGCAAAGTTTGAGGGAACAGAGTCTCTCATAAAACTGTCCTCAATTCTGACACCAACTGAAAGTCTGGGTGCTTCCCTAAACCACCCTCTCATTTGATAATTTGCTAGCAGGACTTACAGAACTCATTGAAAGTGATTATACTCGTGGTTATGGTTTATTACAGGGAAAAGATATAGCTTAAAATCAGCCAAGGAGAGAAGCACATAGAACAGAGTCCAAGAAGATTCCAGACACAGAGCTTCTGTTGTCCTTTCCCCATGAAATCAGGATGCATTAATCTCTTGGAATTGATGTGTGACAAGTCACATGAATATTGTCAACCTGGGAAGCTCACCCCAGGTTCGGTGTCCAGAATTTTTACTGGGGCTTTATCACATACGCATGAGTGATTGGTTAACCACATGTTTGGTCTTAGTCTCCAGGTCCACTGATATTGCATAACCCAAAGCCCCTAACCTAAGTCACAGTGTTGGTCTTTCTGGCATGGCCAGCCCCTACCCTAAGACTTTATGGGTGTGGCCAGCCCCTGCCAGAAATCACATTGTTAGACTATCAGGCATGACCCAAGACCACAGGAAAATAAACATTATCTCCCAGAAACCAAGAGCAAAGGCCAGACCTTTCTTTGGTTAAATTCCTTACTCCACGCCTCAGGAGGCCTTCAATCAGAATTGGGACACTGTCGCTTCTGCTGTATTCTAATGACCAGAGCAAGTCATAAGACTAGTCCAGATTCAAGGAGTAGGGCAAGGGACTCAGCCTCTCTAGTAAGGTGTATCACGAACTGGGGTGGATTATCCAAGAAACAAGGTAAGCATGGGCTTACTTGTGCTGATTTACTAATCTGTAGTGAACAATTTCACATGGTTTTCACCACACCATGTCAAAGTGAAACCCATGTGAAATTGTTCACTACAGATTAGTAAGTCAGCACAAGTAAGCCCATGCTTACCTTGTTTGTTGGATAATCTGCCCCTGCAAAGCCACTAGACAAAGGACATAGATCCAGGGAGGGGTAAAGTATTGGGGCCCTCAACAAAATCAGTGTCCCACCACACCATCTCATTTTACAGAGGAGCAAACAAAGTTCACAGGAGGGCCAGCAACTTGCCCAAGATCACTGAGCAGAATGGGGACTAGGGCTCAAGATGCTGGCCTTTTATTCTAGCACTCTTTCCACTGTCCCCATTGTTGTTTATTGTTAGTTGCTGTTGAATCAGCTCCATCTCATGGTGACTCCATGTACAACAGAATAAAATGTTGCCCAGTCCTGCGCCATCTTCATGATTGTTGGTATTCTCAAGTCCATTGTTGTGGCCACTGTATATTTTGAGTGCCTTCCAACCTAGAAGGCTCATGTTTCAGCACTATATTGGAGGATATTCTGTCGTGATCCATAAGGTTTTCATTGGCCAAATCACCAGGACTTTCTTCCTTGTCTGTCTTAGTCTGGATGCTATGCTGAAACCTGTCCACCATGGGTGAACCTGCTGGTATTGGAAATACTGGTGGCATAGCTTCCAGCATCATAACAAATAAGCCACCACAGTATGACAGACTGACAGACAGGTGGTGTCCCCATAGGCTCCCACTAAAGGTGAATTGAGATGATGGGAGGTTATTTTCATTCACTCATTCAGCAAATAATTCTTGATGTGCACCACTGGGTCGCATGCTAAGGAGTTAGAGCTCATTCACTGCTGGAACTGGCCCCAGTGAGCCACCTCCTGCCCGAACCTGGCCTTGCTCAGGTTCACCAGTGAGTTGTAGATGGAGCCAAGAAATGATCTCATGTGGAGGCAAGTCTTCCATGCTTAGCCACTTGCTTCACCACATTCCAAGTGAGAGATTCTTCTCTCTGGCAGGGCTAGGACCAGCAAAGTTAAAGACCAGAAGGGTCCTCACATCCCATTCTGTTCCTCCCCTCTTTGATATTTCTCCTCTTACCATCCCCTTTCCAAAACAACTCTTAGGAAAGGTTGGAACCGTATCAGTCATTTGCACATGAGTGTGAATTTTAATCCAAGGATTACGTCCCCCATTTAATGAAAGATTTGCTTCTGGATAATAGAATTCTAGGCAGGTGGGGAAGGAGTTTCCCCACCTGTCGTTCCCTGGCATCCTAGAAGTCAAACCCATAGGAGACTGCCAAGTTCACTGGGGCAGGAGACTATGCTTACTCTGAAAAATAAAATCCCTCATTTTTCTGCTTTGAATGGAAAGGTGAACCCAGTGTTTTCTGGAAGTGATCTCCCTTCCCTTATCATCCAACAGGTGGTTTTGGCAAAAGTGGGCTTTTGTATCAGAGTTTTTCTCTTACTCAGGGGGGAAAAGCACACACCTACACACAGTCATTTTTGGGGTCATTTTAGTCTCAGAGGAAAACAACTTACTAATTAGGGTAAGAGACTTTACAAAAATATGTTTTCGATTCCACTGATAGTCAGTTACAAGTGATAACACTGTGAAATGTAGTGCCTAATAAATCTGGAAAAACTACCCAATAAATGTAAGTAATAACAATGATTAACAATAAATTAAAGGCAGGGAACTAAGAATGTACCACATTATTTTTAACTGGTTTGGACCATCAGGTTGTGATTATTCAGTTTGTCCTGTACACCTGGAGTTTATTAGAGTGTAATACAAACTAAACGGTCCCTCAGAGAGGCCATTGAAAGGACTTAGTATCAAACAATACACAAGCTTAATAGTGGTAACTGACCTTTCTTTCTTTTACAAAAACATATCTTTGTAACTTGAGCCCCAAGGAAATGTAATGCTTTTTACTTAATCCTGATTGTTAATTTTCCTTTTATTTAATTTGGAAGGTTTCATTTGTTTCATGAGTTAGGAAGATACAATTTATATTCAATAATTCTTCCTGCTCTGGAAAGAGATCCAAAATGGCCCAATATTTCTTTCCTTCTGCCGTGTTTATTACAAGAACAGGAGAAAACAGACGGGCAGCGTACTTGCTATTAATGGCAGCTGGTTAAAACCCACGTTTTAAAATAGCCAAATGAAATGGGTACATGTGTTTATAATCAAGGTACATTTAACTAATTTTCCTGAAACTTTTATATATTACTCATTCTCAACTGCCAGAAAATTGGGCTCTTTCTCAGTTGAAAACAGGAAAGCAAATGCCAGGCTCTCTGATGGAGACCTGGATGACAACCCTGAATGCTTATCTCTCAAATGCTATCCAATAGGACTCCCATCTTTCAATGACAGGTGTCTCTACGTGGTGGAAACGATTAAATGCTCACTGCTAACCTAAAGTTGGAGGTTCAAGTCCACTCAGAGGTGCCTTGGAAGAAAGGCCTGGCAGTTGACTTCTGAAAAGTCAGCCATTCAAAATCCTGTGGAGCACGGTTCTACCCTCTGACACACACAGGGTCTCCATGAGTTGGAGTCAACTTGACGTCCACTGGAGTGGTATTTCAGTCTTCTGATTTTCGAAAATCTCCGTGAGTAGATGTCTTTCTCATCTTCAAGTTTTGCTAATGTGTCCTCTGTATTTTCTAGAAGAAGTTTTCAGCGCCTCTCTGCCTGGGGTTTCTCACTTCCTCCATCCCACACTCTAGTCCCCACACTGAATGAGTTTTTTAACAAAGGGAATCTGAACCAGAGTCAGCTCCTGTCAACGTGTGAAACCTGAGTGCCCCCAACAAACACGAGGTCTGGCAAATAGTCCATAAAATCCTGCCTTAAAATAATTAAATGAAGTGGTCACCAGGGAGGGCAAGAATGGCATTGCCCAGGGGTGTCAACAGAGCAGGGGACTGTCTTTTCTTTAGCCTGCTAATCAATATGGTTGGCTTCAGGCCTCCCGTAGTCCTTTGCTAGAGCCCCAAACTACATCTCTCTGGCTAACATTTAGCCTTCATTTTATGATCAGAGCCATTTTTGTTCAGAAGCTGGCCTTTATCTCAAAAAGGCTGAGTGAGTTCAACTTGCTCACGTTTAGTGGAGGAATTCGGGTCCAAAGGGTGGGTGGCTTAACTTTCTAACCTGAAGGCCCAAGTCAAATCAAAGGTGGATTGATTTCTTTATCTGGGTTCTGGAGAAATTGCACTCAAAGGGAAGAGGTTCGAGTTGTTAAAGAGCGCTGTGTGTCTCAACCTGGGCTGGGTGGGAGTTGAGAGGAGGAGTAGGGAGGGGAGAGACATGGTATTTCTACATGCTGAGAGAGTTTCCCTTGGGACAACGTAACTGGTTATCCTAGGACGGAACTGAGGAATGAGTTTGGTTTCTCATGAAGACCTCTGTTGTTGTTGTTAGCTGCCTTTGAGTTGGCCCCCAACTCACAGTGACCCCATGTATAATGGAACGAAACACTGCCCAGTCCTAGACCATCGCCATGATTGGTGAGGGATTGGGCTGCTGTGATCCATAGGGTTTTCACTGGCTGATTTTCAGAAGCAGATCTCCAGGCCTTTCTTCCTAGTCTGTCTTAGTCTGGAAGCGCCACTGAAACTTCTTTAGCATCTTAGCAACATGCAAGTCTCCACTAACAGATGGGTGCTGGCTGTGTATGAGGTGCATTGGCTGGGAATCAAACCTGAGTTTCCTGCATGGAAGGCAAGAATTCTACCACTGAATCACCACTGCCCCCATACAAAGACCTCTGTTGTTGTTACTTGCTGTCGAGTTGATTCCGACTCATGGCAACTCCATGTGTACAGAGTAGAACTGCCCCATAGGGTTTTCTTGGCTGTAATCTTAAAGGAAGCAGATCATCAGGCATTATCTTCCACGGTACCGATGGGCTGGTTCCAACCAACAACCTTTAAGTTAGCAGTCGAGCGTGAACTGTTTGTGCCACCTAGGGACCTGTAAAGACCTCTACCCTCCCTAAACTGCTTAATAAGATGACAGCTACTGTTGTTTTGGGGTTCCTTGGGTGCCAAGCACTGTGCTAGGTGCCAACGTGCATTTTTACGCAGTCAATCTTCACAGCGACCCTATGAGTGTGTATCATGGGCTCCTCCACTTGACATCATGTGGTTCCTCGTGCGCTGCCCACCCTGTTTGGAGCCACCCAGAGGACAGCCGTTGTGGTGGCCATGAAAATGCACTGCTCAGATCTACTGCCAGAGCCCCAGCTGCTGTCCGTTTGGATCCACCACTGAGTTTGCTCTGAGGCCTCACTTCCTGCAAGCTGCTCCCAGGCAATGGCAGAGTGTGGTGCGGGTAGCAACCAAGGCCCATTGCTGAGAGCCAAGACTCTTGCAACAGGCAAGTTTGGTTCAAGGCATCCCTATGAGCCTGGCCAACCCTTTCTGAGAATCATGCTGCTTTCTGACTCTCGCTACTCAATCCTCCTTCCTTCCTTCTCTCCTTCACAGGGGTCAGCAGCATTACAGTCTGAAGGCTCACTGCCTTCTCCAGCTCTGTCCCCTTCTCCCTCACAGACATTTCCCTTGCATGTTTTATCCTTAGAGTCTGCTTCTCAGGATCTAAAATAACACACCAGTCAATACAGCAACAACCATCACCATGGTTAACTGTGGACTCTGGACTTAGCTTGCAATTGCTCTAGGTCCAATGACAGCCTTGCCAGGCACCCTGAGAGCCCAAGGAGAAAGCAGTGTCTCCCTTTTCAAGCTGGATATCTCTGTAGGGAGGTAACACCCCGACCTCTTGGGCATCTGTGGTTATTTGGCCTCCTTTCCACTCCCCTGCTCCCTGGGGGCCTGCTTCTGGCCTTGTTCCTGCCATTATCCTTCCTCCAGATGGGACCAAATGCCTTCCCCTTTGCTTTTATTAGAGGGATCCTACCCTATATTTCTCAAGCTATGCTCTGTCCTCTGGATAGGTCCTCTCTTTTGTCCTTTAGAGTCTGACTGGAATCTCTACCTCCCGGATCAAATTTGGTGAAGGTCACAGTTCTGAGGGCAGGACCAGGAGCCACACTGAGCAAGTTCAAACCCCAAGTATATAACTTAACTGCTGTGTGATCTTGGCAAGTTACTGAACTTCTCTGAGCTTCAATTTATTTGTAAAAGAAGAATAAAAGCAGTATCTAATCTGTAGGGTTCTTGTAAGGGTTAAATGAGTAATTGAATGCAAAGCACTTAGCTCAGAGTCTAGCACATGTAAGTATTCAAAATATGGTAGCTATTTCTTGTAGTTAAGACTATTAATTTTATTATTTAACTGACACCTCTAGGGATTAAAGCTAGGAGTCCAAATCACTATTTCTAGTAGTTTTATAGCTTGATTTTCTTCTAAAAGAAATCAGAGGAGTTGCTTGCTAAATGGAATGACAACAGGATCTACATATTTAGGATCAGATTTTCTTTCCTGGGATTTAGGGGTTTAGGAAGGTGAACTTTTTAGTTAAGTCCTGCAGAAACCTTGGCAGTTTGAACATGACTTTCAGTTGTTTTTTTTTTTTTTTTTTTTCTGTGCAACTATCCTCAGATAGAGACTCCAGAGGAAAGAAGAAGCTTCACGTTTAATGATTTGCTTCTGGAAAGTACTCGAAATATCTTTGTGACCCTCCAAAGAAAACTAAAATGGCTTTCCCAGTTCCTCCTCTTTCTTGCATCTTGGAGATGGAATTCAGGTTCTTTACAATGAAGAATGTTTATTATAGAAGGTGCTTTCACTCATCAAATTTTTGGGGAATTACACTCATTCTTTTAGAAATGTGCTAAGCTTCTCAGGCAAAGAGGATGTGTACTTGCTGATAAGACACAGAACTTTCTTTGGATTTGGCTGTTTCCCATATTTTCTCAGACACAGTGCTATTTCATGTTGCAACCATTATTTTATGTATTTGCAGCCAATAAAATAATCACAGAGAGATGATTCAGTCTCAGTCCTCAAGTTAATACAGCCTTCATGGCCATCAGCGATGGAGGAAAATGTACGCCAGGCTTAGTCTTGAGTGACATTGGATGAGAACCTGGTTCTGTGCTTGTACTGGAGTTATCCAGCTGTTCTTTCATCATGGATCAAGAAAGCTAGTCACACACTTCTCCAGCTCATCTGTGCATTCTTGATCCTGCCTCTAACATTTTATTTCTAATTCCCTGATGGCCTCAGCAAAAGTTCCCAGCGGAGATTGATTACAGGGCATGACCCAAATTTGTAACTGGCCACAAAACCCTGTAAAACAAAGTTCACCGAATACCTTCCAGCTGATTGTAACTGATTTTCAAAAATGATCTGGATATGTTTTTCTTCTCCTCCTTCTTTTTTTTTTTTTTCTTTTTCCACACAAAATACCTGAAAAGGACTTTTAGCCGGGCTCTGATTTTGGTAACATCATCTGTAAACAATGCTACATGACAAAATTCCCCATGTAGAATTGCTGCTGGTGGTGGCAGCTCTGCTGAGCTGGTATATTTTGTTTGCTGGGATGGGAATATTTCCAGAAAACAAGGACAGGCGGTGGACGTGATAGCAAGGGAGGCTGAAAAGCTGGATTCTAGAAACCCTTGGGAAGTTTCCTAATCTTAGTCACAGGCATTTTGCTTAGTTGTGAAAAGCAGAAGAATTGGACTAAATCAATACCTGTCAAGATACGTCTTTGCAGAACCCTGGGATTCTTTCCCAAAAATGGAATAAGAGGTTTTTTCCAGACCTGCAGAATTTAATTAAGTTACTTGAAAGAAACTTCTCAATTGCAAGCTTTTGCCCACACATTTCTCTTACACCTTTAATACCTGCTGCAAATGAACAAGCGCATTAGAGATCTGAATGAAAAATTAAGAAGTGTGATCTTGAAGAAAGAAATTTCTACAATGTCCTGAATACATATAATTTAGTCATATTTTTTTGTCAGTGAAAGAGTTCCTGGTTCATATCATAGAGTGGAATATATCAGAATATATTTTCTGTGGGTTCAGGCACATCTGGTCCTACTGGGAGGCCAGCGGAATGTTCCCTTCCAGGGTCCGTTTCCATGAAGGTTTGAGGAGCACCTGGTTAAGAGCTTGTCCTAAGAAAGAGCCATGAGTTAGGGTCAGTGAGAAGTCTTGCGAGGAGGGGGGTCTCTCCCTCAGATGTCTTCCGTTCTGCCCTCAAAGTCTTATCCCTGTGTCCCCGTGCATGGAAGCTCTGAGGATGGTAACAGACAGACAGCACTGCACACACAAGGCATTGGTTGCATGGGCGCTAACAGTTCCAGCAGCTTCAAGAAAATGAGTTGTTGGTGTTATTGGCATTATCCTGGATGCTGGCGTGTTGGTGCAGACCCTGGTAGTCTTCAGGGGGCTGGGCACTAGCACTGATACCTTCAAGTCAGACAACATTGACCAGGACTGTGAGCATCAGAAGTCGCATTGAGGATGTTTTCAGGAGCCAGCAGCATTGCCTTCAGAGGGTATCAGCAGCCTGAGAGATAAATGGACTGACCTGACCCCTTGTGATGTGGCTGAGGCTGAGAGCACAGCAAAGGCCTCACTCTCTTCTGTGGGCAAAGGGGAGCTATTGAGAGCTTTTGAATGAGGGCCTCTTGGTCAGAATTGAACTTCTGTAGGCCTTGTGTAGGGTGGATTGAATGGAGGGGCAAGGAAGTTGGAGGCAGGGAGACCAACTGGAAGGCTATTTATGATAGTCCACTTCAGAGATTCGTACTGAAGGCCTGAGCAAGGCTGAGGTTTAGAGGGGCCATATCAGAACTTGAGTGGGCATCACATTCAGCTGGAGGGATGTCTTCTTTAATCCCCAAAGTGCATCTTTACACCCAGGGAGTCATGGGACTCATGCTCTCTGGATTTGTGCCAAACATCTGGCAGCTCAACCAGAACCAACTGGACAGGCATCAAGGAACAAACAAACTGACTGCCTCAAACCCAGGCCATTTTGCCAGAGGAAATTCAGGCCATTTCCCATGACCTAAGTGCAAACCCACCATCCCTTTGTGGAATCTTTAGATTAGAAGGAATGAGAGATGGGGCAGAAATGACCTGTCAATGGACAGTAGAGTGGTCTGGTCTCCTTCCACTGGGACCTCGTTTGGGTGCAGGAGGTACCGGAACCAGTATGGGAACCAGAGCTCCAGATCCCATATGAGTATTGTCTTCCCTTCAAAGGAGTCCCACCACTGAGTGGAAGTAATCAAAGGTTAAGCTGGGCTCAAACTGCTTTTCCTGGAACCATGAGCTTGGCACTCCAATCTAAGCACCAACACACTCCCAACTATCTCTTTTCCTTTTTTTCTCCCTTAATGTTGGGACAAAGAATTATTTTTCTGGCAGCCAGAAGAATGAAAAGTGAAGTTATGTGAGCATAAAATAGAAGCCAATAGTTTAGTTACCAGGAAAGACCATTTGCTAGAAAAAGACATCATGGGTGGTAAAGTAGAGGATCAGTGAAAACAAGGGAAACTTTCAACGAGATTACCTCAGTGAAGGACTCAACCATACCAATAACTACAAAGATGGTGCGGGACTGGGCAACGTTTCAGTCTGTTGTACATAAGATTGCCATGAGTCGGCTCTGACTTGACAGCAACTAATAACAACAACATCATAGTTTAGTAGAAAGCCAGGCTTCCTAAGTCTTAGCCTTGGCCCCATCATTGACTAGCTGCATTATCTGGGGCCTCAGTTCGCTCACTTGTACGATGAGAAGCTTGTACTTAATGATCGCTAAGTCTCCTTCCAGCTCAAATTGTGAGTTTTAGCTCTAGAAGAGGCAGATTCCCTGCTGGTGGTTAAGGAGGAATGACTTGACGACTTCAGGTCTCTTCTGTGTGAAATTATGAGTAGAGGTTAAGAGCTCAGGCTCTGGGTTTGAAACTTGACTCTCCAGATAAGTAGTTTGTGGCCTTGGGCAAGTTCCTTAACATGGCCGAGCTTCAGTCTCCTCTTCTGTAAAATAGGGCTCAGAATACATCCTTTGGGGTTGAAGCAAGTCTTATACAAGATGATCCTTTGAGCACAGAGCCTAGCACTCAAGGTATGTTCATGGCTTATTGTTGTGTTGTTGAGTGGGTTAAAGGTGGAACAGGACATCCTGATGCCAGACCTTAGATCTGAGGGCGTTACCAGCACCTCTCACGTCCTGCCCCTTCCTCAGTGGAGTTAGGTCATCCTCTGAGGGGCAGTCCTCTTTGTCCCATGCAAGGTGAGGCCCATCATGGTAGGAACCGCAGAGTTCCCAGGCGGGCAGAGAAATATGCCATTTTGTTTTTAATATTAAAGTATTAGTACACATGCATTGTATAAAATTAGAAAATACAGACAAACAAAAATAAAGAGACAAAGAAAACATATTCCCACTCTGGTAGGTGAACAATGCCTCTGTTGCCCAAAGATGTCCATGCCCCAAACCCTGGAACCTGTGACTATGTTACCTTACATGGTAAAAGTGACTTTGTAGAGGTGATTAAGTTAAGGATCTTGAGATGGGGAGATTTTCCTGGGTTACCCAGTGTAATTACATGGGTCCTTATAAGAGGGAGGCAACAAGGTCCGAGTCAGAGGCAATGTGACAACGGAAGCAGAGGGAGAGAAGGGTATGTGATGACAAACAGAGGTCAGAGTGATGTGGGACCACCAGCCAAGGAATGTGGGCAGCTACTAGGAGCCAGAAAAGGCAAGGAAGTGGATTTTCCCTTAGAGCCTCCAGAAGGGGCTTTTGATATTAGCACAGTGAAACTGGTTTCAGACTTCTAACCTCCAGAACTACAAGGTAATAAATTTGTTTTAAGCCACTAAATTTGTGATAACTTGCTACAGCAGCCATAGGAAGCTAGTACACTCACCACCCTGAGAACACTTCTATAATACATCTGTAAGCATATACTTGCAGATCTTTACACACACACATACACTTACTCTCTCTCACTCTGTCTCTCTCTCACATACACGCACACATTTTTAATCAAAATGAGATACCATATATCCTCTTTTGTAATCTGTGTTTTCCTGTCAATGATCACTACTTTTTCCATTTTAGTAAATTTTCATCTCTTCTAAAAGCCAAATTGTATTTAAATTTCCCCAACTGGCCCCAAAATGTTCATTAGACCTGCTTGTTCAAACCACTGCCTAAACTAACATTTCACATTGCATTTAGTTGTTATGACCCTCAAATCTCTTTTAATCTTGACATCCCTTTTTTATGGCATTGACTTGTTGATGAGATCAGGCCAGAGCGTCTGTAGAGTGTTCTACTGTCTAGATTTGGTTGCTCCCTTGTGGTGTCATTTACCTTGTTCCTCTGTCTCCTATATTTCTTGTGACCTGGATAGTACGTTTAAAGGTTTGATAGATTCAATGACACGTTTGGGGCTACAATACAACATAAGTGATGCTATGTACTTGATGTTCACATAATTTTTAGTTGAGCTACTAGAACTTTGGCTTTTCTAAGAACTGTTCCTAGGACCAGAACACTAGGCATTATACACGGTTCAGAAGCATCAGGAGAACGAGTGATTTACTCTGATTTTGCGGGGCCCAATTGTTATTGAGGAATCCTACTTTCCAGAAATCACTTAAATCCATGGCAACTTGTTTGCTAGCATAATGGAGTAGAGATCCAACTTGACCTGAAGGCAAGGCAAACAACAGGAAACACAAACTTGCAGGCCACATCCAGACTCATAAATTACTGGGAAGGAGCTGGAAGAAAACAAGCAAGTTCAATTTAAACAGGCCTTTTCCAACTAGGTGTACCAAGAGATGACTGTTTAGACATCATTAAAATACATTGCACCCCATACGTTTGCCCAAAGTCATCTGTATTACCTGGGTAGGCCATTCATCAGCTTGTCAATTTAAATGGATTTCTATATGTAAGTGACTCTCTATGTGCAGGGAATTTTTGAGGAGGAACTTGTAATATCAGCATATTAGAAAAAATGCAAACTATCCAAAGCCTTGGTTGAGAGGACCACCCCTACTTGAATCAAATGAGGAACAGCAATATTTTCTCTACAAACTAGTATTTCTATTTTAAGGTAGCATCATCGTTAATAATAATAAAAGCATCATAAATGGTTTATTGGCAAGACTTCTTTGAGCGAAGATTCTGAAATTGGCATTAATTCCTTGGCCCGTGGTTGAACTATTGTAATTTGCACGTGTGTGTGCGTGCGCATGTGTGCATTTCATGCATCCTATCCAAACATTTCTCTCACATAATTAAATGTATTGATGACCTCACAGAGACTGAGCCAATCTTTTGGTTTATATCACTTTCCGGAGTTTATAAACTCTAATTTGAGCTTTCCAAAGTCTGACCAAATCTAAGGCGCCCTCAGCAGGAATATAGGATTTCCAGGGCTCACTGTAATGCATAATGGGAAACTATCTGTGCTTGTTCTCTGTATCTTTTCAGCTCTACAGCCTAAAATTTAGATGGATCCTAGTGAGAAACTTGTAGTATAAAAAAGTACACTTTTGTCAGATTCCAAAAAATAATAATGAATGTATGCCACCATTTGGAAAAAGGGACAGAAAGGGGGAAACTTTGGAAATTAAAGGTAAGAGAAGACTAAACCTTCCAAAAGGTTGACTGCATTGCTCTTAAGCATGAATTAAAGATGCGGTGAGTGTATGAATGAACATCCCTTGCTTGATGTGAACACCAGATGCCCACATTTAGGAAATGTAAAGAAAGCTAAACCCTTGTAAAATTTTATATATTATCCCTTTCACCCAAATATGTAAAATAGATTAGAAGGGGGAAGGAGAAGTTCTTCTATAAATAAATTTGAAGAAACACTGGACCAAAAGGAGACACTTGTTTAAATACAATGTCCAGGGAAGAAAAATCGTCAAATAAACAAGAATCCCCACTTTCGACTGAGCAGCTCACATGTTTTGTGTCTTGAGGCTTTAAAGCAGAATTGTCTTTCTCCCTGCCCCTGGAGAATGCCTCTCTGACCTCAGTCTTTTTTGGCAATTGCATTTGTTAGGAATGATAAGTAAGAGGAGCTGGGGCTCTGGAGGCTTCTTGCGAAGCCATGTAGACATTATAAAAATGTCTTTTTATCAAACATTTAGTGAAATCTGTAGGTTTCTGCTTGGCCTACATCTTTGAATTACTTGTTGCTTTTCTTAGCCAGCTCTTTTTTTTTTTTCCCCCTCTTCTTCTTTCTCTGTATCTTGGATTCTTGCCACTCTCAAATACATAAACAATTTGCCATTTGCAGGCTTGTCATTGAACTATGTGGGCGAAACTCGCCTGTGGGCCAGAGATTCCTGTCAGAGGCCTTGCTGAACATCTGAGCCTGTGGAACATGTGCCTGCCAATCCTGGCAACAAGGAATCGAACAGCAGAAGTGGAGAAAGCACATTTAATTCACGCTTAATGGCTTTAAAAAATAATCATTGCTGTCTGTTCTTGGAAAAACCAAACCAAACCAAACAACAACAGAGGCATGCTGTTTCCCTTGGAATCAGTGGAGTTATTCAGAAGAACCACCAAAGCATTTGACCCTGAAACATTAGATAGGAAAGTTGGTGGGGTGAGGTGGAGGAACAAGTCCTGGTTTGGGCATCTGGTATTTTGGATTTAGTCACTTACAAGTTGTATTATCTTGGGCAAGCCACTTAGAGCTTCTGTCTCCTCATGGGTAGATGGGAATAACAAGTCTATTCCTTTAACTGTTCTTTGCATGGAGCATTGTCTGAGTCCTGGAGAAACATCCAAAACCCTCTGTTCTCATCCTCTGCTTGTCCCTCACTGGCTTCTGAGTTTATTCCATCTAAATCCAGTTTGGAGCTCTTAGCTTTGTGATCCCAGCCTTGGTTCTGCCGAGGCCCTTCAGAAAGGTGTTTTAGGCTCCTCTGGGCATCTGCACCTCGGCCCTTGGTTTTCACCTTCAACTTGGGTTTGGTTCATGCCTTGACTCTCAGCCTCTCCATTTACATCATGTTAGAACTCTCCACACAGCTGGAACTATGAACCTAGACCTCAACCCCCACTGCATCACTTGGCAAATACTAGCCCTCTGGGAAGGTGGCTTAGTAATATTAGCTAACATTTATTGGATTCTTACCAAGAGCTTTATGTGTATTACCTCATTTAATCTCATAAAGTCTTGTGAGACTGATATTATTACTATCTCCATTTTACAGATGAGAAAACTGTGGAATAGTGAAGTTAACTAACTTTCCCAATGCCACAGAGTTCGTAAGGGGTAGAGCTGAGATTTGAACCTGGGCCAGGGGTCAGCAAACTTTTCATGTCAAGCGTCAGACAGTATTTCAGGATTGGAGGGCTGAATAGCCTCTGTCATAACTACTCAACTCTGCCATAATAGCACAAAAACCACCAGAGACACTATGTAAACAAAAGAGCAGGGCTGTGTTCCAATCAAACTTTATTTATCAACGATGAAATATGCATTTCATGTAATTTTCATGTGTTACAACATGTTATTATTTTTATTTTTTTAACCATTTAAAAAATGTGAAAACCATTTTTAGCTTGGGGATCACACAAAAACAGGTGGTAGGCTGGATTTGGTCTGTGGGCTGTAGTTTGCCGACCCCTGACCTAGGCAATCATTTCTAGAGCTCAGCCCTTCACCACCCCAGTATACTACCTCTCAATAGTACCACTTTCAGTCCCTTTTACAGATGAGGAAACTGAGGCCATACAGAGCTAGTAAGGAGGTGATGATCTGAACCAAGGCGTTCTAAGTCCTATGCCTGGTCTTCACCTCTAAGCTAAGGGATGAGGTGCTTTGGACTTGCTCTGCCTGCTTCATGGGATAAACATGAAGATCAGATGAGATCATGTGGTTGGCACACAAGAGGTACACATTATATATTATTGATAAAAGTGTGAAAACACTTATAAAATGTACAATATTAGCAACTGGGATTCGGCTAGCTTCTAAAAATAAGTCTTCCAGTGGCAAGTGTGTTAATCTTTGTGATGGTTAATGTTATGTGTCAACCTGGCTAGGCCAGATTCCCAGTGTTGTGTGGCTGTCCTCCATCTTGTGGTCTGATAGAATTATCTTCTATTTTGTGGTATTATGTAATTATTCTCCATTTTATGTGTTGTAAATCCTAACCTGTATGTATTAATGAGGCAGGATTAGTGTGGAGTGTATTTTGAGTCACAGCCTTATAAGAGGGCATAACTCCAGCCCCACCTTTACTCAAGTCCCACCTTTACTCTAGTCACACACTTATTCAAGTCCCACCTTTACTCAAGTCCTGCCCTTACTCAAGTCACATACTTACTCAAGTCTCACCTTTACTCAAGTCCTGCCCTTATTCAAGTCATACCTTTACTCAAGTCCCACCCTTATTCAAGTCCCACCTTTACTCAACTCCCACCCTTATTCAAGTCCCACCTTTACTCAAGTCCCACCTTTACTCAAGTCCCGCCCTTATTCAAGTCATACATTTACTCAAGTCCCACCCTTGCTCAAGTCACACCTTTACTCAAGTCCTGCCCTCACTCAAGCCCTGCCCTTACTCAAGTCCCACCTTTACTCAAGTCCCACCCTTACTCAAGTCCTGCCTTTGCTCAAGTCACACACTTACTCAAATCCCACCCTTAGTCAACTCACACACTCTGATGTAAGGGGAGTTTCCTTGGGGGTGCGACCTGCATCCAATATATATATGGATGCTCTGGTAAGGCTCTCCCTTGTTCTGGATCCTGCTTCCAGCTCGTCATCATCTGACCCCTGGTTCTTGGGACCTGAGCAAGCAGCCTGTTGTCTGACATGCCGATTCTGGGATTCACCAGCTTCTGCAGCCCTGTGAGCTAGTAACCTGCCATCTGACCCGCAGATTTTGGGTTCGCCAGTCCCTGCAACCGCAAGAGTCAGGAGAAGCCTTCAGCCTCCAGCCTGACCCATGGATTTGGGACTTGCCAGCCTCCACAACTGCGTGAGCCGATTCCTTGAGATAAACCTCTCTCTCTCTCTCTAGAGAACTCAGCCTAAGACAATCTTTTCATCCATTGTACCAGCATTTATCTAGTGCCTAGTTTGTGCCAAGGATACTGGACACTGTTAGCTATGGAGATGACAGGTGGGAGCACTAGGGCTCCTAAGGAAAGGGAGACATGCCCATAAATGATAAGAGTCCAGAGGGTTAACTGCTACCATGAATGTGGTACAGATGATGGAGCCACAGCCAAGTCCTGGGGCATCAGCGAAGGTGCACTGAGGTGGTGCTGTGCATGCTGGGAGTTTTTGAGATAAAGGAGAAGAAACTTCCAGGCAGAGGCAGTAGCAAATGCAAAGGTGCTGAGATGTATAAAATCAGTGTAGCTGTAGTGTAAGGGGTCTAGGAGTGAGTGGTAGGAATGAAGCTGGGGGGAAAGTAGGGCCAGCTCAAGGAGGGACTGATAGTCTATGCTAAAGCTCTGGACTTAGTCCACAAAGGAGCAGGCTCTCCATCTGGGATCTTCAGATATGAGCTAGGGAGGCCACAAAGTCAAAGGGTAAAGATGACCACGTGACTGCTTTCCAGGCACTAATTTTAAGATTTTTACAGAAAAATCACTGTTACTAAATGAAAACAAAAAATATATCGAGTATAATGAAAAAAAAAACCAAACCAAACCCATTGCTGTCGAGTCGATTCCAACTCATAGCGACCCTATGGGACACAGTAGAACTGCCCCCATAGAGTTTCCAAGCAGTGCCTGGTAGATTGGAACTGCTGACCTTTTGGTTAGCAGCTGTAGCTCTTAACCACTATGCCACCAGAGTTTCCGTAATGAAAAACTCATTAAAATTTAAGACAAAGCTTGAGATTTTTGAAGAAATTGTCGCAGCAGCTTTGAGCTCCAGCTCATGCCTCCATAACCTTTCTGTTATAGGGGTGAGATGGAAGGTTTTGAGAGGCAAGTGACAGAGGATGAGGAGACTTTTAAACTTGCCAAAATGACAGTGACAGAATTGGATTGATTTTTGTAGAATTGTAGTGCTCGTGACAGCAGCAAAGGACAGATAGAAAGGAAGATACTAGAGGTCTGAAGATGAGTTAGGAAGCTACTGCACCAACCAGGGAAGGAACAGGTGGGACTGCCTAATGCAGAAGAAGTTTGATTTTGTCATTAAATGTCATCAAAAAACAATCGCGAGATAAAGGAACACTTGCTTTGGAGTCAAAAGGCCAAAATCTGAAGCCCTGCTTTTGACTTGCTAAGTGATGTTGAGCAAAGCACTCAGTCTGTCTGAGTTTCATGTTTCTCATCTTCAAATGAGAATTATACCTGCCTTACCTCCCTCCAAGGGTCATCGTGGGATCATCTAAGACAACGTTTATGAGAGCTCTCTGTAACAGGGTTGAACATCACTGGTGGATTCCAAGGGAACAAAAGGCCAGAGCTCTTTCTGCTTGGTGACCTCTTCTAGAAGAAGCAATTGTTATTTTTTTTCTCCTTCTTCAGCTGTTGGAACGGTGGATCAATTGCAACCAGGCTAAACAAACAAAAAAATAGATAGTCATACATGATCAGCAAAATGGTCCAAATGATGTCATCCATCAAGATGGACACCGCAATTTGCCAACTATTTTCTCATAAATCAAACCGTGGTCCCTCAAGGAAGAGGAGCAGGGCTTGGGGAGCCAGCATGGCCGTGGTTATCGGCAGACCAGATGCAGGGAAGCCAGGGAAGCGCTCCCTTAAGGATACAGTAATTATTTTCACTCGATGGGAAATAAAGAGGGGCACGATGGGAGGGAGAGCTGGAGAGTGTCTGTCTCACTTCATTACTGCTCCCCAGGCAAGGGACACAACATATGCTTTTCATTGGGAAGCCAATAATTTTGAATCGTGGGACAGGTGAAAACTTAAATGACATTTGCAAACCTTGATTTATTTCTCTGCTTAACTCCGGAATATGCTTTAGACTCAGTTCTATAAGTTTCCATAGATTAGTGGTCAATGTCAACTATTTTCAATGACATATTCAAGTGTTTCCTGTCCCTATCAGTTAATTAAACATTTTCAGTACTAATCTCTTCTTATTGAAATGGTTTCCCTTCTTTTGGTTATGCATTTGGAAAACAATGATATGAAGTATGTGCTTTATTGAAAACAAAATAAAAAATAAAAGAGAATACGTTTCCCCCCACATGCTATTTTACTTGCTGGAAAACTCATTAAAAGTTATTTATGAGCTGTTAGGGATCCCATAAGGATTACACCTAATTCAGTCTGTAAAGCTTTTGAGTTTCTTTTACATGAAGGACCTCCTTCCCCATTATTCTACTTTTGTTTGCACCCAAATAAATACTGGCAATCAACTTCTTGGCAGAAGAGGGCTCCTGGGTCCCTAACTTCACCGACAGCACTCATCTCCTGGGCAAAGTTTGTCTCTTCCCTCTCTGTTGGACACCTTGATATAACCGGAGAATCAAACTGAGGTCAAACTTGTAGCAATTCATACATTATTGTTTTCATTATTATTTATGATAAACTAAAAATGGCAGAGCCATACGTATCATTTCCATCTTTGGGGTTTGTAAACTCTGAAACTCACCATACAGTTGATTGATAGATAGATGGATAGATAGATAGATAGATAGCTTCTGTCCAGTCAACTTTGACTCATGGCAACCATATGTACAACAGAATGAAACATTGCCTGGTCCTGCATCATCCTCATGATTGCTGGCATGTTTGAGTCCATCATTGCAGCTATTGTGCCAATTCTTCTCACCAAGAGTCTCCTTTGCCCTTGCTGGCCCTCTAGTTCACCAAACATGATGTACTCTTCCAGAAATTGATTCCTTCTGATGACATGCCCAAAGCAGGCAAGTGGGACAATGTTTTGTTGTGATCCATAGGGTTTTCATTGACTAGTTTTCAGAAGTAGGTCACCAGGCCTTTTTTCTGAGTCTGTCTTAGTCTGGAAGCTCCCCTGAAACCTGTCCACCTGGGTGAGTCAGCTAGTATTTGAAATACCAGTGGCATAGCTTTCAACATCATAGTAAAACTCAAGCCACCGCTGTACAACAAGCTGACAGATGAGTGGTGACCATGTAGTTTTTGTTGTAAGGTGCCGTTGAGTTGGTTCTGACTCACAGCGACCCTACGTACAACAGAACGAAGCACTTCCCGGTCCTGCGCCATCCTCACAATCATTGCTATGCTTGAGCCCATTGTTGCAGCCACTGTGTCAATCCATCTCATTGAGGGTCTTCCTCTTTTTTGCTGACCCTCTGCTTTACTA
>NW_004443967.1:4027893-4061707 GCF_000243295.1 Trichechus manatus latirostris
CTTCTCCAGGGACTGATCCCTCCTAACAACATGTCCAAAGTATGTGAGACGCAGTCTCATCATCCTTGCTTCTAAGGAGCATTCTGGCTGTATTTCTTCCAAGGCAGATTTGTTCATTCTTTTGGCAGTCCGTGATATGTTCAATATTCTTCGCCAACACTGTAATGCAAAGGCATCAATTCTTCTTTGGTCTCCCTTATTCATTGTCCAGCTTTCGTATGCACATGAGGTGATTGAAAACACCACAGCTTGGGTCAGGCGCACTTTAGTCCCTAAAGTGATAGGTTGGCTTTTTATCACTTTAAAGAAGTTTTTTGCAGCAGATTTGCCCAATGCAATGTGTCTTTTGATTTCTTGACTGCTACTTCCACAGGAGTTGATTGTGGATCCAAGTAAAATAAAATCTTTGACAACTTCAATCTTTTCTCCATTTGTCATGATGTTGCTTATTGGTCCAGTTGTGAGGATTTTTATTTTTGTTATATTGAGGTGTAATCCATACTGAAGGTTATAGTCTTTGATCTTCGTCAGTAAGTGCTTCAAGTTCTCTTCAGTTTCAGCAAGCAAGGTTATGTCATCTGCATATTGAAGGTTGTTAATGAGTCTTCCACCGATCCTGATGCCCCGTTCTTCTTCATATAGTCTAGCTTCTCAGATTATTTGATAAGCATACAGACTGAATAAGTATGGTGAAAGGATACAATCCTGACGCACAACTTTCCTGACTTTAAACCATGCAGTATTCCCTTGATCTGTTCCAACGACTGCCCCTTAATCTACATCCGGGTTCCTCATAAGCACAATTAGGTGTTCTGGGGTTTCCATTCTTCGAGATGTTATCCATAATTTGTTATGATCCACACAGTCGAATGTCTTTGCATAGTCAATAAAACACAGGTAAACATCTTTCTAGTATTCTCTGCTTTCAGCCAGGATCCATCTGACATCAGCAATGATATCCCTAGTTCCACATCCTCTTCTGAATCCTGCTTGAATTTCTGGAAGTTCCCTGTTGATATACTGCTGCAGCCACTTTTGAATGATCTTCAGAAAAATTTTACTTGTGTGTGATATTAATGATATTGTTCGATAATTTCCGCATTCAGTTGGGTCACCTTTCTTGGGAATAGGCATAAATATGGATCTCTTCCAGTTGGTTGGCCAGGTAGTTATCTTCCAAATTTCTTGGCATAGACAAGTGAGCACTTCCAGCACTGCTTCCATTTGTTGAAACATCTCAACTGGTATTCCGTCAATTCCTGGCGCCTTGTTTTTCGCCAATGCCTTCAGTACAGCTCAGACCTCTTCCTTCAATACCTTTGGTTCCTGATGATATGCTACCTCCTGAAATGGTTGAACATTAACAAATTCTTTTGGGTACAGTGACTGTATATTTCTTCCATCTTCTTTTGATGTTTCCTGCATTGTTCGATTTTTTGCTCATAGAATCCTTCAATATTACAACTTGAGCCTTGAATTTTTTCTTCAATTCTTTCAGCTTTAGAAATGCCAAGCATGTTCTTCCCTTTTGGTTTCCTATCTCCAGATCTTAGCACATGTAATTATAATACTTTACTTTGTCTTCTCAAATCTTCTGTTCAGCTCTTTTACTTCGTCATTTCTTCCTTTTGCTTTAGCTACTGAATGTTCAAGAGCAAGTTTCAGAGTCTCTTCTGACATCAGTTTTGGTCTTTTCTTTCTTTCTTCTCTTTTTAATGACCCTTTGCTTTTTTCATGTATGATGTCCTTGATGTCATTCCACAACTTGTCTGGTCTTCGATCATTAGTGTTCAATGTGTCAAATCTATTCTTGAGATGGTCTCTAAATCCACGTGCATAGTCACCATTTACGTTGATGAAAAAAGGTATTTGCAATGGAGAAGTCGTTTGTCTTGCAAAATTCTATCATGTGATCTCCAGCATCGTTTCTATTACCAAGGCCATATTTTCCAACTAGTGATCCTTCTTCTTTGTTTCCAACTTTTGCATTCCAATCACCAGTAATTATCAATGCATCCTGATTGCATGTTCGATCAATTTCAGACTGCAGAAGTTGGTAAAAATCTTCAATTTCTTCATCTTTGGCCGTAGTAGTTGGCGTGTAAATTTGAACAATAGTTGTATTAACTTGTGACCATGGAGTTCGTCCTCATTAATTACCCCTCTTCAGTGCTCCTCCTTCCCCAATTCCCTCTGAAATAAGAAAACTGAATTTCATCAGGATGAGGAATTTCTTAGTCCCTTTATTGTGGAAGCAGCAGTCAAGAAATCAAATGACGCATTGCATTGGGCAAATCTGCGGCAAAATACTTCTTTATTAAAGTGTTAAAAAGCAAAGATGTCACTTTGAGGACTAAGGTGCGCCTGACCTAAGCCATGGTGTTTTCAATTACCGCATGTGCATTTGAAAGTTGGACAATGAATAGACAAGACCTAAGAAGAATTGGCGCCTTTGAGTTATGGTTTTGGTGAAGAATATTGAATACACCATGGATTGCCAAAAGAACGAACAAATCTGTCTTGGGAGAAGTACAGCCAGAATGCTCCTTAGAAACGAAGATGACAAGACTTCATCTCACATACTTTGGACATATTGTCAGGAGTGATCAGTCCCTGGAGAAGGACATCATGCATGATAAAGTAGAGGGTCAGAGAAAAAGAGGAAGGCCCTCAACAAGATGGATTGACACAGTGTCTGCAACAATGGGCTCGAGCATAGACGATCATGAGCATGGTGCAGGGCCGGGCAGTGTTTCGTTCTGTTGTACACAGGGTCGCTATGCATTGGAACTGACTTGATGGCACCTAACAACAACAACATATACCCAATATTTTGTTATTTCTCAGAGCTTGTTCACAAGCATCTGAACCTCAGTTTAACAGAGATTGAACCACCCGTTTAGGCCTCTTTTACCCATTTAGCCTCTTTAATAAAATATCCCAAGTAGAGATAGCTTTAATTTCCAAGCAATTTTCCTTATGTTTGTATTTCTAAGACACAAGGAAGAATTCAGTCACTCAAGTAGCTGGATATTCAAATGGAATTTCTGTGGTTAGAAAATTGGCGTAAAAAATCAGCAGTAATAAGGGCATCACTACAATTACTATCTAATTCACAATTTACTCATGCAAGTGTTAGCTATTGCTGTTATATTGTTATATCTATAGATAGATAGCTGCTGTCTTGTCGACTCTGACTCATGTTGACCTTATGTACCAAAGAACGCTCCTGCTAAATATTACCCAAAATCTGGGCCTGCAGCTTGCTCATTTCTTTCCAGGTGTCTGCATACTCTTCACACGCCAGCTCATCTCTCCTGTAGAAACACTAGGCACCAGTAATACCATGTCCACGCCAAACCAGACAGACTGCCTGCACGCCTAGAATATTATCCTGGCCACAACAAATAGCCATCAATGGCATTTTTCCTGGCCAATAAAATCTTTCCCTCTTGGATCTCAGAGCACTTACCACTATGCAGAACTGAAACCTCAGCCTACACGTCTCCGTTTGACCAAGAGTTTGTCCTACCAAAATAGACCAAAAATAGACAATGGCTACGTATTTTAGGAGAGATACTATTTTCCCTTAGCCTCAACCATCTGGAGAATTTTAATGTTCTAGGTCCCTATGAGTCGGAATTGATTTGATGGCATACAACAACAACATATCTTTATACAGTTGTATTTAGAGCTCATTTTAATTTTTGAATAGTCATTTAAACATCCTGAATAAAGTGCTAAGCCCTCCAAAACAAAAAATGACTCTCAGCCTTGACCAAGAAAACCATATGGGTTGTTTTTAACTAGTAAGTAGTTCTCAGCCCTGGTTGCACCTAAAAATAAAAAACTCAGGGCCCCTCTGACCCTGTCTTCCCCCTTCCCAATTGTTTGGTTTTGTTTTATTTTGTCGTTAGGATTCCCAGGTAATACTAACATGATAACTAGGAGGTCACCAGTCTAGAACAATGTGAGTTTGATGACAGAGCCAGGCTTGGGGGTTACTATGGTAACGATTAGCTCTAACAATATGCAAAGTAAGGAATGTGGAAGAACAGGGTTCTTCTGGGGCTACTGGTGAAGGCTCCTAAGAGGAGGTGGCAGCATTTACTCTGAGCTTTGGAGGATGCGGATTTTTTTTGAGAAGAGCCAAGGAAAGCAAAGATATTCCAAAATGAGGGGGTGCCTCAGTAGCAAGTCAGGGAGTCTGACAGAAGGCAAGAAGGAATATCCCTGGATTCAGACTCAGTACACACCTTCTACAAATCTTGTACCTGGGCCTTGTGTGTGTGTGGTGTGTGTGTGTGTGTGTGTGTGTGTAATACAGATTGCTTGTACTCAGGACCTTGCCCGATTGATTCAGCTTCTCTGGATAGATCCAAATTCGCTGCCCCAAGCACGGTCCTAAGTCAGCCAACCCAGGTGTTGTGAGTATGTGTGTGTCGGGGATGGGGGGATTCAGTAATTTGTGTGTGAGCCAAATTCAATAATACTAATAATAGTGAGCATTCATTGAGAGCATACTCTGAGTAAAGCACTGTGCTAAATCTCAACTGGTTTATTAAGTAAAATAATCATAGTATTGACCCAATAGACCTCATAGGCGATTATTATCCCCATTTAACAGATTAGAAAAATAAAATTCGTAAGGTTGAGTCAAACCCACATGGTTGGATTCCACATGTTTGCCACTACATTGCATTGCCTACTAGTTTATACTTGGGGACTACCCCTGGGGAGGGGGGTGTGGACGGAGATGGAGAGATGAAGAAGGTTTTTGAAACAAATGCACATCTCTGCTTGACTGGTCCAGAGACTCTGGGGGTTGGAGCAACTCCAGGGTGCCATCTAGATACCAGGCTGACTGGCTGGCTGTTTCCAGTAGACTCCTTTCTGGGGGTTACTGCTAGGGCAGGGAAATCTACACAGCACAGGATGGGCTCTCTCATGGAAACTCAGCTTTGTTCTTCGACTCAAGCATTAGAGAGGAAAGCAGAGAAGGGAAAGGAAGGAAACATAAAAAGTTCCAGCATATGAGTAGCATTTGCAATGTAATCTAAGTGTTCTGGGCCAAGTTACTATACACGCTCTGGGGAGAATTACAAATAAATGACGAAACGTTTTTTGAAACATGGCTTATACTTAATTAATCATGGAACATAAAGAACAAAGAATGCGTTTCTTCAAAGTTTTCAGCATTTTCTCTATTAAGTGAAGGTGGGGGAGGGGAAATCTCCATGCCCCGTAAAGAATACACTATGCACTTCATTTGGGGAAAAGAATCTCTTAATCTTTGGCCTCCTGCAACCTCTGAATCCTTACATCTTTAATACTTTATGTCGAGCATTTTCATATTAAAGGAACCAAAATTTTCCGGATCCTGGAATATTCCTGTTTTTTGTCTATTGCTCTCTCAGTCCAAACAGTGCTCGGCTTGCGATTATCCAATTACCAAGCATTTTCTTAAGTGCCCATGATACTGTGCCCTGGGATTCCTGTGTCTTTTTTATAAGCTGCCACCACCCAGAGACATCTGTGGGTACCTTCTACTTTGAAGGCAAAGCCCTGAGGCCCAGCTTTTGGGCCATGTCCAAGTTATTCCATATACATTTAACCTCTGGAGACTTTATTTCCTTGTTTGTCAAATGGGGATGATAATGGAAACCTCATCAATTTATTTTGAATAACAACTAAAATGAGTCCCTGGGTGGTACAAACGCACTCGGCTGCTAACTGAAAGGTTTGAGGCTTGAGACCACCCAGAGATGCCTTGGAGGAAAGGCCAGGTGATCAACTTCTGAAAAATCACAGATTGAAAACCCTATAGAGCACAGTTCTATTCTGACATACTTGGGGTTGCCACAAGTGGAAGTTGACAGCAAGTGATTTATTAAGTAAGATAATGCCTCAAAATCACTTAGCCTAGTGCCTAGAACATTGTTGTTGTTAGGTGCTGTCGAGTTGGTTCCTACTCACAGTGACCCAATGTACAACAGAACGAAACACTGTCCGGTCCTGTGCCATCCTCATAATCATTGTTATGTTTAAACGCATTGTTGCAGCCACTGTGTCAATCCATCTCGTCGAAGGCCTTCTGTTTTTTCACTGACCCTCTACTTTACGAAGCATGATGTCCTTCTCCAGGGACGGATCCCTCTTGATAATATGTCCAAAGTACGTGACACAAAGTCTCGCCATCCTCACTTCCAAGGAGCACTCTGGCTGTACTCGTTCCAGGACACACTTGTTCATTCTTCTGGCAGTCCATGGCATAGTCAATATTCTTCGCCAACACCAGAATTCAAAGGCATCAATTCTTCTTCGGCCTTCCTTTTTCATTGTCCAGTTTTTGCATGCATATGAGGCAGTTGAAAATATCATGGCTTGGATCAGTCACACCTTAGCCCTTAAAGTGACTTCTCTGCTTTTTAACACTTCAAAGAGGTCTTTTGCAGCAGATTTGCCCAATGCAATACATTATTTGATTTCCTGACTGCTGCTTCCGTGGGCATTGATTGTGGATCCAAGTAAAATGAAATCCTTGACAATGTCAATCTTTTCTCTATTTATCATGATATTGCTTATTGGTCCAGTTGTGAGGATTTGTGTTTTCTTTATGTTGAAGTGTAATCCATACTGAAGGCTGTGGTCTTTGCTCTTCATCAATAAATGCTTCAAGTCCCCTTCAGTTTCAGCAAGCAAGTTTGCACATCTGCATATCGCAGGTTGTTAATGAGTCTTCCACCAATCCTGATGCTCCGTTCTTCTTCATGTAGTCCAGCTTCTCAGATTATTTGCTGTCATGGTTTGAATTATGTTGCCCCAAAAAATATGTGTCTCAGTTTGGCTGGGCCATGATTCCCAGTATTGTGTGGTTGTCCTCCATTTTGTGATTGTAATTTTAGGTTAAAGAGAATTAGGGTGGGATTGTATAACACCCTTACTAAGGTCACATCCCTGATCCAATGTAAAGGGAGTTTCCCTTAGGGTGTGGCCTGCACCACCTTTTATCTTACAAGAGATAAAAGGAAAGGGAAGCAAGCAGAGAATTGGGGACCTCATACCACCAAGAAAGCAGTGCCGGGAGCAGAGAGCGTCCTTTGGACCCAAGGTTCCTGCGCAGAGAATGTCCTCGTCCAGGGGGAGATTGATGACGTTGAGGAACTTCCTCCAGAGCCGACAGAGAGAGAAAGCCTTCCCCTGGAGCTGATGCCCTGAATTTGGACTTCTAGCCCACTAGACTATGAGAAAATAAATTTCTCTTCGTTAAAGCCATCCACCTGTAATATTTCTGTTATAGCAGCACTACATGACTAAGACATTTGCTCAGCATACGGATTGAATAAGTATGATGAAATGATGCAACCTGACAAACACCTTTCTTAATTTTAAACCATGTGGTATCCCCTTGCTCTGTTTGAACGACTGCCTCTTGGTTTATGTACAGGTTCTGCATGAGCACGATTAAGTGTTCTGGAATTCTCATTCTTCACAATGTTATCCATGATTTGTCATGATCCACACAGTCAAATGCCTTTGCATAGTCAATAAAACACAGGTAAACATCTCTCTGGTATTCTATGCTTTCAGACAGGATCCATCTGACATCAGCAATGACATCACTTATTCCACGTCCTCGTCTAAATCTGGCTTCAATTTCTGGCAGTTCCCTGTCGATGTACTGCTACAACCACTTTTGAATGATCTTCAGCAGAATTTTACTTGTGTGTGATATTAATGATATTGTTTGATAATTTCCATATTCTGTTGGATCACCTTTCTTTGGAATGGGCACAAATATGGACCTCTTCCAGTCGGTTGGCCATGTAGCTGTCTTCCAAATTTCTTGGTATAGACGACAAGTGAGCGCCTCCAGTGCTACATCCATTTGTTAAAATATTTCAATTGGTATTCTGTCAATTCCTGGAGCCTTGTGTTTTGCCAATGCCTTCAGTGCAGCTTTGACTTCTTCCTTCAGTATCATCAGTCCTTGATCATATGCTACCTACTGAAATGGCTGTACATTGACCAATTCTTTTTGGTACAGATACTCTGTGTATTTCTTCCATTTGCTTTTGATGTTCCTGCGCCGTTCAATATTTTGCCCATGAAACCTATTGCCGTCAAGTTGATTCTGACTCATAGCGACCCTATAGGATAGAGTAGAACTTCCCCATAGGGTTTGCAAGGAGCGGCTGGTGAATTCCAACTGCCAACCTTTTGGTTAGCAGCCGAGCTCTTAACCACTGCACCACCAGGGCTCCATTTTTGCCCGTAGAATCCTTCAAAATTGCAACTTGACGCTTGAATTTTTTCTTCAGTTCTTTCAGCTCGAGAAACGTCGAGCATGTTCTTCCCTCTTGGTTTTGTACCTCTAGGTCTTTGCACATGTCATTTTAATACTTTGTCCTCTCGAGCTGCCCTTTGAAATCTTCTGTTCAGCTCTTTTACTTCATCATTTCTCCTTTTTGCTTTAGCTACTCACTGTTCAAGAGCAAGTTTCAGAGTCTCTTCTGACATCCATTTTGTTTTTTTCTTTCTTTCCTGTCTTTTTAATAACCTTTTGCTTTCTTCATGTATGATGTCCTTGACGTCTTCCCACAACTCGTCTGGTCTTCAGTCATTAGTGTTCAGTGCGTCAAAACTGTTCTCGAGATGGTTTCCAAATTCAGGTGGGATATACTCAAGGTCGTATTTTGGCTCTTTGGTCTTTTAATTTTCTTCAGCTTCAACCTGAACTTGCATATAAGCAAGTGATGGTCTGTTCCACAGTCAGCCCCTGGCCTTGTTCTGACTGATGATATTGAGTTTTTCCATCGTCTCTTTCCACAGATGTGGTCGATTTGACTCCTGTGTTTTCCATCCGGTGAGGTCCACGTGTACAGTTGCCATTTGTTGTTGAAAAAAGGTATTTGCAATGAAGAAGTTGTTGGTCTTGCAAAATTCTCTCATGTGATCTCTGGCTTTGTTTCTATCACCAAGGCCACGTTTTCCAACTACCAATCCTTCTTTTTTGTTTCCAACTTTGGCATTACAATCACCAGTAATTATCAGTGCATCTTGATTGCGTGTTTGATCAGTTTCAGACTGCAGAAGTTGGTAAAAATCTTAAATTTCCTCATTTGGCATTAGTGGTTGGTGCGTAAATTTGAATAATAGTTGTATTAACTTGTCTTCCTTGTAGGCATATGGATATTATCCTATCACTGACAGCGCTGTACTTCAGGATAGATCTTGAAATGTTCTTTCTGATGATGAATGTGACACCATTCCTCTTGAATTTGTCATTTTCGGCATAGTAGACCATATGATTGTCTGATTCAAAATGGCCAATACCAGTCCATTTCAGCTTATTAATGCCTAGGATACCGATCTTTATGCGTTCCATTTCATTTCTGATGACTTCCAATTTTCCTAGATTCATACTTCATACATTCCATGTTCCAATTATTAACAGATGTTTGCAGCTCTTTCTTCTCATTTTGAGTCATGCCACATCAGGAAATGAAGGTCCTGAAAGTTTGACTCCATCCACATCATTAAGGTCGACTCCACTTTGAGGAGGCAGCCTAGAACATAACTGCTCAATAAGGAGTATGAGACCAAACCTTCCAGATATGTTTTTTGTTCTTTCTTTATCCATGCACTTGAGTGTGTTGCCATTGTACTTTGCCAGTCGAGGCATGTCTTTTCACTTTTTTTTTTTTAATTGTACTTTTTAGATGAAAGTTTACAGAACAAATAGTTTCTCATTAAACAGTCAGTACACATATTGTTTTACGACATTGGTTAACAACCCCACGACATGTCAACCCTCTCCCTTCTTGACTTTTTTTTTTTTCTTGGTGAAAATATACATAACCAAAGATACACCATTTCAAAAATTTCTACATGCACAATTCAGTGACATCGATTACATTCTTCCAGTTGTGCTGCTATTCTCACTTTAGATGAAGGTTTACAGAACAAAATAGTTTCTCATTAAACAGTTAGTACACTTGTTGCCCTATGACAATGATTAACAACCCCACTACATGTCAACACTGTCCTTACTCAACCTTGGGTTCCCTATCACCAGCTTTCCTGTCCCCTTCTGCCTTCTAGTCCTTGTCCCTGGACTGCTGTGTCTCATTAGTCCCGTTTGGTTTTATGGGGCTGTCTAATCCCTGGCTGAACGGTGAACCTCGGAAGTGACTTCACCACTGAGCTAAAAGGGTGTCTGGGGCCATACTCTTGGGGTTTCTCCAGTTTCTTTCAGGCCAGTAAATCTGCTCTTTTTTTGTGTGTGTTAGAATTTTGTTCTACATCCTTCTTCAGCTCTGTCCAGAACCCTCTGTTCTGATCCCGGTCAGAGCAGTCTGTGGTGGTAGCCGGGCATCATCTAGCTGTACTGGACTCAGTCTTGTAGAGATCTTGGTAGCTGTGGTCCATTAGTCCTTTGGACTAATCTTTTCCTTGTATCCTGTTCTCTTCATTCTCCCTGGCTCTTGAAGGGGTGAGACCAGTGGAGTATCTTAGATGGCTACTCACAGGCTTTTAAGACCCCAGACTCTACTCACCGACGTAGAATGTAGAACATCGTCTTGATAAAAACTGTTATGCAAATTGAGCTAGATGTTCCCTGAAGCCATGGTCCCCACAGCCCTCCTCCCAGCAATTCAGTCCCTCAGGGAATTGGATGTGTCTATGGAGCTTCCATGAGCTTTCCTTGTACAAGTTGTACTGGTTTCCCCAGTATTGTGTATTGTCTCACCCTTCACCAAATTCAAGGCATGTCTTTAAACCTCTGTCTCACTAGTGACAGAAATATAGAAGTCAAATTTGACTTTGCACTTGGTAGCCAGTATTCACTGCGCACATGGGAAGCCGTAGTTTTACTCTTTCCCTGTGGAGTTTTTCCACAGTCACTCCAGAGGTGGTTATGGGCTCCACTTTATAGAATTGGGGACGTGTGAATTTTCATTCCAAGCATTGTTACTTGTACACTGCATGGCTTTGGACAAGCTGATCAGGCTGCTTGGAAGCAGTTCTCCCCTTCCCTTTGTTAAAACCAAACCCATTGCCGTCGAGTTGATTCCGACCCATAGCGACCCTCTAGGAGAGTGTAGAACTGTCCCACAGGGTTTCCAAGGAGCAGCTGGTGGATTCAAACTGCCAACCTTTTGGTTAGCAGCCTGAGCTCTTAACCACTGCACCACCAGGGCTCCTTTTGTTGTAAAGAAAGCAAAAAAAAAAAAAAAAAGTAATATATTAAAGTGGTTGAGAGTAAAAGCTGAAGTGTGAGCTCACCCCTCCCCACTTCATATAGAGAATGAAAAAGAGGAGAGTACTTGGCTAATATGGTGAGCATCTTCCAAGGTTTCTACATGATGTTCTCTCTTCCCGTCCTCCGAAGCTCAGTCGTGGCCATGAGACCTGGGGCCTGTCAATTGGAGGTGTGGCCTGGGACTTTGAATCTGGAAGAGTTGAGGCAGAGACTCAGGAAGTGATTGAAAGAGGCCTCTGGAGTCTAGTTGTGGCACCAAATGGTCAGTGGTGGTCATTTCAGAGGTGGCATTGTAAGCAGACTGTGTCCAAGGTATGACCTCAGCTGGGTTCTGTGTGCTGTAGCCTGCCTTGGTTCTGGCTCATTTTTCATCTTAGCTCTCCAGCCTTCCTGTAGACTCTATGAGCTACCCAACATCCTTCTTATAAATTCCTTTTCTGCTTACAGTAGCCATTAGGCTATTTTGCTTGCAAACAAGTACCTAGACTGAGACAAAAATAAGATATACTTAGTACCTACTATGTGCCAACTACTTTACAGATGAGGGAACTAAGACCCAGAGGGTTTAGGTAACATACCAAGGCCACCTAGCTGGTTAGTGGTGATGTTTTGATTTGAAAAACCACTTGCTGTTGAGTCATCTCCAACTCATGGCTACACCATGTGTGTAATATTGGACTTGTGCTCCATAGGGTTTTCAATGGCTGATTTTTTGGAAGTAGATTACCAGGTGTTTCTTCCAAAGTGCCTCTGGGTGGTCCCAAACTTCAAATCTTTTGGTTAGCAGCTGAATGCATTAACTGTTTGCACCACCAACGGGAGTCTCTTTCAGCAAAGAGAACTGAAAGATAAACCTAGAGCTCATAGCCCTCCACATATGCTTTGAACTTGCCTTGTAGGTTGGGCCTTTGGAGGTTCACAGTTGTAACCTGGACACTACATTTTCTTCCCCTAGCTCACCCCTATTCCCACCAACTCCCCACCCCAACTTGGCGATTAGCTCTTTGTAAATAAAATTAAAAATGAAACACCTTCCAGTGCTGAATCATCACTGATCTGGGCCTATGAACCAGACAATTGAGGAGAGGGAGAAAGAGACCAAAACAGCTGAACAACTTGGCTTTGTGTCCTACCTAGCAACTCTGTATTGTTTATGTGTGCTGCTAATTATCCTTGGTTCAGGTCTCCTCAGTTCATGCCTTCAGAAATTCAATGCATATGCCTTGTACTATGTGGACCGAGAAAGAGTATGGTTCATTTGATTTCCATTTCATCCATTGCCTTTATGTCTATTATGCCAACAAGTGGCATCTTCAGCACTCCCTGGCATTGAACGATGAGAAGTCAGATATTACAATCTGCCTTCAGTCCCTCTGGGCCTTCTCTGCAGGAGTAGCTTGCCAAAGAATGGGAAGTACTAGAATAGGTATCTGTGTACACTGTGACAACATCTTCTTTTTCTTAAACCAAGAAGGGTACAAGTCACTCTCCGGACACTTAACTTCTAATAGCTTCACCGGTGACAGACCCACATAAAATCATTTTCTTCCTGACCTCACTCCAGCGTTTCTGCAGAGCACTGGTCTCGCTAGCACTTGGCCATCTCACTTGTTTTCCATCGACTTTTTTAGAAACCAGTTATTGAAGATCCTGGGTAATAAAAGCAGCTTGAAGTTCATTACCCCCTTTCCAGTATTAGATACTGAAGGCCTCAGTCAGCAATGCTGTGCATAAAATATGAAGCAGTGAATTAAATGCAACTTGATGGTACATGTTGTGCCTCAATGAAAACAAAAATTTGGGAACACTATTTGTGAATGTGTTACCTAATAAAGTGTCAGCAAAGGAGCCCATAAAGCTGCCAGAGGGGTTTAACCGTTGCGTAGAACAGGAGAGGAACACAGTTCAGTTGGGCTGAATGAGGAGAGTAAGGTCTACTTGCTTTATCTCAGACCCTGGAGGTTTTTATTTCAAACACATGGAAGAAAGACACTAGGGTTTTGGCACAAAAATGTCTTGTGGTAAAGAAAAAAAAAATCAGCAATATCCAAAAGTACTTAAAAAAAAAAAAAAAACAGATGTGAAGAAATGAAGAGGGAATGACATAGGAGGCTGTGTGTTTTGAGAAGTCCATTTGAAGTGATGGGGAAAGGAAACAGCAACTGGCTTTCCTGATGGCAGCTGATAGACACGAGCAATTGAACAGTTCATACCCTCTCTGTTGTCCCTGTCATGAGATTTGTAGGTCGTTCTCAGCCAGCCACTGGGGCTAAAGGGCCCAGGTCATGACCTGCTGATTTACCCAAGTATGATCAACTCACACAAATTATAGGCGTAAGAGAGTCCTGACAACTTCAATATGATGCGCAATGAGCGCAATTATTTGTGACATGTGAAACCAGTGTGAGACCATAATTCTGTCACTGCGTGACAAAGCATTATTAGCCAGGGCAGGCAGCAGCTTGAACCAAGAGCAGTTGGAGAAGAGGCGGGGAGGAGAGAGGGCTCTGCAGGGGGAAGGCTCAGGATGGGCTTTCTTTCCCAGAGCTGCCAATAGTCACGGCCCCCTTTGTGGAATGTGGAGCTGCTCCAGAGGACAGTTACCCCATTGCCGTTTGGTCCCAGGAAGAATAAAGAAGGGCTTGGTGGGAAGGGCAGAGGGGGAAGCATACCCGTTGGCCTGTGGTTGTGTACAACCAAGGTGTTTTCTTTGAAATTGGAAGTGGTATTTTTCACGAGGAGAACTGGGAGTTTTGTTTAGAGTGGGCTGCATGAGATGAGGGTGGGGTGAAAAGGAAAGGAAAGAGTCTTTCTCTTGCCAGGCAGAAACCTCTGCTCCATCAAGCCTCCATGTCCTATCTGGAATTTGCAGTTGGGCTGGGAAATGAAGAAGGGAACGGATGTCACGTCCCCCAAGGTTTCCCCTGCCCCTAGAGATCTCACTCCCTGTGCTACAGTGGGCTTTGTAGGGTTCAGCTCAAGGGAGGTATGAGTGCACATCTCTCTCTGGTGATGTTTATGGAGCTTTCCACCCAGGTGGTAGGAGAGGAAAGTGGCTGTTCTCAGTGACACATCCCAAGTAAGGCAGGGCTTCCTCAGACTAAGCATGGCAGTGACTTGACAGGTGGGCCACTGGCAAATCTTTCTGTGAGGTGCAAAGCTGGACTGTGGTCAGCCGTGTCCCCTGCAGAGGGTAGCTGCTACATGTGAGCCTGCTTCTTAGCTCCATGACTTCAACCATGGTGTTGACTAGTGGCCATCTGTCTAGTCAACCTCCCTTCATGACAATCATTCATCTAGTCAGTCAATAAATGTCCCCTGAGCATCTACTGTACTCCGACCACTGCCCAAACCACAGAGGAGCCAAGTGAGGCATGCCTTTTCCTGCCCATGAGAACTCTCAGTCAATGAACATTGACAAGATGAAAACAAATAATCACAATACACTATGCAAATAGATAAGGAGAACTGGTTGCACAAATGGTTAAGCGCTTGGCTGCTAACTGAAAGGGTGGCAGTTCGAACCCACCCAGCGGCTTCGCAGGAGAAAGACCTGGCAATCTGCTTCCCTAAAGATTACAGCCAAGAAAACACTATGGGGCAGTTCTACTCTGTCATGTGGAGTCACTATGAGTTGAAAACAACTTGATGGCATCCAGCAATGACAACAACATGTGAATAGATGCAAGCTATAGGAAATATGGGTGTACAGGGGAAGGCCTGGCTGACTTCCTCCTATCATTGAGGTCTCTGCTCAGATACCCCTGCCAAGGAGTCCTCTCTGAACACACCCTCTAAAACCGCCACTCTGCCCCTCAGTCTCCGTCTTCCTCCCTTGCTTCACTTTCTTCACACAGTAATCAGTACTTGACATTATGTTAGATATTTTGATTCTTTATTGCTTTCCCTTTTACCATGTAAGCTCTAAGAGGGCAGAGACTTTGTCTTGCTCTCCTTAGTATCCCAAGTGCTTCAAACAGGTTGGGCGCAAAGTAGTTGCCCAATAAACAGTTGCTGAATGCATGAATGTCATGTACTTTTCTAGGTGCTCTTGCTTTTAGCATAAACATTGTTGCTTGATCCCCCCAACAACCTCAAGAAATAAGTATGTATTATCAGTTTTCTATTGCTGCATGACAAATCATCCCAGCACTTCGTGGCTTAAAGACAAATTATTAAATAATTAAAATAATTATTTCTCACAATTCTGTGGTTTGGCTATAGTTCAGCTAAGCAGGTTTTTCTGCTCATCTTGCTTAGAGTTTTTAATGAGGCTGCATTTAGCTGGGAAAGGAAACAGATGCCTGTTGAGGTAAGGGGAGGCCTGGTGGTGCAGTGGTTAAGAGCTTGGCTGCTAACCTAAAGGTCGGCAGTTCAAATCTACCAGCTGCTCCTGGAAACCCTATGGCGCAGTTCTCCTTTGTCCTATAGGGTCACTATGAGTCGAAATCCACTCAATGGCAATGAGTTTGTTTGTCTGTTTTCTTTATTGAGGAAAGGAGTGGCATGTGCATACAGGGATGGGGGAGTTGTTGGCAGCCCTATTTAGAGACTATCTCCTACAATATTTTTAGCCTTGTTTTATAGCTGAGAAAACTGAGACTGAGAGGGATAAAGACATGTGTCCAAGAGCACGGAGGAAGAAGGTGGCAGAACCGTGATGCCAGCCCAGAACCATCAAACTCCAAGGCCAATGTTTTCTGCTTACTAGTGACTCTCCTCAGGACCCCCTCCTGAATCTCCCGTAGTAGAGCTGATATCTTCCACAGCTTTCCCTCTGCTTTTTACTTTCACGGTAGAGGCCAGCGTTGGGAGTGAGAGAATAGAAAACCATAGACCTGGAATTTCACCCTGACGCCACCGTTCATGAACTGTCCAACCTTGAGCACATTTCTGCACCGTTCTGTCTCTTCCTCAGCTGTGAAATGGGATAGTGATGGTACCTACTTCATGGGGTTGTTGAGAAATTTTAATGAGACTCTACATACAAAGCACTCAGCACAATGCACCTGGCACACAATAATCCTTCAAAGTGTGACAGATACTTTCAAGGTGCCAACTAAGTCTCCAGCTTAGTTTCATAAATGAATTTAAAATGTAAGAATTCCCAGATCATTAAAAGCACACCCATCTTTAATATTAACGCAAAGATATGTTCTGTAATCAGTAAGAATGCTTTTCGGGACTGGCTTGTTCTACAATATGCTCATCACAGCTCCTGCTTGCGAGAATCCGACCAGGCATCATGACTTCCTGTTCCTATAGGGAACTTTTCGTCAACAAAAGGGGTGAACATACATGTATGCAGTTCTGAAGCCAGGATTTAAGATAGGCATACGACTAAGTTACCACCATACAGCCAAGGCAGAAAAAACAAAAAGAAACAAACAAACTTCCCTTGAGGGCCCTTGTGTTTCATCCTTGATGCACTGGATTTGTCAGAGCTCCTGGTTGTGAGAGGTGACACTCCAACACTGATTCTAGCAGTTTGATAAAAAGGGGGATTTACGAGCAGACCTGGCTGGGCTCAGGGGCTCATACAGCAATGTCAGAAATCACTCTCTCCCCATCGCTCAGCTTTACTTCTTCTGCTTCCTCCTTTTCCTCTTCTGCAGTCACTCTTCACAACAAGAGCAGTCATCTATTTCCTCTTCTCGAAACTGGGCTGGCCTTGGGACTTGCTTGGGCTAATAGGATGTGGAGGGAATGATGCTCTGGGACTTCTGAGCCCAGACCTTAAGCGTCTGCTTCCTTTTCCTTGGAGCCCAGACCCCATGGTGTAAGGAAGTGCTGGCTAGACTAGCAAAGCAACGATGAGCCTGGGCAACCTCAGACTTGCTTGTAGTTCCACGACTCAAAGGGTGGACCCTTTCTTCTCCTGTTTCAGATAAAACAATTCCTAAGAAGGATGATAACTGGCTCAGGTTGAGCCACATGTGTGACTTGACCAATCACTGAGACCCGGAGAGTGGGCTCAGATAATTGGCTGGCCTGTGTCAGGGCCTCGGTGGTACAGGGGTAAGAATTCTGTGTTCACTTGTCCTGTGTGGATGAGGGAGGAACAGTTCTGCAGAGGAAGTCGGGTATCTTTAGCAGCTCTCCTGAAGGACATAACTAAGTTCTACTGAGAATTTACCAAACTTTCTAGAAAAAACACTTCTGTCAACATGAGTGCAGCCCCTGTGGTTGCTCCCGCGTGGTTTGAGTTGGGGGGCCCTTCCTGTTGATTAGTCCTTTGTGCCCTACGTGCTGTGTTTATTTGTGGATATTTATTTTCCTACCAGTAAGGAAATTCTCAAAATAAGCCTATGACCGTCCACCAAAATCCCAGCTTCTAATTTAACATCCAAACGTCACAACATTTATTTTGCAGCCCCTGGACTAACCAACGTGCCCTTAGTAGTCAAAATTAGTGAAAAAAAGTATATACATTGCATTTCTTTCATTTGTTCCCAAATGTTTCCATTGTATACAAAAATGAGACAGTGTTCCTTTTGGGGAGAAGAAGTTTCTACTTTGGGTTCAAACCAAACAAAATAATATTTAAAGAAACATTAAATAAATTATTTTTCATGTTGGTCAACGTTTTGGGGGAATATAGCTTAGATAAACACATTTTTAAGGTCAGCTACTCTAAGGGCTGGGTTTATAAAAACAACCTCTAAGGAGCTTTAATAAATCTTTTAAAAAGAAAAAAAAATCCAGCACTTGTTTTCATTACTGAATCGTTTGCTATTGCTGAATAATGGTCATTCAAGAGGTAAGCTTAACCAGGAGGCCCCAATAGCCACGCTAGGAACCTCACATATTATGAAAAATATCTGTTGATTGCAAGCACTGTTGACTATACTTGGATTTCGGTTAAAGCAGTCCATCCTTCGGTTGCATTTTAAATCAGATAAATGGACAGAGCTGGATGATTTGGGTCATAAAATTGTCAAATGAAGATAAATTCATTCTTACTCAATGGGAGACTTCAGAGTAGAATTAGAATAGATGTAAGTAAAAAATAATGTGTTTCTATTTCCTCAAAATAAACAGGATTACCAGATTCATCAAGTGCATTTAATTCACCTCATGGGCCGTCCATCTTTTCAAATTGCAGCCAAAGGCATCTTGTGGACCCATCTCTATTGCTAAATGGAATTTCTCAGCTAAAGAGAGGTATGGGGAGGGGAGAAAAGGAAGTTTGGGTAATAAGAAATGGAAATGGAAGAAGAGAGAATCAAGAGCAGCTGGAGTAAGAGAGCAGCTAAAGGGAGTCCAGTGAGGAAGGGAGGGCAATGGGAGGAGAGAAGGAGGAGCAGAAAGAAGAAATGGAGAAAATCCATCTTTGCAGGTGCTGGAGGGAGATGAGCTTTGCGACATTGCTCACTGAGACTCTGGTTTTATTCTTGGTATGTATTGTTGTCACTGTTGTTGGCTGCTGTTGAGTGGGTCTCCGACTCTTGGTGACACCATGCACACTGGGATTGGATCATTGTGATCCATAGAGTTTTCATTGGCCGAATTCAGCAGTAGATCAACAGGCCTGTCTTTCTAGTCTATCTTAGTCTGGAAGCTCCTTTGAAAGCTGCTCAGCAGCATAGCAACACGCAAGACTTCACTGACAAATGGTGGTGGCTGCACACGGAGTTTATTGACTGAGAATCAAACCTAGGTCTCCGGGTTCATGGAATGCAAGAATTCTACCACAGAACCACCGCTGCCCCCTCATTCTTGGTATGAATTATAGTTCGTCTGACACTTGAAGGGCTCCCATAACTAAGTACTTATCTCTGCAAAGGGGCAACGTTCCTGGATGAGGCCCTGATTCCCCCTTGGCTCTTGAAAGGAGAGCTGGACTGCAAAAGGAGCCTGGAAGTTCTGAGCCTTGTCTCTTCTGAGGGTGGAACTTGCAGCAGAATTTCATGTGCTTCCAAAAAGAAGATACTTTCTGTTTGTAAGTGGGAAGGAATGTCACTAAGGAGTTGAAGGAGCTGAGGTTATATTACCATAAAGTGCCTCAGGGCTTGAAAGTTCAGGGGAAGAGAGTCTGACTAACCACATCTGGGGCTTGAGGTTTTATTGAACTGGTAATGAAAATAATCTTTGCAAAATATTTTGAAAATATTTGATAAACACAGACTGAGGCTGCCGCCTATATACATAAGTTTGGAAAGGGAAAAAAAAAAAAAAAGCTTTGCATTCAGAGTAGCAACCTGTTAGCCACCAGCTAGTACTTGGGTCAGGCGCAGGGCAGGATGGTTAGAAATAAGGACTTCAGAATCTTACAGAACTGAGTCCACATCCCAGCTCTTCTGCACATTAGCGGTATGACCTTGGGCATGTTACTTTGCTTCTCTCAGCCTCAGCAACTTCATCTATAAAATGGGAATGAGTGCTTCTTCACAGGGTTGCCATAAGGACTGAAGACCACAAACCAAACCCCTTGCCGTTGAGTCAATTCCAATTTATGGCAACACCATGTGTTAGAGAGTAGAACTGCTTCACAAGGGTTTTTTTTTTCCCCTGTAACCTTAATGAAAGCAGATTGCCAGGCTTTTCTTCCATGGTACTGCTGGGTGAGTTCAAACAGCCAACCTTTAGGTTAGTAGTTGAGTGCAAACCGCAAGGTAAGTTGTATGGAAATGATATTGTGATAGATTGTAAAATGGCCACAGAGTCTTCCTCTCTCTACATGCGCTCCCTGGTGATGTTGCAGATACCCCACTAAGAGACAGTCTATTCCTCTGTGCCTTGAATCTTGGTTAGCCATGCGACTTGGGACATTAGCAAATGTGAAACAAGGAGAGACTTGAAAATTGCTTGCCCATTGAAGCGTTCTCTCTCTTGCTGTGCTTGGAACCCTGAGACTGGTATTCAAATGAACCTGAGCTAGCCTGTTGGAGAATGAGAGGCCACATGGAGGAGAACCAAGGTACCCTGGCTAACAGCCTGTTAAATGCCAGACATATGAGAGAGGCCATTCTACATCATCCAGCCACAGCCTACCAATTAGCTGATTACAGATGCAATAGAGTGACCAGCAGCAGAGATCAACCAAGTCAGCTCAGATCAGAAGAACACCCAGCCAACCCATAGAATTGTGTGCTAAATAAGAGGTCATTGTGTTAAGCTACTAACTTTTGGGGTGGTTTGTTATACAGCAAAAGTTGATTGATACAGGTAGTATCCACCCTATTACTACCCTTGTTGGATTGGACAGACCAGTCATTTAAATAGAATTTTACACTAGTTTTTGTTCAAGCTGATTTTTTTCTGTAGAGACAGCATAGGGGGTAGCAATCCTTCTGGTAGCTATTTTGTACAGTCACGTGCTTTAAGATAAATTGCAGAAGACAAGAAGATTGAAGACATCAATAGAAATTTTTCTTAAAATATCTTAAAGCCTTTCCTTCCATCATATTCTAAAAGTTTGGCATCAACATTCCCAAAGTCAGAAGTATGTGCAGAGTGAATACCAAACACTGAAGCCCTCTGAGTCTCAGTTGTAAGATTTGTTGAAACAGAAAACAGCTCTTAAACATGTCCTGAAGTCTTTAACCCAGGGAACCAACTGGAACTAAAGGGAATGAAACAGAACTAAAAAGGATGAAACTGGGTAAGAGGAAGATCAGTGACTTGGAACCCATCCATAATCTCTAGCGGGAGTGACAAGCTTTGCCAACTACCCAATTGTAAAGGAGATGAAAGAGTTTATGGACCAAAGCAAAATGAAGAAATATGCAGATAATTGAGGCCAACTGAGCACTCTCACCTGAATTAACTAGAGGATTGTAGCTAAAGTGTATCTAATGGCTTGTATTCTCTGGACAGCTGTCTCATTCTTCTACTCTTCTTGGACTATGTGTGTCCTTCTGCATCCCAACTCCTTTTTTACTGCTTACATTCTCTATCCAGGTTGTGGTTCTCAGAGGTTTTGGGGGTAAGATGCTTGGGTAAGTTCTGAAAGCAAGCTTTTGGCCTGAAGAATACAAAGCACTTACTCACTTAACAAATGCTTATTAGTCAATTATTAAGTGCTAGAGACTGTGCTAAGCACAGGGGATGCAACAGTAACCAAAAGGGGCAAGATAGCTACCTTTACAGCTGAAGTCAAGGGAGGGGGGAAGTCACAACCAAGTGGTTATGATATCATCTGAGAAGTGCTGGGATTGAGGAAGTAGGGGGTGTCATTGGAGAACATAGGATGAACACCGAACTCAGACTTGGGTCGAGTGGTCAGGAAGCACATCACAGAGGAAGTACTACCTAAGATGAGAGCCAAAGAGCAAATGTTAGCTAATGGTATAGGAAGAGGTACAGGAAAGAGTGTTACAGGCTGAGAAAATAGTATTACATAGCCTAGTCTGAGAGAATATTGGGGAACTGAATTATCCAGCACAGCCAAATGATTTAAGTTATCACCAGGTTGTCAGTGGATCCTCAGTACCCCTGGGTGGAATGATGGTGAAGATCGAAACCACAGCCAGAGAATGGGCATCACCTGCCTTCCGGTTCTACTGCAGTTGTTGTTGCCAGTTGCATCAAGCCATTTCCGACTCTTGGAGACCATACGTACAACGGAGCAAAGCATTGCCGGTCCTGAACCATCTTTAAGATTCAGAAGGATGAGGAAGGCTTATCTTTCTTCAGGGTTCTGTTTGAGTGATCAGCTCCTACTTACTAGCAGTAGTAGATTGAATAGTGTCCCACAAAGATTCACGGGCACTCAGAACCTCAGAATGTGCCCTTATTTGGAAATAAGGTCTTTGCAGATGTAATTAAGGTAACGATCGGATAAAACCATGCTGGGCTAGGATGGGCTCTGAATCCAATGATCCAAAAAAAAAAAAAAAGAAAAAACACCAAACCCATTGCCATCAAGTCAATTCCAACCCATAGTGACCCTATAGGACAGAGCAGAACTGCTCCGTAGGGCTTCCAAGGAGTGCCTGGTGGATTCAAACTGCTGACCTTTTGGTTAGCAGCCATAGCTCTTAACCACTATGACACCAGGGTTTCCAATGATAGTGTCGTTATAAGAGACAGAGAAGGACACACACAGACACAGGAAAGACAGCACATGAAGACAGAAGCAGAGAGTGGAGCGATGCTGTCACAAGCCGAGGAATGTCAGGAGCCACCGGAAGCTGGAAGAGCAAGGAAGGATTCTCCCCGCGGGCCTTTGAAAGGAATACGGTCCTGTTGACCTTGATTTAGGACTTCTAGCCTCCAAAACTGTGAGAGAATAAATTTCTGTTGTTTTAAGCTACCATGTTTGTGGTAATTTGTGATGGCAACAAAAGGAAACCAATACACTAGCCCATTCAGAATTGTTACCACATGGCCCCTGTTTGTGTGACTCAGGGTTTACTGAGACTAACAAAACAAGTCAATTCAGGTCTTTCCTTCTGTGTGTCAAATAGGAATAATAATACTTATCCTGCAAAGTTTTTAAAGGCTGAAATGTGGTAGTATCTGGAAAGTACTGGACACATATTAAACCTCATTAAATGGTGAGTATTAAGTGGAGAAGCATTTCCTGTTCGTCTATATTTAATATATCCATGGGCTATTGTCACACATGATCTTCCAGTTGAACCTTTTGGATGAGTTAAATCTCAGGCAAAGCGAATCTGACTTTTTTTTTTCACACAACCAGTAAAAGACTTAGAATGAGAACAAAGGTATGTGGGGGAGATGAGGAAGCAACAGATAAACGAGATGTGGGGCTGGTGGGTACCAGCATAAAAGAGGACCCCTAGACATCCTCTGTTTTGATTTTCTCTTGCAAATAAACTTTGCAGTTTTTGTACTGCCTCAGAGTAACTGATATTCATTGAACGTTCACTTGGCGTCAGGCACTGTCCTAAGCATTTTATGCGTTTCATTTATTTTTTAAACAACCTGATGAGGTAGGTACTATTTTTAGCCCTGTTTTAAAGTTGAGGAAACTCGGCTCAGAGAGACAAAGGGACTTGACAAAGCTGACATAGTTAATGAGCGGTGGGGATGGGATTTGAGCCCAGGCCATGTAATTCCAGAAAAGGTAGGCTCCCTGAACCACAACACTGTACCAGATCTGTGAAGTATGGGCCACAATGTCCACAACTGATTTCATGGACATGTGATGGGCTTGGCATGCCACATCAGTACATTGTGAGGGTGTGTAGCCCCTACACCCCTTGACGCTACATTTATGAGACCACCCAGTCTGAGCAGACTCACCTTGGGTTTTCTTCCTATCTGCTGAAAAGTAAAAGAAGTTTCTCCTTTTGACCATGGCTCTTCCTCACATCGTCCTTTGCTGTCATGTAAAAGCAAGAAAAAGAAATTCATTGCAGCCGTGGGGAAGTTAGTTATCCACCCCTGCCTCCCTCCTGCAGGCCCCTTGTAAAAGTCATGGAGCTGCCCACAGCACAGAGCAGAAAGGGCTCCATGTTCCGCCCATCGCCACGTACAGTTTTCCTTCCTGCCCTGCTCCCCTGCAGGCCATGCTGACTACCTACTCTCTGCCTGCCTGGTCCCTGCCTGATGGGCAGCTCAGACTGGCCCACAGATTCCCATCTGGCTCCCTCCAGAGGTGCTGCCTCTCCTGCGGTTCTCCAGGATCCATCTCCCTTCATGTAGACCGGGCCTGGCCAGCCCATGTCCTCCCAGCCTCCCAGAGCACGTACTTTATCCAGGGTCTCGGAGCCCCTGGATTCCACCTGCCTTATATAGGACAGTGTTCAGACTGATAGCTCTATCTGAGCAAGATATGAGCAGACCCAGAGGGCTGGAGCTGCTCATGACATGCCCTCCTCTTTTACAAAGCAACAAAATTAATTATTCTTTCACTTCTCAGGCCAAGGCATCTTTCCTCCCGTGTTTACTTTTAAATTAAATGTATTTAGGGCCTAATTAAAGTCCCTGGGTGGCTCAAATAGTTTTTGCTTGGCTAATAAGTGGAAGGTTAGCAGATCAAACCCACCCAGCGGTGTGGCAGAAGAAAGCCCTGACAATCTACTTCCATAAGATTACAGCCGCTGAAAACCCTATGAAGCACAACTCTACTCAGAAACAAACGTGGTCGCCATGAGTCAGAATCAACTGTACGGCAACGGGTTGGTTGTTGGTAGGGTCTAGTTATTTGTCTTTGCCCACTCTAACTTCCCTTCACAAAACCTGCTTTATAACTGCTACAACCAGAAAGGTTGGCTGGAGTTGGGGGTGAGCAAGATTTTACCATTTGGAAAGAGTGCCAACATGTTTAGAAAGCCCTGAGAGAGAACAACTGTTTCTACGCAGGACATTCAAATCTATGCCAGGCAAGTAGAATCAAAATCATGGAAATAGTGGAAAAATGGAGAGGAGAGTGAGCTAAAACCAGGGAGACTGCAATTAACATTCAAATGAAGTCCCAAAAGAAACCTCAGGGAAATACTTGGCATCTGGTAGATTGCAAACTCAAGGATTAAAATCTCCAAGTCAGGAGACCAATTTTTGGTTTTCCAACAAGTACCTCCAGGGGCCATAATTTCCAGGGAAAGGTAGCTCCTAACACTGAATGTAGTATTAACATAGCAGGCGGCCTGCCCAAGCTTATTTTTTTTTCATTTGCATTATTGGTTTGAAAACTCTTCTGGGTCCCTGATCCATATCATGTTGGCACATGTCCCTGCAGAAACTGAAATGCTGAGCCAGCATTTGACTCTGCCTGTTTTACTTGACTTGGGAGAGGCCCAAGGAAATCTAGCCTGCAACAGGAAGAGTGATAAAACTCTCAGCCCTGCTCCTCAAAAGACCGTGCCCCCGGGGGGACATGTGGAAGGCTGGATACTTTTCAGTTGAAACCCAAGAATGAGATGCTGAACATCATTAGTTATGCAAAAGCAATATATATATATACATATGTATATATACACATATATACGTATATATATATATATTTTTTTTTTTTGCAAGAGAATTTCAGGGAGGGGTTAGTTATACTCACACACCAATTTGGGTTATTGCTAATGGGGTGCCTCTAATGGTGATAGCGATCTCTCTTATTTGTATAATGTCTGTTTTTTCAACCGCATTTACAACTGTGACTTCTTTTTATCCTCACCAGGTGGTAAATTAGGCAAGTGATCTTGCATGCCTATTGTACACAGGAGGAAACAGACTTGCCCTAAGCCACAGGACTAGAGGATGGAATACAAAAATAAGTCTCTGAACTCTGTGACCTTTACTTCTGTGCTCAATTCTATACTCAATTTCTTACTCTGAAATCTGTCTCTTACTCTGAATATCCTGTACTGGGAAAGAAAAAGCCACGTGTGTGATTTCACTATGAAAGATCCCAACTAGTGTAAGCTATTCAAGTCTATCGCCCCCAGCAAGCCTGGAAACATACAAGAAAAGCCTCCCTTCCAGCCTCCACTCCAGCCCAGAAGGGGGTCTCAGAGTCCCCTACAATGCAGCCGTCTTGCACTCCTTCGAAATAAGGCATGGGCAAGCGGTGGCCACCGGCCTCCTAAAGTCCTCTGGTCAGACCTAACCTCCAGCCCATTCCATTCAGCAGGGGACGTTGGGTTATTTGGTTTCTGGTTGCCTATAGCGCCTTGAGTTTCTTATGGGGAACTACCTTCCCTTCTCCCCACCTCTCCCCCACCACCTCACCCCAAAACAGAGTCCTTGGGTGATACAAACGGTTAACTCAATCAGCTGCTACCCAAAAGGGAGGGTATGGAAGGCTTTCTGGATGGTTGGAATGGCCTGAATAAAGGTATGGAGGTGGAAAAGCAGCAAGTTGCGTTTGGAGTACAATGTATGTACAGAAAAGGAGTGGGAGATCAAGCTTATGGAACAGATTGGCATCAGACTTTGTAAGGTCTGGAGTGGAATGCCAAGGCCTTTGGAAAGCAGGACACAGAGATACTGAACACCTTCACAGTCAGCCCTACCCCACTCCTGTCTTCCCTCTAGACCTTCCCAGCACATTTTCCTTCTTGGCTCTAAAAACCAGTTTGGAGCACCATGGATGGCCATTACATTTCTAGCAGAAAGAATGAACTAGACCTTTGAATTGCCATGATGGGAGGTCAGAACAAGCCTCGCAATTACTGCTAAATATGGTTACCACTGAAGATGGAGTCACTGGGTGGTACAAAGGGTTAACAAGTTCGTCTGCTAACTGAAAGATTGGTGGTTCAAGTTCACCTAGAGTCGCCTCAGAAGCCTGGTGATCTAACGTGATCTATTGAAAAATCAACCACTGAGAACTCCATGGAGCACAGTTCTACTCTGACATGCATGGGTCACCATGAGTTGCAATTTACTCAATGGCAAGTGGTTGGTTGGTTGATGTTGGGCGGAGGGGAACTCTGACATATTCTCTGAAATTCTATATCTCTGTGATTGCTGATGATACAAGGAAAAGAAAGTCCTTTTTTTTTTTTTTTACTTGTATAAGAAACAGAAATGCATTCAAACTAGCTCAAGGGGATGAGGGAAGGTAATTTGAAAGTTACAGAGCCCTTGTGGGAACCTAGAAAAAGTCAAACTATTAAAGTAGGAAAGAAACCAAGGCACCTCTCAAAGCTTCTGTCTTATCTCTCTCTTTCTCTCTCATCTTCTCTGTGCATCTGTTCTGTTCTCCTCTTTAGTCACGACTAGCTTTGACTTGCTTGTAAGCCCATGTCACCATGCTGTTGGTGCCCTGCACAGATGCCCTCAGCACTTGTTACTCCTGGGCTCAACAGTTCATGTTTTAAATGTCAGCACCTGTGACTTTTTGCTGAGGGCTTTCTTACAGGGCAGGCCAGAAGTGCTAGGGAATTTATGCCCCTGGGAGTAATCCTCAACCAATTACTGACAGGAGCTGGAGGATAAATACCCTAGCTCCTTTACCCTCTGGCCAAGATAACTCTGAGGCACATGTTCTACCCTGATTCCCAGAGTTCCCCAGCAAGATGAAATTCCAGTTGCCTACCCTGGAAATGTTCTTGTTTGACTTTTTCCCTTTCTTATTTCACTTCCCCACTCTCTAACCACTACCAGTGTTTCCTGGCCCACCTCCCAAATAAACTCAAGTTCTTGTTCACCTCTGGGAGAATACACTAAGACAGTCTATAGTGGTCCTAGCCCAGCATTTACACAACTATGCAGCATCCATAGGTCACTAGCAGCTTTGTTCTGACTCATTTTGTTCAAATTCCCTAGAGGGAGATTGGCTAAGCTCATCTTTCTAAGTCATGCTGCCTTCAGAGGTGGCCAGTATGCCATGTATGGCTACCCTGTATCAGATAACCACCCTAGTCCAATGATCTCTAGCCAATAGGGATGAGTCATGAAGGTGGCTGCTCAGTCAGCAGAACTGTGGGCAGGAAGCACCTCAAGACTCAGCTGGGGCTGTTCGCCTTTCAAGCAACCAGCACACAGGTGGCTGCATTTGGAAAAATCCACAGGAAAGGCTGTTTAGTGGACATCAAATAATTATTTTCAAACAATATTTTGCTAGGTTAAATGCAAAAGAATCAGGAACATATGGATTAAATTTCCACTGAAATCCACGCTTGGGTTTGAAAATTAACAGGACATGTGCTTAGTAAGGGATTTTTCCTCCCTTTCTTCTTGCCAAGCCAGATTATTTGGAAAATAACTCAGGAATTTTTCACAGCTCAGGCGCCCTCACTCCTACTCCCCCCACTGCTTTGCTTTAGCTTTGCCCTCACACAAAGTTAATTAATAAAAGCAACATTTATCGAGGATGACATGTCTGCGTACGTGTCATATGGCGTTGGGGGTAGGGGTGGTAGTCTGCAAGGCAGGTCCATTTCAGGGGAACAGGAGGTCATCAGTGCCACGATGACTAAAAACTAATTGCACACGTATCATGTGTTAGGCATCCTGTGCTAAGCATTTAACATCATCATTTAGCCCCTGAGAGCCCCCACAAGCTATGTGTTATCACCATTTCTCATTGACAGATTTGAAGTTGAGATTTAGGGTTAGAGATAAATTTCCCAGGAGTAAGGAGCCCTGGTGGCACAGTGGTTAAGGGATTGGCTGCTAACCAAAAGGTTGGTGCTTTGAACCCACCAGCTGCTCTGCAGGAGAAAGGTGTGGCAGTCTACTTCTGTAAAGGTTACAGCCTTGGAAACCTTATGGGGCAGTTCTACTCTGTCCTATAGGATTGATATGAGTGGGAATTGACTCGATAGCAACGGGTTTGGTTGTTGATTTGGATTTAAACAGCTAGAAGTAGTAGAGCTAATGTTTGAACTGTCTCCTATCTTCAGAAACCACTGATGGATCCTGCCCCTTCTGTGAGTGGGACTCATACAACATCCAAGTTCGAAGAGGGTTCTAATACCACTTTTTTATTTTACAAAAGAGGAACGTGAGACTCAGAGAGGGGAAGGAGGTGAGATGATTATACTTTGGGAGCTTGGTTTCAATGGACAAGTTAATAAACAGAAGAATTCATCTGGTGGCTTCTCCACATGTTCAATGTTTGAAAGATGCAAAGGAGGAATCCCTAGTTATGGCTATAACATCTAGTACTTGAGTTTCAATCTCTCATTCTTTGGATGGGAATTATTTTGATCCGAGACACAGGATGCAATCTGTTTATCACCAAGCTAGTAGTGGTACTAGAGGTCTGACTACCTGAGTTAAACAGATAACTTTATATCCAGGAATGATCTGAGGGTCACTAGATGGCTCACCTGCTCCAAAATGTCTCTCCCAACTCCTGCCTCACTTTCTGTTATTGCCAATAAGTGTCCCTTCTTTGTGGTGCTATGGTACTGTGTGGTGTCTCCAGATGGTCCAAGATCTAATGAAAAAGTATTGCAAGGGAAGGGGAACAGTTTAAACTCTTAAGGCAAATCAGCATGATGGGTTTACTAGTCTCAGAGATCACAGTACTGAGGAGAGGGTTGTGCTTTTGACTTTGATCAGGACAAGAAGGAGACCATCAAGCTCACTGCTCTCACATGCTAGACCCATAGCCGCACAGAGACATTGTTGTACTCCCCGGTTGCACGAATGAGAAACCCGCTCACACTAGCTTAACCCCAGAATAGAGGACTTTTGTAAGGACAATCCAAGGGAAGGAAATGCAGCTGAGTCCCAAGAGGGCAGAACCCAGAAATGGAAAGGCATCAGATACCACGGCAGCTGATCGCTCAGAGTTTCCCTGATGCAGGTTTGCGTGGCTTCTTGTCCTTGCTTCTCTCTGGGACTCTGCAGAACAGCACTCTGTTTCTAGACACACTTGGCAGATGCTCACTGTAAGCCTCCAAGAGACTAATGACAATTCTTTTTGTTGTTGTTGTTAGGTGCTGTTGAGTCAATTCTGGCTCATAGTGAACCCATGCACAACAGAACAAAGCACTGCTCGGTCCTGCCCCATCCTCACAATAGTAGATATGTTTGAGCCCGTTGTTGCAGCCACTGTGTCAGTCCATCTCATTGAGTGTCTTCCTCTTTTCTACTGACCCTCTACTTTACCAAACAAGACATCCTTCTCCAGGGACTTGTCCCTCCTGATAACATGTCCAAAGTAAGTGAGATGAAATCTCACCATCCTTGCTTCTAAGGAGCATTCTGGCTGTACTTCTTCCAAGACAGATGTGTTTATTCTTCTGGCAGTCCATGGTATATTCAATATTCTTTGCCTACACCGTAATTCAAAGGCATCAATTCTTTGGTCTTCCTTATTCATTGTCCAGCTTTCACTTGCATATAAGGTGGTTGAAAATACCATGGCTTGGGTCAGGTTCACCTTCGTCCTCCAGGTGATATCTTTGCTTTAAAGAGGTCTTTTGCAGCAGACTTGCCCATTGCAATAGGTCATTTGATTTCCTGACTGCTTCTTCCGTGGGCATTGATTGTGGATCCAAGTAAAATGAAATCCTTGACAATTTCAATATTTTCTCTGTTTATCATGATGTTGCTTATTGGTCTAGGTTGTTTTCTTTATTTTGAGGTATAATCCATACCAAAGTTTGTAGTCTTAGATCTTCATCAGTAAGTGCTTCAAGTCCTCTTCACTATCAGCAAATAAGGTTGTATCATCTGCATATTGTAGGTTGTTAATGAGTCTTCCCCCAATCCTGATACTGAATTTCTCTTCATATAGTCCAATTTCTGGAATTATCTGTTCAGCATACAGATTGAATAAGTATGGTGAAAGGATACAACCCTGACGCACACCTTTTCTGATTTGAAACCAGTTATGACAATTACTGTATCCTAATTCCAAATTCCTGGGATAGAAAATACAATTGAACCAGCTTGAGTTTTCTGTAAACTCTTGGCCCAATTCATTGCAGTCCAGTAGCCTGGATCCCTATTTTGACTACAACTATTATCAGTCAGCTCCTGTGGATGTATGGGAGTTCTTAGAGGAGAGGTGTGACCTGAACAGAAACTCCTAACGTGATGATACCTTGGAGAATGTTGCAGAGACTGCCAGTTGTTCTTCAATATACCCTTTCCTTTTCTTCCAGAACAATAGACTTTTAGCTGGTCACAAGGCCTCCCAAAATAGACTGTATTTCCCAGCTTCCCTTGCAGTTAGGCAAGGCCAAGTGATTTAGTTCTGGTAAATGGAATATAAATAGAAGTGGTATGTACAACTTCCAGAGAAGGATCCTTATAGACAGTGGCCATACCGTCTCCCTTTTCTGGAATGTGAACACGATGTTTAGAGATGAAGCAGCCATCCCAAACCACACAATGGAAACCGTCCAAGATGACGGCAGAACAAAACTAATGAAAGAGTCCGAGGTCCTGATGATGTGGCCCGCTGTTCCAGCCCTACACTGCAGACTCCCACGCGACAGGGAAATGAACATCTGGTTTTTAAAAAAAAAAATCCAGTTGCCATTGAGTTGATTCTGACTCATGGCAACCCATGTGTGTTCCATAGGGTTTTCAATGGCTGATTTTTCAAAATATATTGCCAGGCCTTGCTTACAAGGTGCCTCTGGTGGACTCCAACTGCCAACCTTTTGATTAGCAGCTGAACGTTTAACTGTTTGCACTACCCAGGATTATTGTGATTTTGGGTTTTCTATCATCCTTAGCCAAACCTAGTCCTTACACTAGAGGGCATAACAAGAAGCAAACCTGAGAATACACTCCTTTTGCCCATTTTATGGTTAACACACACACACACACACACACACACACAAACACTAGACACCATAGAGCTAGGGTGGAGGGAACTTTTAATTGACCTGTGAGGTCCCTAAACTACATCTTCTTTCTCACTTCTGCAGCAAAGCTTCTGAATTTTCCTCCCTGTGGGTATTTGAAATTCACTGAGGAATTATTTGGGGGAGATATTCAAGATTTCTAGGGGGATTTCCTGCTAATGAACAGATTCTTTCTCCTCCTAATGATAGTAGAGCTTCTGGAGAGCACCAAGCCCCTTTGTTCTTTGGTCTCAAGGAGGAAAATTGTTACTTCTTCCCTCTGAAGAAGCTTCTCATACAATGGGTGAAACATCAAGAATAATTAGGCCAAATAGCAATGCAGGTCCCAATAGAAATAATGCATCCATTATTTCATTTTATCCTCGTCGTCGAGCCTTTCTGCCTGATTTAAGTTGGTGTAAAGATAGCTGTGGGTATTCCCTGCTCGAGAACTCTAATCATGCTCTTTATTGAAAATTTACCATTTCTTGTTTGATTCTTCCCCTCTTGATCCGTTGTTTCACAATTAAAAAGTTCTGCTGGTATTTTGATCTTATATCAAATCTCTGTGGTTTTGCAGATGCTTTGCTGCCCGGCTTCCCTTATGTCTTGGGGAGGCATCTGAGCGTGGGGTTGAAAGGCTAATGCGTTGTGGTAACTCGGTGCTTTTAGCAGTGTTAATGAAGGAGGGACTCCGTAGAGAGTCACCCAGTTTGAGTGACTTAACAAAGCCACTCTGACACCCAAGACAGAGGGTAGGCCTGAGGAGAACGTAGGCCAGTGTGTCTCCCACATGCCAGCGGTTAGGGTGGGATGAAGATTGTGGGGATATGGCTAACAGTTGGCCTTCAGCAAACATTTGCTGGTGGGTTGAATAAAGTACATGAGTTTTTTGTTTTTTTTTTTTAATGTGAAAGCTTTTTTTTTCTAATATTTAATTTTATTTTTGGTGACAGTATACACAACAAAACCCACTCCCATTCCATAGTTTCTAAACATAATGATCAGTGACATTGGTTACATTCTCCACATTGTCAACATTCTCATTATTTCTGTTCTAGTTGTTTCACTTCTATTTACTTAAACTCCCTACCCTCCCAACCTTCTCAACTACACTTTAAAATAGCTGTTGACTCTTTTGCCTTATAGAAATTTTTTTTAACACAATACTTATAGGTGACAATCTTTATTCTTTGAGCTAAACAGTTACTTAGTTTAAAGGTGACTTCAGGGAGTAGTTTCATTCAAGGTTGGAAGAGAAACTCAGGGCCATAGTCTCGGGGACTCCTCCAATCTCAATAGATTTAGTGATCTGGATTCTTTAAAAATTTGAAGTTCTGTTCCACATTTTTATCTCTTTTTATCAGGCTTCATCTATTGTGTTCCTAATCAGAATATTCAGTAGTGGTAGCTGGGCACCATCTACTTCCGGTCTCAAGATGGATGAAGCAGTGTGGTTCGAGTACCTGAAATTTTTAAGATAGAAATTTCCTATCATTAAAGTTGGAGTCCCTGGATGGTGCAAACAATTAATTTACTCAACTGCTAACCTAAAGGTTGGAGATACTAGTCCATCCAGAGGCACCTCAGAAGAAAGGAATGGCTATCTACTTCCAAAAAATCAGTCATCGAAAACCCTATGGAGCACAGTTCTACTCTGACACACATGCAGTTGCCCTGAGTTGGAATCAACTGGTTTAAATACAGTATATGCCTGAATATAAGACAAGCCTAAATATGAGGCAATGTCTCATTTTCCAAAGGGAAGGTCACCTGGAGTATGTAAACTTTTATGAAATAATAACATGTCTACTTGCCACACTCAACGTATTCATTTATTTGCACACATTGCATATTATATAAAATAATATAAACACTTAGAAGTTTCATTTCCCCAATCTTTTAAAAAGAATTTAGGTTATGAACTAATTGTATCGAGACTCTTACCGTGCGCCTTTGCCATCTGTCTTTGTCGTCACTGGAGCCATTTTTGAATCATCTAATGCAGTTCTTCACTGCACATCATCTTCCCTTCTAAACTGTTCAAGACACAGCCCTTTGAGTCCATGTAATATCCTGTCATTGAAAATTTTATTCTAAGCCCCAAGAGGTTTTTTCATTTGTCTGATGGGTGGCTATTTATGATCTCCACAAGGTCAGGATTTACAATATGCTTTTTTAAAAAGTGAACTTTGAGAGCAGGAGTGGCAATACTAATCTCAGATAAAATAGACTTTAAAACAAAATCCACCATAAAAGACAAAGAAGGACACCATATAATGATTAAGGGGACCATCCATCATGAAGACATAACCATAATAAACATCTACGCACCCAATGACAGGGCTCCAAAATACATAAAACAAACTCTAACAACACTGAAAAG